>NC_064753.1:9479929-9789929 GCF_011397635.1 Epinephelus fuscoguttatus
CATTACCCTGTGCTGCTCCTGTCTGCCCTCCATTCAATTGGTGTAATAAAGGCAAAAAATGTCCTGCAAACACCAGAAATCATGCTTCTGGTTTGTAACAATAGTTCTATGAACACAGCATGAAACCGCTGACTGGGCTCTATAGTGTTGGCATTTCATTGTTTTTACATATTCACACACTGCATAATTTAGGGATACACCAATGTCAAATTTCTTTCTCCTGATAATGATTTCAATACCCTATCTCAGGGTTTCTGCTAGTACAGAGTACAAATCTGATATCATTGTTTTCCCCCCAATATTTTAAATTTATAGACCTCACAGCATGGGAGTTACAAAAAAAAAAATCTATGTGAGGTACCATGAGACCAGGGATAGTTGTGGTACTAAAAGCTGACTAAAAGGTCAGCATCAGTCCATCACCAAGCATTCCTAAAAAATGCAAATGCATTCCTAAAAAAATAATCATATGTATTCAGGGACGGACTGGGACACAAATTCAGCCCGGGACATTCAGGTGCACCAGCCCACACACCGGCCCACACACTGGCCCACACGTTTCTACCCATAATCCCCTATATGCTTGTACACACTACACAAATGCTGTCCTCAGAATCAACTGCATAAGAAAACCAGCAGTTATTGTTTAATTCCAGACTATAAAATAAATGCAATAATGAATTGACCACAAATGGCTATGTGCTTATTATTTAACTTAAAATAAGATGCATATGACTCCATCCTAATGCATCTAATTTTATGCACAATATAATTGTCTGCCCTGCCCTGCCCAGCCCAATTTATATCTCCATGGCTCACAGCCATGAACTAAGGAATTATAAATTGGGCAACAGGCCCTGTAGTCAACTTTAAGTCAACTTATTACTACAACAAAAAAATCCCACTTAGTGCTACTAAAAAGGTTTTCCTCTGGCTAAAATGTAATGCATAGTAGGCTATGCCTTCACATTGCACCTGTCATATTTCTGGTCTCATCCTCCTCCTCATCACGACTGGGGTTAGTCTGTCCCTCAGCTTCATTGTCCTTGGGACTGGGAGCACCACCTAACATTAATTGTATGCATCCACAGGAAAAAAGCAAGCACATATTTTCTTTTAGTACAGTTTTAAATGATAATGACTTATTGCAATACCTAGTAGCCTAGTTGGCCTCTTGAACTGGACACCTAGAACATATACGCAATTTGCCAAAGCCAACCTTGCACATTACACACTCACGAATGTTAGCTAACCTTAATACACCTGCTATAATGGCACTGTCGCCTCCAGCTCCATCTCCATCGTTAACAACACCAGCAGCCTCAGTCCGTCAACCAACGCCGTGGCCAAAGAGGTAGGTTATTTTGGAGCACTTTGCTGTCTCTTCTTGTAAGGAGTTAAGTTTTTTTTCTAGTTTTTCTGTGCCACCCTTTCTGTTTTTTTACCGGCTTTATCCGTGTTTTCTGTCAAACTAGCCTGGTCTGCCATGAGTAATGACTGCAGCTGAGCCAATCAGATTTCAAGAAAAACGAGAGCCTCTTTCGTATTGGAAGAGGCTGCTCTTATCTCCTCCTGCAAGCACCAAAACATAAGATTGACACCTATGTTCCCTCTGAACGTCTCACAGCAAACAAACAACACAGGAGGGACGCGCACTGCAGTACTAACAGCTAGCAACTAGCTTGACATTCACTTATCTTTTTTTCTTTCTTTCTTTCTTTCTTTGACCTCCAGGCCGGCCCACACTGGCCCACTTGGTGACTGGCCCATCAGGGTTCGTCCCGATGGCCAATCCGCCATTGTATGTACTATAAAGCCAATTAAGATTGCCCAACCAAAATTAAATTGCCCCGCTTGTGTCAGTGGAAGTCTATTTGACACAAAGTAGTGGATGTACAGTATGAATAACTTAATTTTTAAGACAATTGAAAGAAAATATTGATTTGAATTAAGGTATTTTGTTGGTTAGTTGCTGGCATTAGATACTTTGTGACTCATTTATGTGTAAAAGGGAAGTAAACACCTCTCTTAACAATTTTGAATAGAGGACTGGCCTATTCTTATGTTTGTAGAGGAGATCTCCATGATGCACATGCATCACTTTGCACTGCTCTCATGCCTGGTGTAGCCAGTTTCATTGATTATGTTGGATGCCTAACATTGCAGCAGCCGCTCCGCCAATGGTCCACAACTGTCACATCTTCAATGTAACCAGAGGAATTATACTGGTTGGTATGAAGGACTCCTGCAAAACACCAATATCAGCTTTCTTTGAGGGGTCAAAGAGCATACAACCAGACACTGCAAGACGATAAGCTGATTTCTGCGCCTTAACAGATATAGTGTGGAGGCTGATTTCTTGATAAGTTGCTGCAAAGAGAGCATTTTTTTTAATCAGGAAGAACAGTCCTATTTGCTCATGGGCCTCTTCACAGTTGTAGCACTGCTCTGTAGGCAGATAGGTACAGTACTCCTTCACCACAGCAAGAGATCATCTCAAATGCAGTGGCCTGTCCCTCGGGGGGCTTGTCCAGGCTGGACATTGCATTATGACCACAAAGTGGGGAAGCTTTTCGAAGGATCATCCGGATTCTGATTATTCATAAACCCACAGACCTCAAGCAACTGGGAATTGAATGGTTAGCAGGTGATGCTTTTGACTTCTCATCTGCATTTCAACCTGGAAAATCTTTTAGCATGTACTTTATGCATGCAACCATGGCAACCACTGGTGCACCCTGTGGACCATGATCTATTCTCTGGACCAGCACTTGATATGGAGGTCACCCAGATAAAGGTGGACTCCATGTAATCTATGCAAAACATGGACAGTAAGTCATCGACCGAAAAAAGTAGATGAAATGGCAAAAGTTCAGCTGGCTGGAATTTATTCATTTCAAAGAGGTTGTAACAAACATTAGCTCTACAGTGAATAAAACTGTGGGGGATGACATGAACCAAAAACATGTCACCAAATATTCATAATGTAATGTATCAAGCCTTCATTACACTACCAAGGACAGACATTCCAATGTGATTCATTACACAAATGACAGCATGTTCTCACACACACAGTCAGTGAAGGTACAAAGCCTGTTTAGTGATGATGATAACGACTTAGCCAATTCATTATGACACTCATAAAAGGTTTTTCTTTTTTAATTACAGCGTCATGCTGATGGCTCTATGACATTTAAAAAGCCTCTAATTATTCTGCACAATGGAGGGACCATTAGAGGACCAAAACCAAAAGCAATTTTAACATTTTAACACGGCCTTGTGGTGCCATTCACAGTTTGGCTTGCAGCAACAGATAACAGAAAATGAGGGGTACATTTTTCAATAAATCCATCACACAAAAGCAGATCATCTACAAAGTTCATACATTTCCAAAAGTAAGTTTTAGATCCAATCAAAAGATTATCAGTTTTAAATTAAGAATCTTACTTTTCAATAACTCCATCATACGAAAGCAGATAATCTACAAAGTTCATATACTTCTAAGAGTAAGTTTTAGATTGAATCAAAAGACTACCAGGTTTAAATTAAGAATCTCACTTCCTCACAGAGATGACAATGATTAGTCTGGGGCTGTTAGTGGCTGTTTTGGTAAGGAACGGGAACCAGGGCGAGTGAGACAGGATCCGGAATTCGATGGATGTGCCTTTCCGTCAAAACAAAAGCACCAAGCTAACAAAAATGAGGTACAACGTTTTAATTTAAAGAATATAATTTACAAGAAAAGCCCCAAACCATTAAGTTAATCGATTTTCTTACACCCCTCATCACCCCAAATAGATAGTGCGCCAGAATTTAAAGTTTTACTTTGGTGAACACTTTTACTTTGGTGAATTTGGTGAATTACGGATCCCTTCTCTAGGCCGGAACCAGAATCCAGACAAAATTCAGAGTGAATAGAAACCAGGCTCTTAACTTTACGTGAAGAGCCTGGTGACGCGAGGCTAGACAATGATACCTTTAAAGGAGCAATAAGCGAAATTCATCATTTCTAGATTGAAGGAATTAAAAAATTGCTATGTGAAGAACTAGAGGTGTAATTTCATCTGGAGTATAGCATGACCTAACACACCCTCTCTCTGTGTTGATCCCCAGCCCATTGTTTACAAGCCGGTCCGGCTGCGCGTTCATGTTGCATGTTCTGCCCCGAAGCCCTTGGCCCTCCCTCCCTATAAAATTCAATTAAATGTAATGTTTGTAATGCTTGAGTTAATAGCGGCTCTGTCCCAGCAATGGGTCAGGCGTTACAGTTGTGTTAGGTGAGTAGCCCGGCAGCCCAGCTAACATTTGCAATTAGCATTGTAAAATGTAGCCCGGTGGGCAGCCTGGCAGCTGTGTTTAGCTATTCCCCTGCCTACTTCAATGATGATGGTACCTGTAATAAATGTAATATATTTGCTGAAATGGAGGCGAGGCTCAGTGACTAGAAGAGCTGGTAGAAGCGCTCCATAGCTGCAAGCTACTCCAGTAGTCATAGTAGCTCTAGTGCTAACTCTGGGAGCTAACGCTAACATTCCGCTAACACTGGAACGCTAACATTGGAACGTTAGCATGGCAGCTGACTACTGCTAACGCCAACGTCCCCACGCTTCTCGGCTCCGACTCACTGAGCCTGGCGGAGAAGCTTGGGGACATTAGCACTAATGGGCTGCCATGCTAACATTTCAACTCTTCTCCGTGAGACCGTGAGCCCGGCTCCCGGCTCAGTTGGAGTTGGAACGTTAGCGTGGCAGCCGAGTAGTGCTAACCCTAACAGGAAAGCAGGGAAATAGCTAAACACAGCAGAGACCGAGAGTGAGTGAAAGACATTGCTAACTGCTAAACTAAGTTGGCTGTTTAGGTTTTATTTCCTCGCCCCTGTGGCGAGCGAATCTGCCTGCAGTGAAAGCGGGGGCTAACCGGTGCTTCCTCCTCAGGCTCCACTTCACTCAGCTGCTAACATAGCCAGTTAGTCTCCGCTAGCTTCCCAGCTAGCAGCTCTCTGTTTGGATCCAACTGAAACACCGAGCCCTGGTTTGTTATTCAGGTTAATGTGGGAAGAAGCAGCGGGTATATCAGGCAGCTGAGTGAAGCTGAGTGAGCGGAGCCTGCGGAAGAAACACCGCGACCGTCTGGATGTGATAGTCCACGGAGGTGCTGTGGTACTCGCTGGCACAGACGAGGCAAGGGTGGGGGGAGCGAACAGCGAACCTAGCGGTGAACGATTTCGCTTATTGCTCCTTTAAAGTTCATTACAACTAAGCATTCCATATCATGTGGCCCTCAGTAAGATTAAACATCCACTGTTGTGCTTATGTTATTTCTATTAGTCATTATAATAATAATAATGATAATCTGTATTTCTATAGTGCTTTTCTCACAAAGTGCTTTACAGTACCATACAATATAAATAACAAAGGAGTAAAAGAACATCATCCACAGATATTCAAATTAAGAAATACACATATATATAAAATATACATAAACTTATACACAAATGTCCAAACAAACACATTTAAACTCTTACATATATATCCATACATACACGTCTGTGCGCATACATACACATAAAGCCTTCACATATGTACATACATGCACACATACCCATACAAACACATACACGCAAACACACATATGTGTATATACAAAGTCTGTACAGGTGGGTCTTTAACAACTTTTTAAACTAAGGAACTGAGTCAGCTGATTTAATGCTAAGAGGGACTTTGTTCCATAACTTTGGTGCTACAATAGTTAAAGTGTGATCGCCCTTTGTTATAAGTCTGTATAAGTCATTGTACCCATCTGTTCAGTAGCATGAAATACATGGTCTCCTCAGTACAAATCTATATCTGCTTTTACTGGCATCCTCAACCAGGACTTGTTTTACCTATCCAAAGTCTCCATTGGTTGCCTGACAATGTCACAATGATGACAGGACTAGTTTCATATTTGAAGCAAACTTCTCCTAGCTAACTCTCAGCAAAGCAAAGCAAATAAGAACGTTTTCTAAATGTTTAGGTGATTAGATATTGCACTTCCATCAAGCTGTTTGAGTCAAAAGACAGATAAAAAGAATGGTCTAATATTTAGTCCATAGTACTGGTCAAATGGCAGCCTCTGAAAAATGAAAGCCTAGGTGCCAAAAACTGCAGTTCCTTAAATGGCCACTTGAGACTGGCTCCAGAAGTGAGTCAATCTCCAAAGGCATCCAAAATAAAAGGCCCAACTATAAAGCAGAAATAAACATGTGTACAACATCTGTTTTCTTTTTTTAAGGCTTAAAGTTATGCATAATTAAGGGTACTACTAAAGTGACAGGCTGTCTGCGAGGCATTGCTATAGTCTGTGAGTCAGATCCACCCCTTGCTCCTCCACAGCTCCAACTTCTCTCCAAATGTGGTCAAATCTGGCTCCAAAAACCTGAGACAACAACAGCCAAAATGCCAAACTTGGGGCTTCAAAACAGCAGCCTACAAACCAGCGTGTGAAATCGGGGTAGCTATATCCATTATTTTCTAAAGTCTACAGTATCGGTCAACAACTAAAAACACTGGATCCCATGCTTCCCATGTTTCAAACAAGCATCCTTTCCGCTAATCCTCCCTGACTGGTACATGCACTGATCCTCGAAATTCCAAAGCGTCTCCAAGCTTATGATGACATCATCAGGGTAATGTTCTCGGACGTGATAAAGCTCCTGCAAAGACTTCACATGAAGGCTAGGAAGTACCTCTTCTTATCTTTACATGTTATGTGTAAAATCAGGGGTGTTCCTTCTTTATGAGCATTGAGAGAGTATCCAGTAAATTTTCTAGTTGAAGACAGTTTCAGTGTTTTATGTTCTACAGATGTGCAGATGTGAAAATACGTATAAAGATCTTAAACCATCTTCTCGTGAAAAATGACAGAATCATTTCGGCCAGTACATCAAAACTAAATCTATTCAGTCTGTGTAGGCAGGATGGATGAGACAACAAAATATTGGATTTAACACAGGACACTGCTGTACATTTCCTGTTACCTTCTGAAATTTAACACTGGTTTATTTAAACGATGACCATGATTGTTCTCTAACCATTTACTGTCACTCCAAAGTACTTCATTTACACCAAATCACAATGTTTCCCTAACCTTGATCGAGTGCTTCTTTTTTATTATCCTTTCCTAACTTCAAGCAAGTAATTTTTTTCCCCTAAACCCAACCAAATCTTGACTTTAATCACAATTAGCATTGTCACATCATAAAAGTGATTTAGTTTTGAACAATGATTAGCAACGATTTTGAAATGCACAGACAAATGTCCTGCTGATAGAGGTGTCAGATCAGAAGATGTTTTTTATGTGCCTTTCTTGCATTTGCATTCAAAATAATTCCAAACAACACCAGACACAAATGAGTCATAGAAAGTTAGTAATAATCCAATAGACAGACACAAAAAAGAGGCAGCTAAACAAGTTTGATCTCCATCTCATGCAGCGTCACTGCTCTGTAGTGCAAAACAGAAAACATCAACATGAATGAGGCGAAATTAACACATGAATATAGGCTTCAAGACCTAATCAGAGCTTTTAGCAATTAAGCGTGGTAATGCTGTTCACAGTGCATGGCAGATAGATAAAGTTAATGGTCACGTCGCTGTATAGCAGGGGAAAGCAAATCAGGATTGTGGCAGAACGATCAAAAGGTGCCAGCTGCTCCAGCAACGGACAGCTGTTGGTGCAGAAAACTCTGATTTCAGCTGGTGTGTAGAATAAGTTTTTTTAACACTCTGTACTGTACTGTAATGGAAACTGAGTAACAAGCTGTGCTACGTATGTTGTGAAAACTGTGGTGCATTCTATCTTGAAGGCACCTGAAAAACAATTTGTACTTGTTGGCAGATGTATTGTGAAGGATAACGAGCGTTCAGATGTCACTTGCTGTCTGAGGCGTTTTGACAACAACATGCAGAACATCCTCTCTTCTTCTGCAGCTCATGTCTGTTTGGTTGAATTGGAAAATGACACTGCAGACACATTCACCATGTAAACAAATGATTCTGAGGACAGAAACATGACTTCTCTACATGCAGAATAGCTTATTAACTCTTCAAAAAAAAAACTAAAACACAATTCATTATCCTAACATGGTTATGACATGTCTCTATCAAAGGCTACTTTCAGATAGACGCATTATTATCTCTTCAAATGACAATTTTACAAGTGCAGTACACTCCAGAAAAGATGAGTGAGCTGGAAAAAAAACTGAAAAAAAGAATGGACCCAAATTAAGAAAATGGAAGTTGAAGGAGATGACAGGGTCGTGCTGAGAAAAAAAGAATTTAAAAATGCAGACAAAAACAGTGGAGAAAGAGATCATTTAATTAGATCTCACTTCAAACAGACACACATTAGTTAGATATTGCAGCGAGACCAACAAGTCAATGTCTGTAATAAAGTGAGGGCTATTTTATCATTTTATCTCGCCTTTCTGTTGCTTATCATATTATATCAAGCTCATTTTTCCAGAGATGCTGGGCAATAGCTTTGGCAGTGTATTTAGAGGAAGAGGATATCACACATTCAGGTTCATAATACACACACACACACACACACACACACACACACTCCACCTACACTTCAGAGAGCATGGGGGAATATGGAAATGCAACTGATGTGACTGATTTGGAGGAAGAAAGTGTAAAAACAAAATGGATTAAAAAAAGGAAAAAAAAATAGGGCCAGAGAAAATGACTTGCCTTGGAGAATCGAGCTTCAGTGAGATCCACAGTCGAGTCTGTCTCCTCTGATTGCTCTTCACACAAGATATCTCATGGTAGAAGGAAAGCAATCCGTGAGAAGAGGCCAGCGTCAGAAAGCAGCAAGAGACTCGGTACAATCAGACAATAGATGCAAAATGCTGTGGGACCAACTGAATGCACTTCAAAAAACACAAGAGAGAAAAAAAAAGAAAAGAAGAAGCAAAAATGCAATTCAACCGATGGCAGCTGGGGCTCTTAAGCAACGTGGCATCTCCCCAAAAAAAGAGTACGGCGCTTTGATGTTCACAGGCGACTGTTCTCTTAATACACTGCTCTACTAGTGGCTGATATTATTGGAGAAGACAGATAAAAGGTCTGGAGGGATTTTGACAGGTAGACAAGTGCTGTTTAACAAGGCAATCTACAGGGCAAACGGTTCGATGTTCCCTGACCACATTGACTCTTCATCCCTCTGCGACAAAAGGCTTTGAACTCCTCTCTCTCTCTCAAACACACACACACACACACACACACACAGAGAACCATGGATTTATCCCCTCGTACGAGGCCATTAAGTGTCTGAACTGGCTGTGTCTGGGAGGCTGGATCAAGGACTATTTTTTTTTTCTCTCCCTAAACCGTGAAAAAGAGCTACGTTGCAGCTGCTACAAGTGAAACTTCTATTTACGCTTCCTAGATACTTCCCAAAAAGATACTTACCAAGCACTGCAGGGTCAGTTCAAGGTCAAAGTGAAAAGCTTATAATGGCATCAGTACAGGCAGACACAGTGTGAACACAGATTCATCTGTTTGTGGTGGCTGGTGAGGATATCAGGCATGAAAGTGACAGCACATTCATTTCCACTAAGGATGAATAAAGATTACAGATTGTAACATCAGTGTACCATACAACATTTTTGCACCAACAACTTGTGCTGGGCAAAATTTGAAGGAGTTGATTTTTTCAGCAGTCTGGTTTCATACCTTAGCTATTTAAATATGTCTTGTGTTGTACTTGTTAATGCCTGTTCCCCCTGTTGCAGAAACAATTGATCAGTGAGCACTCATTGATCGGCTGGATTAAGAATCGGGGACTCCAGCCTCATATGTAGCTAGCTCACGCCCCAGCTGTATTCATGCAAAACATGTCCATAAGCGACAGTGATATGCACACAGCTGTACAGGCTGTTTAAAGTCAACTTATAGAAATAACAACTCTTGGTCGCTATGAAAAGTAAATAATTGCTACTGCAAATGACTAAACATGCAAACTATGTCACCCCAACCTGCCTGACAATGCAAACTAGTGAGAGAAAAAGTGGAAGAAATGAGGATCTAGCCTGTTCTCATTCAGTTGATGCTAGAATGGACAGTGCAGAGAAACAGGGGAGGGGCTGTTAGAAACTCTACACTGCTGTGATTGGTTGTTTCATTGTAAGGTATAGAGTGTTGATTTTGACCACAGTTACAAAGCTTTTATATCTGTCTTCAGTGACCTCCTCTTGCCTGCTTTGACTGCCTCTTCAGCCCCACTAAAACCTCCAGATTTTTATAATCAAAACATGTATGAAGAGTTTATAAAATGTGCTGTTTTGTTATGAACTAAACTGCCCAGGCCCTGGCTTTCCTCTCACTCACTATGAATGCCTCTCCAGCTCAGGTAAAGCCTCCAGCAAGCCCAGCTGAACCCAGCTGTGCTCTGCTCGTCTGCCAGGAAACCAGAGAGAGAGCAGGAGGTCAGCAGGGTCTGTGCTCACTGCCCACAGCCTGGGGCCCTCTGTCTGCTTTACCCTGGTGTCCACATGCCCCTGGATGTGAAGCTGTGGACTTTGTCTTTTTTTCAGGGATTTCGTGCCCCTGCTCTCCGAACCTTTGTTCGCTATGATTGGGTGGACGTGTCCAGACCATCCATTGATCCATTCTAACATCAGCCTGTGGCAATATTTGATGCTGAGAGCAACTGTCATAGTATAACGCGCGAGAAACTCAGCACAGTGAGTTTGGAAGGGGAGTGGGATGGGTAAAAAAAACAGGGACTTTCACCCAGGATGCCTCTGTCTCATGTAAAAGCAAAAGCCAAGGTTGTTTTAACATAGCGTCACGTAACTTACATTGACTTGTTACATACTTATGTTAATCACATGGAGCTTTACATGGCATCACATATATATTTTAACACAAAACATAATGTTTTTATAAATTTGTTGCCTAAACCTAGTTGTGGTTGTTTGACAATGTTAACCGCATTACAATATTGTTCACCCAGGAAACAGCTGTGCATCACATGCAGACTCTAAAAGGTTTTTGAATTTTCTTTCTAAGACTCTAAAAGGTGCCTTAAGTTTTGATACAAGATGCAAAGGGGGCATGACAAGGGCAAGTGTTGATGTTTGACGACCTGTGAATGAGAACTAGTTCGAGGTTGAGACACAATGGAGCAGAATATAAAACAGAGTGACAAAGAGCTCAGGGCTTGATTGATATGTAGATGACATGTTAAAGTTTCTTAGAAATGTAATTTTGTCTTGATTGATAAGCCCCTGAAAGAAGCAAGATGAATAAAAATGAATAAAATATCTTTTAAGTCTGGTTTCTTTGCATTCCTTCAAAAGTCAGCACTGCCATGACGGTTTGCAGGCTGTAAATACTGCACATTTACATGTCAAACACCACTGAATGCTATATGCAAAGCAATGTGCAAATTCATTTCATCTCTGCAAGCAAATCCACTAATCACTGAGATCCCATTGAAATATTGATTCTGGCTCAAAATTTTTCTGCTGTAAAGGCTGGTGTGACTTAGCCCATATACCAAAAACCAGTTCATCTTGTCTCTATTCCAAAGTTATGAAAAATACAAAAATACATCCCTTTCGGTGCAGCGGAGGATTATTTTCCCTGTAAAGACTTATCAGACTCAGAGTGCAGCAAATGTAAAAGCTCTCATGAACTAGCTGCAGGCTGAATTATTATTGTGCTGTAGCAGCTGCTTACACACCATAGCAAAACAGACATATGAAAATTTCACAAATTGTTACTTTAAGGAAAAAATGCAGATGCAGTTACATTCTCTTCTCCAAAGTCTGAAGCCTGCAGAGGCATTTGTTGGTCCTGTAAGAGCCTCTTTAGAGAGTGACTGTCATATTGTGAATGTGTGCGAGTGGGTGTACTCATAAATGTATGTCGCCCAGACTTCACCATCCGTAGTAAGGATTTCATGCTTTTGTGCTTATAGCTGTGTTGTGCACATGTGCACATGTACCCATGCACCCATGCATAAGTATGCTCATGCCTCCAAACGATCATCCGCATCTCTCTGGCCGTTGCGGTGATGAATGACAGCAAAGAAGCCATTAGCGAGCGCGCTTGACACAGAGAGGTCATGCTGTAATGTAGACCCCAACGTGGCGTGGTTGCACCATCAGTCACAGTCGGCGGGTCAGACGGAAAGCAAGTGGGACACGCTCAGGCCTCAAACAGATAAACGACTCCACCGCACCATGGAGGCAGTCATTGTTCTGCTCTGGACCATTGCTTTCCTCCCTCCTTGAATAGCTGGGTGTGGGGAGGGGTGAACTATTATCTGTGGGTGGCAGTGAAAATAGACACATACTGTATGAGCACACACAAGGGGGGGAGTGCGTGTGTGTGAGAGCATGTATGTACGCTGTAATTTTCTCCTGACAAGCTGGAGAATAAGTCGTCAAAATAAATTGGAATGACTGGCAACTCATTTCCCACAGATGGAAAAAAAGAAACAAGAGGGGAAGGGAAAGGGGGGCAGAAGACAAGAAAGGAATGAGAGATGAAGGGTAGGTTAGAAGAGAGAGTAGACAAGAAGAAGTAAGAGAAAAGAAGCAAAGCAGGGAGATGCAGGGAGCAGAGTGAAGATGTAGCAGAAAATAAGAGAGAAAGGAGAGCAGAAAGAGGAGAGAAGTGAAAAGACAGGAGAGCAGTCACTACCTCTGAAAGGTCAGTGTCTCCTCTCTTCATTTGTCTCTCTGATTGAACTTGCCAATTAGCCACAGAGCTGCTACATTCTGCACAGTGGATGGGAAACAACCTAATCAGGGCTTGGGAGAAGATGGATAGAGACAGACCGGAGGAAGAGACATTTGAAGAGGGTATTGTTACAAAGTAACCATTCATTCAGATTATTGCTATTGCACTTCATTTCAGTTATTCAGCAATATGTGTGTGACAGTCATTCATATTGGAATTGAGATGGATTTGATTGAGACCACTTCGGAGTGAAGTGGACTATCAGCAGAAGAGAAATCAGAGGGAGAAAAGAAAAAAAAAGTGATAGACAGAGAGAGTGAGGCACCCTAGGTCTTCCTAACACTGGCAGGAAGATAGACAGCAGATCAATGATGAGAGGATATAGTCTGCCGGACACAAATTGGCATGAGAAAGAAGGAAGGAAATGAGGAAGAGACATGACAGAGCAGAATGTAAGACAGAAAGACAAAGAGCTCAGGGTCTGACTGATGCAGAAGAACATTTCTGGAATGAAGCCACAGGTAGGCCTATCTAATATTGTGTACACACACTGGCTACATTAAAATGTAAACGCTTTAATTCCGTCAGGATTTATAAGCTTCTGAAGAAGTGTTTTGTCCAACATAGGGCTCTGTAACTCTCCAGTGAAGGACTAATACAGTTCTTTCAGGGTTGACAGCTCCTTAAAGAACAATTCAGGCCTTTCAAATGCAAGCTATTAACAGCAGCTACTTTCATTTCAAACTCTACTTAGGTTTTAATTGTGTTTTTTGTCTTTTTTCAAGCACATCTAATGCATCAGCCTTAGTTTTTACAAGATTTGAGGCCAATGTTACACAAGCGTGTAGGGAGACATTTATTGTATCAGAGCAAGAGAGTACTTTCTCCCCCAGCAGCAGCCAATGATCCAGAATGTCATGGAGCCAAGAGACAGAGGATGTCTTCAGTTAGCTGGCAGACGTCTAACTTGATCTGGGTTGGAGGAATTCTTCATCTTTAGCTCTTTGTATCACTGAGGAAGATCAGTCAGGTTGAGGTAAAGTGGCCACTCTAAAAAGCGAAATACAACATGTCAATACACCTGATAATATCTGTAACTGTACTAAACTTTGGAGCTGAGATACAGTAGTTTTTCTTTACTTATTTTTTTATCCACACTACCAATACAGCTCTAGCAATGTCAGTGTTGCTTAGGAATGGTCCACCACTTTGATCCAGACTGAATATCTAAATCTAACAGCTACCGGATGAACTCAATCGCCAGAAGAATGTAGTGGATATGTCAAAACTTTATATTTATTTAAGTTTAAACAATGCTGTTGTTGTGCTTATGTTTAGGCACAAAAACACTTGGTCATGGTTAGGGAAAGATCACATTTTGGCTTAAAATACATGGTTTTTGGTGGCACAATTGCTGCTGGAAATACAGCAAAATCTCACCAAACACCCACTTTTGGTGGCACAATTGCAGCTGTAAATGCAGCAATGTCTCACTAAAAAACAACTGGTTACAATTATACAATTCGCAGAAATGTCTTGCTAAAGAACAACTGCTTCTGGTGGTACAACCGCTACTGGAAATGTAGCGATGTCCCACTGAACAGTTTGGTTATTTGTTGGTCTCAAACAGCAGCTTGTTGCTGAGGCGTCTTGCCTCCACCATCCCCTCCAACTCCATGGGCTCTAGTTTCGCAGCGCAGCGCAGGTGGCGCAGGGTGGCGAACCCCTCGCAGAGTTAGTTTCGAGCAGCACAACCCGAGGCACGCTTAGTTTGGTAGTTTGGTGGACTGAGGTGCGCTGAAATGGGTGTGGCGGCGCAGCAGGGGGAGGTGTCGACAGATCCAGCTTGGCGCAGTGACAGTTTCGTGCCAAAAGACTTCACCGAAGGTGCGCTAAAAGCTCACCAGCTGAAACCAGGTCTACTGTCAGCGCAGGGCATGCGCAGCCGGTGTAAGCCGAAGTTTGGCTGACCGGCAGACAGTGCACACACGTCACCAAAACCTCACAGGCAGGTTTCCAGAATATCAGGCACATTAACGATGCAATAAATACCCAAAAAACCACTATTCAATGCAACTATCTGCAATCAGCACATAAATGTATCTCTATATCAACTGTCCCGTCACATCTGATGTCAGATCAAAGGGGATTGGCACATTTGGCACGCGTAATGGAAACCCAACCTGATTTGATTAACACAGCGGCAAACTAATGAGTTCACATCCCTCTCAGCCAACCACAAACAGCCACAGCATCAGATAGGGAGTATATATTCAGCATCTGTCATCTTAGAAAAGTCAAAAGAACAGAAACAGAGTGAGACTGCGAGAGAGAAAGAGAGAGCGTGTGCACGCACGAGAGAAACGCAACATTGATTTACAATTGTGGTGACCTCCTCCCAGGCTACCTTTGCATCATCAGCCTGTGGAGGTCTGCTGGAGGTCTGAGTTTGGTTATCCTCAGTATTTTTCTCCAACATGAGGAACATTTGACAGCTAGGGATTTCAATGAAATATTGTACAGACATTTAACTTCTCTAAAGGTGAGAACTAATGATGATGGCATTTGATGAAGTCATGACTGTTAGTAAGTATCACCAGCAGGTTTTAATTTTCCTCCTACTAGATGAACTGGCACAAAAACGATAATTTTGCTATGAAATTTTGTACAGACATTTATGTCCCTGTCATGAACATAGTGAACGTTATACCTGTCAAACATCAACATGTTAGAATTGCAATTGTGAATGTGTTATAATACTAATGTTAGCTTTTAGACATATGTCTTGGTACAGTCTGACAGAACTACTGGTGTGGCTGTAAACTCTTGCTGTCTTGTTGAAATACAATATATCATTGTTTCTATAAAGTCAATCCAGCTACTTAGTTTGTCAAGGATGGGCCTCCTTCATATTAAATCTTCATGAAAAAGAAGCCTATCCATTTTTTTGATCAAATATAATAGCGCTCTGGTGCATTCTGGTACATTCATTCAACTGTAAGAGAAGTCAGAAATGAAAAGCCAGCTGAAAATTAAATTGTGAAAACAACAAAGATTGAGAAATGATGAGGAGAAAAAGGGGTCTGAAAAAAGATGAAGAGCACAAAGAACAGGGACCAAAGAGAAGGACAAGATGAATAATTGAATAAAGTTGAAAAATCTCTCCGTCGCAATTCTCTGTCTCTCTCATATTCTGTTATCCAATCTCTTAACTGCATCATCATGAGCTGGATCAGAGATGAAGACCAAGGAAGAGAGACAGAGAGAGACAGAGAAAGAGAGACAGAGATGAGGAAAGCTGAAGCAGAAAATAGGATTCACCAACTCATCTGTTTCCTTCTTTCATTAAACCATCCATCCTCCACTCATTCCCACTTCTCTGTCACTGGATACTGTGGAACATACAAACACACACACACACACACACACACACACACACACACGCACACGAGAAGTCATTGATGGGCACTAAGCACTGCTGTGATCTCTCAGTCAGTGATATCGATCTACCCCAACTGGCAGCATCTCTCTCTCTCGCTCTGACACACACACACCCCCACACACACACTGACACACTGATAGGAAGATGGTGATGACAATGACAGAACAGTCTCATCCCGTTGTGGCTGCTGTGGAGAACAACTGGCTGGCAGATAGTTCGGTGACATATGTTTGTGTGTGTGTGTCTATATGTGGGACTGCTTCTATGTGTGTGTGTGTGTGTGTGTGTGTGTGTGTGTGCACACATGCAAGGTTAGTTACAGCTGGGGGTTCTGTGTGCAAATACAGACAGCTTTACGGGTGATATCTGCTCCTACACTGAGTTGATATCCAAACACAGACAATAAAACACATTTCTTTTTAATCTTTTCAATTTCCCTCTGCCTGTACATGAATGTATTACAGCAATTAAAAGCATGCCCCCTCTCCCTTGCGCTCCGTCTCTTCCTCTACATTGAACATGACTGTACAGCAGTAATTAAGAGTGTGTTGTGTTACACACCACTGCTAATCCTGCAGAGCCAACTCAATCCACTGTGTTAGCAGATTACTGCTCACGGCATGGGCTCTTGTTATCGTACTTACGTGCGCACACACACACACACACACACACACCGCAGGCTCCAGAAAATACATACACACACACAATGTGCTAAAGTGGGACTGCATCTTCTATGACACCTTCAGGCATTTTTTTGTGTCTGCAATTAGATTACCCTGACTATGCAATTTAGGATGACAAGTGTTCCCTAAATCTTTTTGAGTATATTCATTGTGTGTGATGTTGTATGCCTAAGTTTGTGTGTTCACTCACTTGTTTGTGTGGAGCTGGCAGTGCTGCTTTACAGAAGTCTCTAGCATAAGGGCCGTCTTTTCGCTCATTCATGTCAAAGGCCTCACAATATGTTTGATATGACTCAGAATGTCCTCCCAAGTGTCTTTCAGAAAACACTCAATAACGTTTGGTTACACTGTAACCTTGGTTCTCTGAGTGAGCAGATTATCTCCCCTCCCAGCAGCATAGACATATATACGTAGACGCGGCATCGAGTGTGTTTGCCCGCTGCTGCGATATGTCAACATCGCCGCCATATTGGATGTGGCAAGGCTGCGCTGTAAACTAATACAAGTGAATGGACATAATTTCATAAAGCGCCTTTCTACAAAGAAATGTACGTTAATGCCTCTCGTTTATTCATTCACACATGCACTAATATACTTGGGAAACAGTTAGGCACCAAAAACAATGTATTTGATCTTCTCAGATGGCTAAGATAAGAACAATACACAGTATATATATATATATATATATATATATATATATATATGTATGTATATATATACACACACACATGTGTGTGTGTGTGTGTGTGTGTGTGTGTATAGTACAGTAGGCCTACAATAAAAATACAAGACACAGTAAAAGGACAGACAGATGCAAAAATAGCAAATATTTGCATATAAACTAAAACGCCAATTCCTTCAGAACGGTACTCCATGCTGAAGACAGGAGTTGGGGGCACGCCGTCACCCCCAGTGCCTACCGAGCAGGCGACCGTCATCCGGCGATCCAGAGCCGCAGCCGTTCCCTGATCTTCGATCACGCTTGCCTGTGTTTCCAACGCTTCTCTCAGCGTGGAAACTTCCTGGCTATATATACATATATATATGTATACAGTACAGGCCAAAAGTTTGGACACACCTTCTCATTCAATGCGTTTTCTTTATTTTCATGACTATTTACATTGTAGATTCTCACTGAAGGCATCAAAACTATGAATGAACACATGTGGAGTTATGTACTTAACAAAAAAAGGTGAAATAACTGAAAACATGTTTTATATTCTAGTTTCTTCAAAATAGCCACCCTTTGCTCTGATTACTGCTTTGCACACTCTTGGCATTCTCTCCATGAGCTTCAAGAGGTAGTCACCTGAAATGGTTTCCACTTCACAGGTGTGCCTTATCAGGGTTAATTAGTGGAATTTCTTGCTTTATCAATGGGGTTGGGACCATCAGTTGTGTTGTGCAGAAGTCAGGTTAATACACAGCCGACAGCCCTATTGGACAACTGTTAAAATTCATATTATGGCAAGAACCAATCAGCTAACTAAAGAAAAACGAGTGGCCATCATTACTTTAAGAAATGAAGGTCAGTCAGTCCGGAAAATTGCAAAAACTTTAAATGTGTCCCCAAGTGGAGTCGCAAAAACCATCAAGCGCTACAACGAGACTGGCACACATGAGGACCGACCCAGGAAAGGAAGACCAAGAGTCACCTCTGCTTCTGAGGATAAGTTCATCCGAGTCACCAGCCTCAGAAATCGCAAGTTAACAGCAGCTCAGATCAGAGACCAGATGAATGCCACACAGAGTTCTAGCAGCAGACCCATCTCTAGAACAACTGTTAAGAGGAGACTGTGCGAATCAGGCCTTCATGGTCAAATAGCTGCTAGGAAACCACTGCTAAGGAGAGGCAACAAGCAGAAGAGATTTGTTTGGGCCAAGAAACACAAGGAATGGACATTAGACCAGTGGAAATCTGTGCTTTGGTCTGATGAGTCCAAATTTGAGATCTTTGGTTCCAACCGTGTCTTTGTGAGACGCAGAAAAGGTGAACGGATGGATTCCACATGCCTGGTTCCCACTGTGAAGCATGGAGGAGGAGGTGTGATGGTGTGGGGGTGTTTTGCTGGTGACACTGTTGGGGATTTATTCAAAATTGAAGGCACACTGAACCAGCATGGCTACCACAGCATCCTGCAGCGACATGCCATCCCATCCCATCCGGTTTGCGTTTAGTTGGACCATCATTTATTTTTCAACAGGACAATGACCCCAAACACACCTCCAGGCTGTGTAAGGGCTATTTGACCAAGAAGGAGAGTGATGGAGTGCTGCGGCAGATGACCTGGCCTCCACAGTCACCGGACCTGAACCCAGTCCAGATGGTTTGGGGTGAGCTGGACCGCAGAGTGAAGGCAAAGGGGCCAACAAGTGCTAAACACCTCTGGGAACTCCTTCAAGACTGTTGGAAAACCATTTCAGGTGACTACCTCTTGAAGCTCATGGAGAGAATGCCAAGAGTGTGCAAAGCAGTAATCAGAGCAAAGGGTGGCTATTTTGAAGAAACTAGAATATAAAACATGTTTTCAGTTATTTCACCTTTTTTTGTTAAGTACATAACTCCACATGTGTTCATTCATAGTTTTGATGCCTTCAGTGAGAATCCACAATGTAAATAGTCATGAAAATAAAGAAAACACATTGAATGAGAAGGTGTGTCCAAACTTTTGGCCTGTACTGTATATAGAGTCAGAACTCTATTGAGCCTTGTATTCCTTTAGCCCTTAGCAGTAATGATTTTATTAGCTTTTTTAATGACAAAATTCTAACTATTAGAGGCAAAATTCATGACCTCCTGTCCTCAGATAGTACCTATCTAACCTCAAACACAGCTGTAAAACCTATTATATATTTAGATTGCTTCTCCCCAATTTCTCTTCAAGAGAAACTAGGCTACTTAAGGAGGTCTTACCTTTAGTTAACAGTCATATATTAGATATGATCAATATATCCTTATTAACAGGCTATGTACCACAGTCTTTTAAGGTAGCTGTAATTAAACCTCTACTAAAAAAGCCCACCCTGGATCCAGAGGTGTTAGCCAACTATAGACCAATATCTAATCTTCCCTTTATGTCAAAGATCCTTGAGAAAGTAGTCGCAGACCAGCTGTGTGATTTTCTCCATGATAATAATCTATTTGAGGAATTTCAGTCAGGATTTAGAGTGCATCATAGCACTGAGACAGCACTAGTTAAAATTACAAATGACCTTCTGATTGCTTCAGACAAAGGACTTGTCTCTGTACTTGTTTTATTAGATCTTAGTGTGGCGGTTGACACAATTGACCATCAAATTCTACTGCAGAGACTGGATCACTTAATTGGCCTAAAAGGTTCTGCACTGAGCTGGTTTAAATCTTATTTATCTGAACATTTTCAGTTTGTTCACGTTCATAATGAATCGTCCTTACGTACCAAAGTTTGTTTTGGAGTTCCATGAGTTCTGTGCTCGGACCAATCCTATTTACTCTATATATGCTTCCTTTAGGTAACATCATTAGAAATCACTCTATAAATTTCCATTGTTATGCGGATGATACACAGTTGTATTTATTGTTGAAGCCAGAAGAAAGTAATCAATTAACTAAACTCCATAACTGCCTTAAAGACATAAAAACCTGGATGAGCACCAATTTCCTGATGTTAAATTCAGACAAAACTGAAGTTATTGTTCTTGGCCCCAAACAACTCAGAGACTCTTTATCTGATGACATAGTTTCTCTAGATGGCATTGCTCTGGCCTCTAGCACTACCGTAAGAAACCTCAGAGTAATATTTGATCAAGATTTGTCTTTTAATTCTCATTTAAAACAAACCTCACGGACTGCATTTTTTCATCTGTGTAATATTGCGAAAATTAGGCCTATCCTGACCCAAAAAGATGCAGAAAAATTGGTCCACGCTTTTGTTACCTCAAGGCTGGATTACTGTAGCTCTCTATTATCAGGTAGCTCTAGTAAGTCCTTAAAACTCTCCAGCTAATTCAGAATGCAGCAGCACGTGTACTAACAGGAACTAAGAAACGAGATCATATTTCTCCTGTTTTAGCTTCTCTGCACTGGCTCCCTGTAAAATCCAGAATTGAATTTAAAATCCTACTGTTAACTTATAAAGCTCTAAATGGTCAAGCTCCGTCATATCTTAGAGAGCTCATAGTGCCCTATTATCCCACCAGAACTCTGCGCTCTGAGAACGCAGGGTTACTCGTGGTCCCTAAAGTCTCCAAAAGTAGATCAGGAGCCAGCCTTCAGCTATCAGGCTCCTCTCCTGTGGAATCATCTTCCTGTTACAGTCCGTGAGGCAGACACCGTCTTCACATTTAAGACTAGACTTAAGACTTTCCTCTTTGATAAAGCTTATAGTTAGGGCTGGCTCAGGCTTGCCCTGTACCAGCCCCTAGTTAGGCTGACTTAGGCCTAGTCTGCCGGAGGACCCCCCTATAATACACCGGGCACCTTCTCTCCTTCTCTCTCTCTCTCTCTCTCTCTCTCTCTCTCTCGTATTCTATTACTGCATCTTGCTAACTCGGCCATTCTGGATGTCACTAACTCGGCTTCTTCTCCGGAGCCTTTGTGCTCCACTGTCTCTCAGATTAACTCATATCAGCGGTGCCTGGACAGCGTGGCGTGTGTGGTTGTGCTGCTGTCGTGGTCCTGCCAGATGCCTCCTGCTGCTGCTGCCATCATTAGTCATTAGTCATACTTCTACTGTTATTATACACATATGACTATTGTCACACTTGTATACTGCCAGATATTAATACATACTTTCAACATATTGTACCACAGTAGCCAGAACTATAACTATAATATTATTACTTTCAATAATGTTGTTGTAAGCTACTGTCATTACCTGCATCTCTCTCTCTCTCTCTCTCTCTCTCTCTCTCTCTCTTTCTCTGTCTCATTGTGTCATGTGGATTACTGTTAATTTGTTATGCTGATCTGTTCTGTACGACATCTATTGCACGTCTGTCCGTCCTGGAAGAGGGATCCCTCCTCAGTTGCTCTTCCTGAGGTTTCTACCGTTTTTCCCGTTAAAGGGTTTTTGGGAGTTTTCCTTATCCGCTGTGAGGGTCATAAGGACAGAGGGATGTCGTATGCTGTAAAGCCCTGTGAGGCAAATTGTGATTTGTGATATTGGGCTTTATAAATAAAATTGAATTGAATTGAATATATATATATATATATATATATATATACACACACACATACATACATACATATATATATATATATATATATACAGTACAGGCCAAAAGTTTGGACACACCTTCTCATTCAATGCGTTTTCTTTATTTTCATGACTATTTACATTGTAGATTCTCACTGAAGGCATCAAAACTATGAATGAACACATGTGGAGTTATGTACTTAACAAAAAAGGTGAAATAACTGAAAACATGTTTTATATTCTAGTTTCTTCAAAATAGCCACCCTTTGCTCTGATTACTGCTTTGCACACTCTTGGCATTCTCTCCATGAGCTTCAAGAGGTAGTCACCTGAAATGGTTTCCACTTCACAGGTGTGCCTTATCAGGGTTAATTAGTGGAATTTCTTGCTTTATCAATGGGGTTGAGACCATCAGTTGTGTTGTGCAGAAGTCAGGTTAATACACAGCCGACAGCCCTATTGGACAACTGTTAAAATTCATATTATGGCAAGAACCAATCAGCTAACTAAAGAAAAACGAGTGGCCATCATTACTTTAAGAAATGAAGGTCAGTCAGTCCGGAAAATTGCAAAAGCTTTAAATGTGTCCCCAAGTGGAGTCGCAAAAACCATCAAGCGCTACAACGAAACTGGCACACATGAGGACCGACCCAGGAAAGGAAGACCAAGAGTCACCTCTGCTTCTGAGGATAAGTTCATCCGAGTCACCAGCCTCAGAAATCGCAAGTTAACAGCAGCTCAGATCAGAGACCAGATGAATGCCACACAGAGTCCTAGCACTGTTAAGAAACAAATAGCTGCTAGGAAACCACTGCTAAGGAGAGGCAACAAGCAGAAGAGATTTGTTTGGGCCAAGAAACACAAGGAATGGACATTAGACCAGTGGAAATCTGTGCTTTGGTCTGATGAGTCCAAATTTGAGATCTTTGGTTCCAACCGCCGTGTCTTTGTGAGGCATGAAAAGGTGAGCGGATGGATTCCACATGCCTGGTTCCCACTGTGAAGCATGGAGGAGGAGGTGTGATGGTGTGGGGGTGTTTTGCTGGTGACACTGTTGGGGATTTATTCAAAATTGAAGGCACACTGAACCAGCATGGCTACCACAGCATCCTGCAGCGACATGCCATCCCATCCCATCCGGTTTGCGTTTAGTTGGACCATCATTTATTTTTCAACAGGACAATGACCCCAAACACACCTCCAGGCTGTGTAAGGGCTATTTGACCAAGAAGGAGAGTGATGGAGTGCTGCGGCAGATGACCTGGCCTCCACAGTCACCGGACCTGAACCCAATCGAGATGGTTTGGGGTGAGCTGGACCGCAGAGTGAAGGCAAAGGGGCCAACAAGTGCTAAACACCTCTGGGAACTCCTTCAAGACTGTTGGAAAACCATTTCAGGTGACTACCTCTTGAAGCTCATGGAGAGAATGCCAAGAGTGTGCAAAGCAGTAATCAGAGCAAAGGGTGGCTATTTTGAAGAAACTAGAATATAAAACATGTTTTCAGTTATTTCACCTTTTTTGTTAAGTACATAACTCCACATGTGTTCATTCATAGTTTTGATGCCTTCAGTGAGAATCTACAATGTAAATAGTCATGAAAATAAAGAAAACGCATTGAATGAGAAGGTGTGTCCAAACTTTTGGCCTGTACTGTATATATATGTATAGGCTACTGTGCATTATTTTTCGGCACTACCTTGTTCTCTATAGCTGATGTAAGGTGAATTACTCCTGTGTGGGATCATTAAAGTTCTTATCTTAGCCATCTGAGAAGATGAAATACATTGTTTTTGGTGCCTAACTGTTTCCCAAGTATATTAGTGCATGTGTGAATGAATAAACGAGATGCATTAATGTAAATTTCTTTGTAGAAAGGCGCTTTATGAAATTAAGTCCATTCACTTGTATTAGGTTACAGCGCAGCCTTGCCACATCCAATATGGCGGCGAAGTTGACGTATGACTTGGCGCTCAATGCGGCGTCTATGTACTGTATATATGTCTATGACCCAGCAGTTATATCATAACTATGGGAATTATCCCCATCCGGGGTAATCAACGTAGAAAATTAATAATCTTTAAAATGCACCACTTAACATGGCCGGCATGCACCAGTGCCAGAAGCCCCACCTTGCACATGCACCCACTCATTAACACTGACTGGAATGGCTACCGAACAGCCTTGAGCCTGGGGAAATAATCTCCTCACTCCGAGAACCAAGGTTACAATGCAATTTAACAATCTCTATCGTATCGAGATTATTTCCCCACCCAGTAGTTATATCGTGACTATGGGAACCCTTTAAGACACACCTCGAGGAGCCCCACCAGAAAGAGCAGATGCATGAGACGTTGCTGCCACCAAGTGCATTAGCAATATAAAATACTCCGTAGGTGTGTATACACAAAAAAACACCAATAAACTATACAAATGTACAACATCTTGCGCATTCAGTGTCAGTCAGTGACACTGCCAGACGCCGTGTGCCACTGTACTGATGCTCAGGTGCCAGATGCTTGATGCAGGGATCGTGTGCAGGAAGACCGCTCAGTTGGCCAGCCTGCTGCCAGGCCATTGACAATAATATATATGTATATATATCACCCTGGCTGGGTAACCCCCCCCCCCCCCCCCCAGCTCAGGGTCATGGAATCACATGGCCTACTGTGTGGTGGCAGCACATGCTCTACAAAGGAGGTGCCAGCAGCCACATTCAGGCAGTAAAATCTGGCAGATGTGGATGGACTTGAACATGTAGCAGCTGCACAGACCTCCGAGAGGGTGGCATCCCGCCACAAAGCCCACGAGGTAGCTACACCTCGTGTTGAGTGTGCCCATGCACCCACCGACACTGGCATGCCAGCCCCTCTGTAAGCATGCTGAATAGTCTTCAGGACCTAATGAGACAGCCTAGCCTTGGACACCGGCTGGCCCTGGCACTGGGCCTTAAAGCAGACAAAGAGTCAGTCTGTCTCTCCAAAAGCTGCAGTGCGGCAGACATAGACCTTCAGGGCTCTAACAGGACAGCAATTTGAGTCTTTTTGGCACCCACGCCACGGAAAAGAACAGTGGGCAATGAGCATTGTCCCTTGTTGAGAACAGGTCGGCCACTGCTCTGCCAAAAAGGTGCCAGATCTCCCTGACCACCCCCGGGTGCAGCCTCCAGTCCCTTGGATTTGGGCCTGGCCTGGAGAGTAGGTTCCGCCCCCTGGTTCACCAATCCAGGCATGTGCATGGCCCTGAGGGACAGGAACCTTGTCCATGCCCAGGTCCGCAGCCTGTGTGCTATTCTGCAGAGGTTTGGGGAGCCCAGACCCCCTTGCCTGTTGACATATGCTGCTGCTACAATGCTGTCGGTTCTAGCATGGAGAAAATGCTGGAGGGCCAGGTGAATGGCTTTCAGTTCTAGAGCGCTGATATGCTGGCCCTTCCAGTGGGCGCTCCAGACCCCACTGGTGCCCCTGCCCTTGTAGAGTGTGACACACCCCTCCAGGGACACACATTCGAGGGGTATTGGACCCCTTGAGATAATGGCTGGGTCCTGCAACCACCTGAGGTCTGCACAAAGCTGAATGGTGACGAGCACTGTTGCCTGCAGCTGTCTATGCGGACAGAGCCCCAGGCGTGTAGAAGAGTCAATGGCACCACTTGTCCCGAGGCTGCCATAAGACTCAAGAGGCAGAGACACAGCCGCCACGTGACCCTGGCACCCAGCTGAAAATGAGAGAGGCAGGTACTGATTGAAACCTGCCTTTCCCGTGACAGCATCACCAACCCAGCTCTGGCATTCAGCCACATGCCTAGAAACTGGGTGGCCTGTGCAGGCTGGAGACTGCACTTTTTCTCATTGATGCGCAGCCCCAGACCTTAAATATGATCCAACAGCACAGACACATGATGGCAGCACAGCTCATCTGTGTGTGCACATATTAGCCAGTCGTCTAAGTAGTTCAGTATCCTGAGACCCTGCTGCCCCAAGACCGCATCCATGCACCTGGTGAATGTGTGGGGTGCCAGTGAGATGCTGAAGGGGAGGACACAGAATTGGAATGTTTTTCCCTCATAGGCAGTCTGAGAAACCTCCTCCGCCCCTCCCAAATTGGTATTTGAAAACAGGCATCCTTGAGGTCGACGGTTGCAAACGTGCAAAAGTTGCCTATCCAGACAGCCTGCTTGATCCTGGACACGGTCAACCAAGATCTAAGACAGGCCTGAGTGTCCCGTCCCGCTTCAGTAAACAAGAAAATAGTGGGAATAAAACGCTGCCTGCTGATCTTCTTCCTTCCCTGATAGCTGACTTCCCCATGACAGTGAAGATTTCTGAGTGCAGGACCTTAGTGGTCTGCAATAATGGAAAATGCAGCCACCCTCATCAGAGGAGCAGCACTTTGGAACTGTAAATGATAATCCTGGGTCATTGCTGAATCAACCCAGAGGTCTGCCCCCAGAGCCTCCGTTGCCGTTTGAGGGCAAGGAATGGCTGGGGGTGATGTCGCGTCAGGACTGAGGCATGGGCTTGGGTAGCCCCTGGCCACTGCCACGTCTTCTGCCCCGTTTAAATTTGCCGCACCGTGCTACATCCAGTCAGCCCCGCAGATCTTCCTGCCCACACAAGGCAGATGGCTAAACAGGCAGTTTGAGCAGACACGCCCTATCCTCAGGCTGCAGCATGAACTGTGACAGCCAGAGATGGTGCCTTGCCACCAAAAAACTCACCATAGCAGCTCTGCCAGCCTCTTCACCCTGCTCTCTCATGAGCTTTGGAAGAAGCGAGGAGACACGTTTGGCTATTAGATCCATACTACACCCCTCCTTGAGCTGGCCACCCAGATGGCGCTGGTACAGGGACAGCATGGCACCAGTGTTTGCCAGCTGTGTCTGGACTGCCATGGCTCCATGCATTTTTCCCAACAAGCCTTCCATTACCTTGCAGTTTCTACTTGGGTAGTTTGCCTTGCCCAGGAGGGACTTTGACGGAGCCACCAAGGCAGCCAAAGCCTGAGCTATGGGGGAAATGGCCCATAGCCTATCCTCCCCCGATTGTCAACCCCAGCCATATGACGACAGAGTCCCAACCAGCGTGCCTCTGCCGTCGGTGTTGTAAATCAACTCCTGACCCCCTCCTCAAAATCAGAACGGAAAGGCACAAGGAACCACGTGGGTCACCCCCCGTTTCATCATTGAAATGGGAAGGGGCAGGATCCTGACCAGCTGGCAGGTCAAGCCCCGGAGCCAAAGCAGCCAATAATCTCCTGAAAGAGAGGTGACTGCTGGTCATGTTCTTTTACAGGCACCTGCTGCCCCTCTGAGAACAACTCATCATTCTCTAAGAGCCATAGGCCTATCCAACCCAGCAGAGGGCCCAGGAGTAGGGAAGTTCCTATGTGACACAGTCCACTCACCCCCTACTGAAACTGTAATAATGGAGGCGGGGGAGCACCCTGATGGGCCCCTGTCCCCCACTACCGGACCCGCCAACTCAGGGCGCTTAGCTGGCTGCAGGCCCTGAGAAGCGGCTGGTGGACGTCTGCCAAATGAATGGCAACTGGCTTCCCTTTGCCTAGCAGATATGAAGAGGCAGTTCATGCATGAACCTGGATTATCACGAGCAGCCACTGCATGCTCAGTTCCCAAACATTACACAGTAGTCATGGCCATCCTCTACTGGCATATCAACATTACAGCCCACACAAGAAGAGCCCTGCCGGCTTGCCATCATCTCTCTCTTTCCTTTTTTGGGGGGGGAGAGTGACGTCACTGTAGCGCGACTAGAAAGTGAACTCTTTAGCTATAGCAATAGTGCTGCTAACTGTCTTTAATTCATTTCCCTGAGCCAACAGATGTTAGTATGGCCATTTGTATGTCAATTTGTCATTCTGTGTTACGTTGAATTCGTGAAGAAAACGTTTTTCTCGCATGCCTCCAGTAAATGAAGATTCTAAAAATGGAGAAAATTCTTGATAAATTGAAGTCATAGGGGTTTGCTTTTGACAACCGTAAAAGATTATAAAAACATCTGTCTACAAACTCTCACACAAATCATGCAGTATGATCCCAGTCTCATTTATCCAGTCATATGCTCAGTACTTCCCAAACAGAACTGTATTTAAAGTGAACCTTAATCTATGCTCCATTCAAATCCAGACTCAATTCACAAGACATGAAAATGTTACCTCGCTGAGCATGGGAGCTGCTGGTCTACCACCACCTAGTTCAGAGGCCTGCACTACGAAGCCAGTTCAATTTACCCAGGATATCTTTTCGTTATCTGGCTTAAATAACCCATCACATACGCCATCTGGATAACTGGTACTACAAATCAACTGGTTCAGTCAAATCTGGGTTTTCCTAGCCAACCACGAACCGGGTTTGTGTGAAGGAGGTGTGGGTGTTAATTACAAGCGACATCATCAGAACCATGAATGAATGGCTGATTCATGTCAAATGAGATGAAACGATACAGAAAGTTCATGGGATTGCGTGACAGTAAAATGTCGTTGAAATGGGATGTAAGATACTCTGTACTGGTGTGATGGAAAATGTAGAAACATTGAAAATACTATCCAAAAATACACCATCAGCCAAGACTTAAATTACATGTAGGCGTCACTGGGCTATATGTGACATTAGTATAAAGTATTTTTTGCTATTTGTTTGATGCTGAATATGTCACACAAGACACTTAAACGTAATGCCAGACTGTTTCTGCTACTGAAGTAAAGGGTGGAATAGTAGCCTAGGTAATAACTGATGAGGTGAGGTCTATCTGACAAACATGTTGCACTTATAATAGCCAATCAACCAATCAACAGTGTGTGGATTATTTTTCTTATAAAACATTATCTTTTTTCCCCTGGTTGTCATCACAGTGTCTCATGTTATTCTGAGCTGAAGTGAATGAATCAGAGTGTAAAAATGAGCAACACTGTCAGCAATCGTGGTGAACTGAAGTCCTGAGCATACGACTGGATAAATGTTACTTGGATTATACTGTATGAGTTGTGAGAAAATTTATAAACAGATGTTTTGATATAGTTTTGCTGTTGGTAACTGTGGTCACCTATGACTTCGATTCATCAAGAATTTTTACTTTTTATTTTTTACTGGAGGCATGTTGGAAACAATGTGTTCTTAACAATTTCAACGTAACAGTGTAACGTAATCGATATAAAAATGATCATTTGGACAGTGAAGATATTACTTCAGGGTATGATAATATTTGGGTACAAAAACAACTTGGTTATGTTTAGGGATGTGGTTAGTGATGTGCTGAAACGACTGATGCTGTTTTTTTTTGGGTTTTTTTTTTACTACAAGTAATGAAACAAAAACAAAGTATCATTTTCGTACCATATTACTGTAGTTAGAGATATTCAGGTACCATACTGGCATTAACGAAAAACAAACAAACAAAAAAAGATATTCAAATGATACCAAGCCCTATTTATGATACATTTATACATTTTTTGCCATGACTCTGGGTTGTCATTTGAATTCATTGTAGTTACTGTGAATTCAAGCTAACAAAAGCCGCCATTCTCAAAAAAGCAGCAAGCTCTGCAGATGGTGAGTATTTAATACTCATAGGATTTTGAATAGAATATTCCTTTGAGGACATAAATAATCATCAGGCTCCCAACTTGCAACAGTGCTTTACTGTGGATCACCTCTGCATTGCCTTCAGTGCATTGTCCATGTATCCTTTATGACACTATCTGTCCCCCTGCCTGCTGTAATACAGGTGATGTGTTAACATTTGTGAGTGTGTGTTGTACATATCTGTGCTGTTCTGGAGAGGAAACTACAGTATAAACCTATTTTTCTCTGTCACTGTTTTGTTTACATGAAAGAGAGAAAAACCGATCTAAAAATAAAAGCTCTGCATCGCTGAAGCAGTTTGAGCATACTTATTCCCTCTGTTGAGTTAAAGAAATGTCAATACATTTGAAAAACTTACTTAGGAGTTCACTTTATGTTCAACTAGCGCATCTTGAGGGAAGTATCTGTGGAAACAGACTCTGGCTTTGGAAATTTACAGCAAGATTTCTTATACTCTGAGGTGAAGGGCTGACCCATAAAAGTCCTGAGGCCTGTTGTAACTGGCAGCCACTAGTCGCCTTCAGCTGTAGTAAACCTTCAGAAAACTGATTATCCAGATCAGCTACTTGTGATATTGTCTATCTTGAAATCCCAGTGACTTCTACCTAACAGCCTTGTTACAATATGCTTTGAGTGTTTCATGAGACCCTCAAATCATAGCATTGAGCTATAGACATCAAATGAGGCTGTAAAAAATCCTCAGAGCTGGAGCTTTATAAGTGTATAAGTGACACTGAATTACTAATTTTTCAGTTCTTTATATTGTGATATCTGGTTCAGGGGCACATTGCCTTGCTTTCTGCCTTTTTACATAAAAATGAACGTGAGTTAACTGACTCTGAAAGGGACAGTTCAACCCCAAATGTTAAATACACATTTTTTCTCTTACCTATAGTGCTACTCATCAACCTACTGTAGATTATTTTGGTGCAAGTTGCCCAGTGTTGGAGATAGCGGCTATAGAGAGATCTCTATATATCTGAACTAGATAGCACTCTGCTTGTGGGGCAGAACACCCACCAACCATCACCACACATGAGGAAGCATGCATCTACTCATCGATGAAAGGCTTGTGCTTGTGACAGCGCAAGCTGTAAATATTAATGGCTTCCTCCTTGGCTGAGCTGTAACGTTAGCTAGCTCAGGTGAGCTAGCAGTATTGAACTAAGATGCACGCTTCCTTCTGCACAAAGATACGACTGGTGCATGAGCTTTGGTAGAAAGAAAATAGTTCCTACATGAAACTGCTCACAACAGGGTCTATGGATCTTGAGTAGCCAGGGCATGATTTCTCGAAAGAGACACTGCTGTTGAGTTTTTTAGATGTTTTTTTTTCCTCTGCACTTTTAGCACCACAAGCTGAGTGCGATCTAGGGCTGATATCACCAACACTGACACCAAAATATTTTAGACTGATTAATATCACTACAGGTAAGAGGAAAAATATGTGTCTTTGATTTGGGGTGAACTATCCCTTAAAGTTTGATGAAATACAAACAGGAAATACTATAGACTGTCCTTTTATGCTGCAGTGTTGTATGTTGCTGTGCACAGTTAAACAGTATCATGCCTGTAAACAGGCATGATACTTTATTGCTGGTAATTTTATAGTCACATGTGTGAACTGAATCACATGTAGAAAAAAACAGGAATACACTGTCCAGGAGTATTTCAACCCAATTGCCTGACATTGATACTGGATGATTCTGAAAAACAGCGTTCAATGCCAGAAATTTAAAAAATTCTCCCTCTGTTGTCAGGGAGAGACTGTGGTTATAGTTCATGAAGAAGTGAAGGTTAATGCTTTGTGACAGGACGCAAACTCCGGTCTCCTGCATGAAAGTCAGACAGGCTTCACTCTCATCCACCACCCCAACTTCCACACCCTTGCTTTCTTCTTCACTACATAAAGAGCATACCACCCCCTGCATTGAAACTGAACATTGCCATTAGATATAAATTGTGAGGTGTGTAATCATCCAAAATGGATGCAATTCCTTGGATACTGGGTATTTAAATGGCTGGCTAATATAACCTCATTTCCTTCTCTTTTCATTTCTTTTCACTTACTTTTCATGATGGCACTGTGCCAGTTTTGTGGTGGAGAAATACCCCTTTTCCAGTGTATGAAACACTTCAGTGATTTTAAACGAAGAGCCACACAGGATTAGTAGGAGAGCACGGGCAAAGATTAGCTGCAAAAGAAATTGGAGTGAGTTCAGGGGCTGACATCTCCACAATCAGTTCTATTCGGAATGGAAATTATACTACGGCCATGTGTAGTCAGTTACAGTGAAAAAGAGGTTCCCACTTGAGGAATTTTCATTGCTGTCAAATGGCACTGAGCTTATATGTGATGCACGTACAAGTCCTAAATGCTTTGATGATCCAGCACCGTATTTTAAGCCAGTGTTTGGTTTCTGACCCTGAGTTTCTGATCAGTGAGCCAAAAGGCAGCTGTCTCATTGCTTTTTTGTTACTTTTTCATCAGCTTCAAATAGCACTGAACCTGCATGCAACACATGACACCAAGTTCATATGTTCACATCGTCTAAGATACTGTAATGAGTGCTGGCAAGAAAAATAGATCCTGTAAGTATATAATGCTAAAAGTAGAGCACAGAGTGCAATAGAAGCTGAGAAGAGATGGATGTCTATTGCCTGCCCAAACTCTCCATCTGTTTATCCTATTTTTCCTTTATCCTTCTTCCTTTATATTGCCTTACTGTGAAAATCTCATTGTTGATACAGTTTAAGGAGGGGACGTAGACCTTCAGAGAATTATAAATGGCGTAAATGATTTACATGCTTATTGTAACCACAAAGCCTAACCTACAACTCGCCCCTGAGCCTTTCCTTTATTTCATTTCCTCTTTGTCCTTGCATGCATTCTCACTGTCATCACTGTAATACTGTGAGACCACTACAGCTCTGACCTTTGTATCTTTTCTATTGCTTGCTTGTATTGCTGCTATCGAAACAGTCGGCTAAAATGTAAATGGAGACTGCTCTTGCAGATGCGGCCATTACAAAGGTCTAATTTAACTGATTTCCCGCCACTCTCTGCCCTCCGTGGAGCTGTTACAAGCTGACGGATGATCTGACAAACAACGTGGTACATGATGCCAGCTCCACTTTCTGCGCCGGCCACTACTGTAGAGGATAGATAAGGGATCACGCACTTGTAGGATGTCATTGTGTGTGCGTGTGTGAGCGAGCAAGAGAGACAGAAAGAGTGACTTCCAACTGTCTTTAATCAGATGAACTGACTTCCTCTGATTCAGACAGGAAATCGATCACAATGAGGCACACCAATCACTACTCCTGTTTGGGTGAGCCATTTCATGTTTCAAATGTCCCTGGTAATTTATCAAAAAAAATTAATGTCTTAATAAGTTTCTATTCTATAAACGTGACACTGCTTGTCCATGTTTGTTTGAGCTTTTGTGCATACGTGTGTGTGTTTTTCACTTGTCTGTCTGTTTGCCTGCATGTGTGACTGCTGGGATGATTTTCTTGACATGTGTTTGTATGTGCATGTGTTAAAGCAATGGTGTGTGGTAGGGGGTTAGAAGAAATATTCAGACACTGTCTATTGATCTGTTTGACAGTCTCCTCATGTCTTTAACACGCCGCCGGATTGCACAATCACTCACATTGATAGCGTGAGCCAAAGAGGGAGAGAGAGACAGAGAGAGAGAGAGAGAGAATGAAATGAGTCTCTTTTGAAAAAAAAGTGACGCTGAAAGAATCAGCAAAGAAAAGGTGAATAAAGCGGGCATATATCAACAGCTGTGGAAAATATAATAGGGTGAAAAGAACAGGGAGGGGAAAGGATGGGGAACAGAAAAATGGGAATGTGATAAAAAAAAAAGCAGGTGTGGACGTCGGGAGAGACAGATAGCAGTGCGGGATGGAAGAGGCTGTGTGAAACCACAGGGAGAGAAGAGAAGAAAGGGAAAATATAGGAGGAAAATAGGTTTGGTGGATGAGGTGTGGAAAACAAATCAGACAGTGTGTTTTTGTGTGCTGTTTGATGGTCTTGGAGTACACAGTTAGAAGTGTATATGTGGCTGTGACAGGTGAAAACACACACACACACACACACACACTGACACAAGATGGAAAGAAAACACTTGAATCTTGTTTTACATCATGGGAACAAAGAAGGAAAATTGTGTGTGTGTGTCCAAGAGACAGACAGAAAAAAATAGAGATAGTAGCAAGAAGGATGAGGAGCAAAAAGGAGCTCTCTTGTGTGCTCAGCATATTAGCGGAGGTGCTGCGGGGCAGTGGTTAGACAGGGTAGGCTTGACACTATACACGCGTGCACACTCGTTTGATCCTAGACGCGTGTGCTGACCCTCCCACACACACACATTCACAATTACACACAGACATTAATTGATCCCACTGCAGCAAAAGCTGGCAGAAAGGCTAGACATGAGGAAGCTGCCCTGTGGCCTCGACCCACACACATAAATAGGCTACTCATATCACAACAATGCATGCTTCAATTAGGCATGACTTAAGCATGGCACACGACCTTCACTGAGGAGTAGGAGGCATGGAGGAAAGAGGTTATCAACATATTAACATCCAATTTCTTGTAATGATGTGGTTTTTTCTGCATAAATACTCCTGAGTGAGCGCTACAGGCTTTTGGATACACTTCCAAAATCTTCCTTTAAACGGTGAAGTTTATCACATGGTCTTTGGTAAGGATTAAAACCCTGCTCATGTAAGGAAAAAAACAGTCGAACCAGGTGATGCAACTGCCAAAGTCTCTTGGCCCAGTTTCACGCCCAGTTGGTTTAAAGTAGTTATTTTGAACCCTAGAGCCATTTTCTCCTCAGCTGAATTTGTTTGGACAAATGAGAGTCCAGGATACAGACCAAGGCTTAGTTAAGAAGGTGGTCAGACTCGGAGTGTTTTCAAAGCAACCTTGGGGCAATTAGCTTGCACTGGAATGAGAATATATGAACCAAATATTGACAGTAAAAGCAATGATCTATCCCCTCTCATACTGATTTAATTCCATTACCACCTAAGAACATGTTTGCCAATGAAAATGTCTGACCGGTTATGGAAAAGACCTCTGTCATGTGGCTTTCTTGATACATTCAGGCTCACTTTTGAATATGCTGTGTGTAATGCATCCAAACCTTTCTGTGAATGCTGCCAAGCAGTTGCACTTTTCCTAATTTGGATCAGGGTACAGATTATGTTTGAAAATGTCCTGACATTCTTTAAAATCTCTGGGAAAACAAAGGTAGGAGTAAACACTCTGACCCAGTTAGTTTGAGCACATCTAACCCTGTAATTTCAACTCTTGTTTCCAACCTGTTTTGAATCCCAGGTCATCAAATACCAATGCCTTGTCATGCCGCTCAACATCTGACAGCAACGCAGAAGGCACCCTTTAGCCTATCTATGTGATGCACAGCTGAAACACATTGTTAATGTGAAACGGTTGCGGATAGGTTTAGGCAAAGAAACTTATTGGTTAGGTTTAGAAAAAAAATTATGTTTTAGGTTAAAAGTATGGGTTAAGTTGGATTAAGTATGTTTGTTACCTAATGTGATGTCAAGATGTCACTTGAGTGGTGTCAGTATGTGGCAAATGTACAGAAATTACATAATGTTACAACAAAACAACAGTGACTTTGGTTTCACACAGGACACAAACTGTGGTTACAAGGGTGAAAGTCTTGTTTTGTATGACGCATCTACCTCCGACACAAGGGCTTTCTCACTCTTTATCAAGTCTTGCCACAGATGGGTTTACGTCAGAGTTAGCTGAAAGCATTTCATAAAGATGCTAAAGGGTGCCTTTGGAATGGATATCACATGCTGAGCGGCGAACCAAAGCATCAGTATTTGACAACCTGGGAATGAGAATGGGCTGTTTTTTTTTATCAACCAGCCTACATCATACCTAAGCCAGTGTCACCCAAGAACATTTTAAGGGCAGATTTTAAAACAAAAAATACGGCTTTTTTGCAGGATTCTTTTGATTGACTGATTTGTTTTATTTTTGTGTCATGCACACAAAGTGGCTGTGCCCAGGTTCACAAGACACCAAAAGTACAGTTGCAGTTTGTCAAACATTCCATTTTATCACTTAATCACAGGATATTTCACAGCTCGGTCTTAAACAAAATATTCTGCCTTTCCTGAGCTGGGCAAATAAAACCTGCAACAGACGAGGTTCTCTTACTAAAGCACAGCTCAAGTCTTTTATAACCATCCAGCCAAAAAAATCACCATAGATTGTTGTCATTTTACTAAAGAGCACATCCCTTATGTCCTCATAAACAGGACAGTAAAACAACAAATGAACTGCACTCTCACTAGCTCATACAACAAACAAAATCTGTCCTCCTCTGAAGGGGAAATTAAACGTGCTGGTCTCAGGGGCTAATGGTAACAGTCCTATGCATAACTGTGCACACAGGGATCTTTGTTTTTTGTTTAGATTATACTTCACATAAAGTTCTATACTGTAGCTGTTCTTTATGAGATAGCCAGTTAATAACTTTTGTTTATGCCATATATCAACAGACCAGGTTTCTATACTTTGCTCCAAATCTCCTGAATATTACAAAGTAACCTGTGCTGGAAAATCAATGACAAAACATTTAAGTAAAATAAGGATTTTTGCTCATTAGCCCAGGGAAATATCTGATCACTCAAAGCAATCTATTTGTAATCTGGAGAGTGAGCTTTTCTGGCAAGATTTCATCAAACAATTGAAGACAAAACTGTCCTCAGCCCATACTATTTTTGAAGCATATGATACAGATGCTGCCAGGTGGTGAAGCCAGGAATATTCAGTAATGACAAAACTGAAGCACTAGGATGGCGATGCAATGGATTGTTCTTGTTTGTTAACATACACAACCCCATGCATATGGCTACAATATGTATATATATTATTTAATCAAGGTATACATTTATTCTTTTTTGGCGGGGCACAAAACAATGAAGCAAAAGGCAGTTATCTGTTATTCTGTATTTTTCCAACTTTTGACTTTGTCTGTTCTCATGCCACATTGATTCATTTTCTTATTCTCATTACCAGTCCTAAGAAATACTGCTTGTTCATTGGGAATTGAACCTCTAAGACTATGCCTGTAAGATATGACAAAACAATTCGTTATCACAATAATAGCAACACCTTGATAACAACATGAGACAGTAATTCATTTTCAGTTGTTTAATTTCCTTCTGATTGTTGTGTTCTGAGCCAATAGTTCCTATAGTGAGGCTTTATCTTGCAATTAAGCCTGATGCAAATCAATGCCATATTTTATCTTGATAACCCACCTATCAAAGTTAGTTTCTATAAAACAAGATTTCTTTTTTTTAAATTTCCATTTACTTAAATTCACATTTTACAGCTGAGTAGCTGAGGTGGTCAGGAGCATTTCATTCAATCTGTCAAATACTTCCACTGTGAAAAACAAATTACTCAACACTCAAAAAAGTCAACTTCCATACAGTAATGCCCCCATTCACCTCTGAATTTCATTCCCCACTTTAGGTATAAGCATTCATTAATCCATAAACCATGACAGGCTGTGATATATTGAAATTAATCTTCCAGTTTCTCAAATCACTGAAGTATTATATAGGCCCTCAGTCTGTAAACAAAGGAATAAAGCCTGCCTAGATTGGTTCTAACCCAACGTCCATTTTACACTCACTTTTATTGGCTATATGCTGTATTCCAGATACGCCAACCTGCTATTTTCTGCACTGTATGTTTGCTGAGGAGCTATAACATGCGATGACTGCAAACAGAATAATCACACAAATAACCAGCTTCCCTCTGTTGAGGTACTAACTACTAGAGATGTTCTTTAATTAATGCTTAAAACTTTAAACATAATGATTTGGATATGGTATTAATAGCTGCAGGCACTCTTACATCTATCTCACTGCTTTACTTTATAATAGTGGCATTTAAGTTATATGATGAAGGTCACTGTGAACCAAACACTGCAGATTGAACCATGCACTAATGTTGAAATATGCTGATTATTCAGTGGCAACACAGCTGATGAGACTGGTGGTAAAAATATATAAATGGTGGGCCGTAACTCAAAGGCACAAGCCTGGCATAAAAGGAGCAGAGGCAAAATTGTAAAATGGTCGAAATTCCATTAAAAATAAGCACAAGGCTAAAAAATAAAATTCATTGCTTGGGAATCGAAATTGATCTTGGCACAAATTGTTGCTGCCAATTACAATGAATTATTCATGATGATTTTCTTTGGATGATGTAACTATGCAAATGGACTAACACATCAACACTGGGAACCAGAATCACAGGTATTTCTTTCCAGCTTTGTCTGGTCTCACAGAAAATTAATTAGTAATCAGGCCATCAATATCAAGATTTGGATGGATGGAGAGACAGACAGACAGATAGGTTCACCCCCTTCATACATGCACTGTAAATCTGAATTTATCTTGACATCATCCGTAGGAGCTTAACGTAAGAATGCATATGTCTGAATCATTGGATCGGACCTAAAACAGACTTTACCCTCCTAGCTCCCCAGTGCAAAGTCTTTCCATATGTATCAGTGAGCAAATGTGTGAATAGAATGGGTGATTGCTCAGAGAATTCATGGCAAGCAAGTACGTGTGTTGATGATGTTTCAATCATGTGGCCCATGCAAAACCAGAAGAAAACGAATATCCCAGGGTGAAGAGGAAGGGTCATTTACATTAAAATGTCTAATTGGAGAGATGATGATATTTGGGAACTTCCGTTGGTAAGGTCCGTAGCCCAAATTGTCAGACAAATTCAAGGAATTGCAAGAGACTCTGTTGTTTGTCCTGTCCACCTCTAAAAAGGTGCAAAACCTTGGCTGAACCAAAAGAAGTATTTCCAGTAGATACAGGGTTTCCCACACATTCATTTGTTTGTGTTGGCCTGGTACAATATCAGCATTTGCGACACATATTGATTTTCTATCTTTAAAGTTGGTTTGCTGAGCATGTTAACAGGTTAGAGCATTCACACCGCATCTGTTTTCTGTTCAAAACAAGAGTTTGCATGTGTTGTGACCCCTGTCAGCCACTGTAGACATCTCCCCCTTGACCGAGCAAGACCTGACAGGCACACATTTCATGTACTTACCCATTTGTAGTGCTAAATATTAATTCTCCAAGTGCTGAAATAATCACTGGCGCGTGAGCCTGTCCACCCTGGGCTTTAGGTCCAAACTCACTTCTTCTTCTTTGGGGCTTATTGGAGATTTGCAAACACGGTGCACTATCGCAACCAACGGTTCAGGTGTGGTTTGTATTTTGACGGGACAGTAGCGGCTGCTGCACGACACATCTGTTCAGTTTTGGTGTGAATACACATGTGTTGCCGCTCTGCTGGTGGACCGCTTCGCGAACGAACGCATCGCTTGCAGTGTAAATGAGGCCTTAGAACAACAGTGCTCTCATTTCAACGTTGTCGATTGTTTTTCCAACCTGCTTTAACAGAAACTGGCTGTGTTCTCATGAAAACGAGCACCCCATGGTCGAGTGCTGAGTCTAAAAGTTTGCTTTAACTCGCGTCTGCAGCAGCTGCTCCTCTAATCCATCAATCTGATCCAAACAGCTCTGATTGATCCGACCACAAGTTCTGTGGCAAACACCAAGGTGAGAATGCAGGCAGACTGTCTCCTGCTTGTGTGTAACGTGTGAAAGGGAAATTCCGGACAGCGGCTACAGACAGATGGATACTGTATGTGCAGCTGCGGGGTTTCTCAGTGCTGGTAGCAGGTGTGAAGGCTCTACTGCTGTCCAGCTCTTGGTGTTTGTGACCTGCTGTTGAATGCCTGCTTCTGTTACCATCACTGCATCCTGTTTTGTGAGCCTGCAGTCATCTGCTTTCAGGTCTGTTAAGCACAGACCACTGGTGTATTGTGATGACATTTTCTCACACCTTTCCCATCACTGATCAGTTCCAGCTTTTGGTGGTTTGATGCTGCACTACAGTAACCTGGGAACCAGACGAATCTGCAAGCTCATGTTTCATTTGCTCTGGCAGATGGGTCTGGTCCCCCTCCCATTCAGACAGATTTCCAGTCGGCCTCTGACAGGCCAGGCCAATCACAACCATTCATCCAATACAGGGTGGGTTTGATATGATCAAGGACAACATGCAGAGCCTTTGCGCTTTATGCAAAATATGTGACGTCATTATCGGCTGGCACAATCTCACGCCCGGGACGCTACAGGGAGCATAAACCTAGCTAAGGAAAGAGCGCCACTGAGGCATTTTCTAATTAAACCAAGATGGCTGCATCTGATGTGGAACTTATTGCTGAAATACTATTTTCAAATTATGATGGCTTAAACGTCAGCGTTTGTTCACAGACATACTGATGCTACGTCATCACAGCTCATCTCTGTTCACATTTGTCCGCTGCTCAGTGCTACATCACGATTCTTTGCTCTGATTGGTTGTTGGTCTACCCAGTTGGATCCAGAGGCATTTTGGTCCGCAGTTGTGGACCCTTGGAAATTGGAAAAAAAAAATCAACTGAGAGGTTCCAGACTAACTTGCATTTGCCATTTGGGCTGGCAGTGTGGAACTAGCACTATGGCTAGTTCCTGGTAGAACAGGGCAACAGAATTACATATGGACTGTAGCGACATATTTAACCTAGCTTTAAAAAAATTTAACTTTGACGAAACATAGTGGGCAGGCAGATTTTCTTAGCTTTGGACAGAGACAGGCTAGCTACTTCCACCTGTCTCCAGACTTTATGCTAAGCTAAGCTAACCGTGTCCTGGCTGAAGCTCCATCTTTGACAGATGGACAAGAAATTGGTATCACACTTCTCATCTAACTCTCGGCAACAAAGTGAACAAACATAGTATGTAAATTTTCAAACGACTCTTTTAACCAGATTCCAAAATTCAGTGATGACATTAAAGGCGTTTTATTCACACACTTTCAGACACTGTTTTGTCTCTCACAAGCCTGCAATATTTTATCCCAGTAATTAATTGTTGGAATTGGAATTTACCATTCAGCATTTGTAATATGATTGAGAATCTGCGGTGAACTGCTCAAGCTGTTGGTGTTCATTTCATCTCTGTTACTGTAGCTCTGAGCAGCTCAACCCACCATATGTCCCTTTCAATTTTTTCAACCAAACCTGTGCCCTTAGAATGGGATTCATCCCTTTGGCCTCTGCCTCTCATGTTTGGCTGCCAGCGCTGTAAGCCTTTGTACAGCAGCCTCTGGGGCTTTGGTTACTGACATTACATTGTATTTCTTTACGAGCCAGGTCCTGGTCCTTGATCACCACATCACTCTGTAGTTAAGCCAGCATACTAACCTGTTCACCTGTTGTCTTTATATTGGTTCCCAGTATTAGTTTCAAAGACACTACGGCTTTAGCTATGGCTTGACTTCCTGATCCTCAAATAATCAGACTGCAACGACAAAATGCTTTACCAAATGTACACTTCTTGATGCATCAGTGCAGTCACTGCTTACTTTGTGCATGACATTAATAAGAGAACTGTTTTTTTGAACTGTTCTGTGAAACAAGCACATGGAAATGGAAATGTGTGTTCTTTGCATAATACGTGTGAGGAATTCATGAATGGTAGATACATAGACATAGCTCTCTGACACTTACATAGAGCAGAGGAAGGTCACATTGTCAAGTTTTAGGTATGGATACCTGTAACACTTGCCTCCAGCTCAGGTAACATGGGTTCAAATCCAGATTTATAATATGTTGTAATTTGTTACCTGCTCTTGGTCATTTTGACTGACAGGCTGAAATATCTGAACAACTATTGGACTGATTGTATTACAGAATTGTACAAACATTCTTGGTCCCTGTAGTTTATATAGACTCAGGTGATTCCCTAACTTCTCCTCTAAAGTCACATGATGGATTTGCACAATCAGCAGGTCAAATTTTTACTTAGTCAATACTAATTATTGCCAAATGCCAAAAACTAATGACATCCAAATCTGCCTACAGCTATGCCTTGTTTTGTGATAATTACAAAATATTAGCATGCTAAAGTTGGCATTTAGGTCAAAATGCTGCTGTGCCTCAGCACAGTCCCACAAAATTATGTATGTGACTGTAAACTAACTCTTAGTTAGTTAGTTAGTTACTCTGGTTAATAGGCTACCACACCCCTGTTCAAACTTTAGCCAAAGTTGTTTTTCTTGAAGCCATTTCAAATGTATTCTATCGTAATATCTTTTGTGAGAGAATCTAATCTTTAAACACTTTATGTTCTAAACACTTTTCAGACAACATGAAGAGATTTTCTAGTCTGACACTTAAGCAGCAGGGTTTATTTTAACAATACAGAAGTACAGTTTATGTACCTTTAATTAAATAAATGAAATAATCTAACAATTATTGAAAAATTGTGAAGTGTACAAGAGGCATAAGCCAAGGGAACACAGCAAATGTGTGTTACTCTGATAATAACACTTCTCCTACAGTTTTTGGTCATTAGGTGACGAGTGAGCTTTTCAAACTTTAAAAGGTTTCTTTTGTCACTGAGCAGAAGCAGGTTCGTAAGATTAAAAACAGCAATTTTAAGAGGTGACTTTTGAAAGGTGAGAAACTGAAATGGCTACCGACATGCCTAGCTGCTCTGATCTGACATTAAACGATGAAATGCTTTGCAAGTTCCAGTTTAGCACTGATGGATTGCAGGTCACGGCTGAATCAGGGTACAACCCTGTCTCCAACCATTTTCAGTCTTAGACAATGTTGGCAGCCTGTCCTGGTCTCTGCAATGCATTTGGGTCCAGATGCAAATCTGCCAAACGGGTCTGTGTCACAAAACATGACGAGAGCACTGTTCTTACAGTACAAATGATGATAAGCTCTGAGAGTTTCTGGCAATGACAGATGGTGGAAGGAGTGAAAAGTCTATTTAATTTACTTCCATCATGTGTATCTGTATCTTCTGTAAAGCCAAACCATGGAAGAGAAATGAAAGTATAACAAGACTAATAGACCCTTTCTAGTGAAAATCAAGTTTTTTCCTTGTTAATATGTCCACATTCTGTTTTTTGTGTATGGTACAAGACATATCAGAACGAAATAAGCGGTCAACATCATGCAGCATACAAATGACAGATTCAAGATTCAGACACGAATTCTGACTTCAAGGGTTTGTTATTCAACAAATCTAAGGAACCAATCCCTGTCGGTATGGCAAAACAAGGAGCACTGGAGGAAAGGCCATATTTTGCAAGCTGTTTCACTTGAAACTTTTCATAGGTGGCAATTGATAGACATGGTCTATCTAACATTTGTAGGGCTGCCCCCTGAAAGTCAGATATTCGAACCATCAGTGGAAGACCCCTCAGTCGGCAAAGATTGCTTCAAGTTGAGCGATTGTTTTTTTTTTTTTGTTTGTTTGTTTTTTTTTGTCTTTTTGCCATTCAGTGTGCATTCTGATTTGACTGACATAATTCTGAGTCAGGTACAGCCCTAAACATTAGCAGCACATTATTAGCTGTTTGATAATGTAGTAAAGCCTAAGGCTCATGTTATCCATTATTGCTCACAAGCAGAGGTTTATGTGTTTGATGGGCTGAGTGAGGGTGAGCAGGTATACTCGAGCTGCAGGCGAGCGGCTGAGGGGTAGTACAATTTGCATATTCATAGTTATGTACATACTAAATGTGGCAAAGAAGTTATGTCTGAGCCGAAGGGATATATACACACGTACATATATTTACACACACACAACTGAGCTTGAGCTTGAACTGATACTTTAGCTTCGTTAAGTGATTCAATCTCATGTACAACTTTGTATCCTTTATCCTGTATCTAGCCTTCATTATGCTCAAAATCCAACCTGCTGTATTTAACACTTTTAACCACCCCTTCATCCGAGCAAACTCTGTACAACTGCGCTGTTGAGCTGTCTCATGTACTGGTACCAAAGTGAGAGTAACAGTGTTTTCCATTCCTCTCTTTGCTCACAGCAGATCCTACAGAAACTCTCTAGCAGCCACTGAACCAGAGAAGTGTGCCAGTAAAAGCCAGCAATTCCACAGCACATTTGACAGTATCTGAAGCTGAGAATTAAGATTTCAACAAACTGCAGTTGGCAAACCATTGGTAAAAGACTTGGAGTCATCAACCAACAGGGATGCAGGAAAATCTAACTTCCTGTTGAAGCAAAGGAGAAGATAATTTGGAAATGCCTCTGGAAGCTACATAACTGCAGCGATGGCAGTATACTGACTATAATATTTTGATGTTTCTCCATGAACTATTTATAACAAAGACCAAAAAAATAATGAAAAAAACCCCAACAAAATCAACCATTATCGGGCACTGAAGAGAGTCAAAGGGAAAAGAAAAGCAAGGGAGTCAGAGAAAGTCAGCTGTGTGATGACCTCTGGATGATGAGCTCAACTTTTTAACTGTGTGCATCTGTGGTTGTGTGTTATGTACATTTTTTTTCACAACGCAGAAAATAAATCCAATGAAATGAGCCAAAGAGGGATTCAAGTGTCTTTACACTGGCTTTGTGTAGGTTAATCTGGTTAACCATCCATGTGTACTCATTGTGTATGCATACACATGTGTGCACAGAAGACCAAATAAGTGCTATTTATGCTCTTTGAAGAAACAAATGGATGCAGACTCTGTTTCATCTCGATAAACAAAAGACAAGTAACATTATGCCGCTAACAGGCTTCCCTCATCGCCATCTGTCTGGGTATGGAATGGTAATTTAGCAACCCGGATCTCGAAATAAGCTCAGTGTTGCATTTTGTGGATCAATGTATAGCGTGTGTGTGTGTGTGTGTGTGTGTGTGTGTGTGTGTGTGTGTGTGTGTGTGTGTATATTGAGGTATGTGCTTGGGATGTAAAAGCACAGTTCATTTTGATCATTGTGTTATTGTGTTAACACAGAATACGTTAGTATGTGTCGACATACACGCGTGTGTGTGTGTGTGTGTGTGTGTGTGGGTGTGTGTGTTTGGTTTAGTTGTGAGTGGCAGAAATCTGTGTGACATCAACCAACAGTTGTCCTGATTAAAGCCAGCTGTCTCTCTTCATTAACTAAAACTCCATACAATCAAGAACACACACATGCACATGCGATCTGCACACAGTGTTTTGTACTGGCAGATAATCTTGACATTCATTTTCCTTCTCTGTTATATTTCTGTGACACTTCTAACATGTAGAAAACACATCATGTGCAATCTCAGGCAACTAAATCTTAGTGATCACGTTCTGTTTTTGATACACATTCATAAATCCCCAAAATGTACTAAAGTAATTTAAATTTTTAAGTAAGTAGGTTTGAGTGTGCAAATTGTTCATTAAATTTGTCTTTTATTCTACTGCATTTTGTAAAAGAAAAACTACCAAAATTACATTCAATTTGTGCAGTCTGTTGCTTTAAAATTAGCACAGAACAAGCATGATGACTTTGAAAAATATAAGTGGTTCTACTGGGATATATACCAAAAATAAATAAATAAATAAATAATCCCTCTTTATAATTAGCTAGCTTTATATTAAATGTTATACCTTAAACAATCTGAAGGAGGTCCACAGGCCTTGTTTAATGACACAAAGATGGCAGCTCTGCTACAATTAAACAAAGTGATCTCTTTCACATGTAAATGTACCAACACATCTTAAGACTTGGCATAAAAGTAACAGGAAATAATCAGAGAAGACAAAAGAAAAGAAAAAGAATTGAACCTTTCACCGCACTGATGTTGGCAAAGCGGTGACTGATGCCGCAGTCTGCCGGCTCAAACTGGATTTCAAAATACACTTCACATAACTTGCAAAGCATCTGTAAGCGATGTGTTACACATCTCTGACTGAAGCTAAGAAGTGTCAAATGGCTGTGTATAAATACTGCAGCAATTTGGAACAAACTGAAGAGGCTGTACTTATAGAAAAATGATGAAAACAATGAAGTCCCATATGAATCACAAAGAATTAATTTAATCCCAGCCAAGTGGCAGATATGTCTTTTAAGCCTCTAACAAACAATGTTTTTGATATTAAAACAAAAACAAATGACTCCCTGTGATGTGAAAGGGTCACCGATACTGCTGATCCCACTGAGAATCAACACCCCAGTTGCTTTTTGCAGCTTTGGGCTTGTTATTTTGGTTCATCTGCCAATGTGCAGCAGCTCACATGGAAATACAGCATGTTCCACTATCACACAATTGTAAATCAGTGGTGAAGGTGTCACATTCTAATCTGCACCCAGAAAAAGTTGAGGTTTGATATCCATCTTCGTCAAACACGTAACTGGGTTTTCAGGAGCTGGCTGACCAAATCTGACTTAAAACTCAATAGAAAATTGGGCTACCATTCCACATGTGGCAAGAGTCCAGTGGGGTACTTGTTCTTCTGTTCCTCTCCTCTGAGTCTTTTTTAAGAAAAGAAAAAAAGTACACTCAAGATTAGATCAGACTAGATCAAGACTAGATCAAGATTTCATCTATTTTATAGATCTATTTTCCATAATGCAGGTCTCTTGTCACAAATACTGTGACCACTGTATTTGCCACAGAAAAGTGCATTATAGTCGTTAACTATAAGGACTAGTCTCCCATTAATTTGATGCAGTGTGAGCTGGAAAGAAATGATACTTCAATTATAGAAGGAGGTAAGACCTTATCGGACACATAAGAAGAGAATAAGATATGTTAACAACTAAGCCGGGGAAGAAAAAATTGGTATTTTCAAAAGTGAAAGATCTGAATAAGGACTCTGTGTGATTGACCAAATGAATCATTTAACTAATTATCCAAAATTAATAATTTCATTAATCATCATGCCAACAGGAGTAACTGCAGTCAAAGAACAGTGTCAGATTGGCTGTTTTAGAGGGGAGGAAGAGCCTTTGTGGAAAATTAATGGAGCACTCACTTGGTGCTCTTTAAAGCGTTGGCACATTATTAAACGACTTGTGAAAATGAAGGGTTCGGGATATAAGAGGCTAGATGTGCACGGATACACATAGGTTTATGTTAGGAAAATAAAAAATGAAAAAAAAAAAGCAGGGAATTGTACTCTTGTTTGAAATGAAGAGCAGCTGTGCATTAAAAAGAAACCCTAGGGAAAACAATGGGAAAGAAAAACCTCAGTGAGATTTATATGTGCACACAGACAAGCTTGTTCTTGTCCCTTACTGTAGGAGGACAAGGCATTGGCTTTGATTCATTCCCTGGAGATTCCCCCTCGTCTTAACCCTAACCACTTCATGCTGAACTCCAACCATGAAGGTATTTATAAGGATGTACTCTTGGGATGTAGACCACCCCTCTTTTAACCTAACCTTTGCCAAAAAACATTTTTTTACCTGTAAAAGTGTAATGGTGTACTTTGTTGGAGTGTTTTGCCCCAAAATCTGAGGTGAGTAGGGCTGCAACTAGGGATTATTTCCATTATTGATGGATCTGTCAGTTATTTTCTCAATGAATTGTTTTGTCAAGAAAAATGTCCTAAAATAGTAAACCATCCTGTGTCATTCCCAGAACCCAAGGCTTCATCTTTAAATGGTGCGTTTTATCTGACCAACAGTCCGAAAATTCAAAGCTATCCAGTTAATCCAGAGTGTCAGCGTCTTTTTTGAAGAGCCTATATTCGCATGCAGCCACCTAAAGAAAAGGGCCTATGGTATGTCAGTCAGGAACTTAAACAACAAAGACAGAAAAGCCCATTTGTGGAAGCAGATCGGCCTGACACCGAAATTTGTTGTTGAGTGTTGTGCTTTCATCACCATATGCTTGTTAGCTTGTTGATAACCCTCTGTTAATGTAGCACTATGTTGGCTACCAAGCTAATGTGCATTTCAAGATATTATAGTCATAGAAACAAAACCCACACGCTGTGAGCGCTGGGATGAAGCACCTCTCATCGCCCTGCCACTGCTTTTCTGCCAAAAGAATAAATGCTATGTGGACACAGGAGCGTGGAGCATGAAACCACCAAATGTTTGGAACTTAACGTGAAACCTGAAAAACACTGGAATTTTTTTTGCTTAAAAAGATGACAAAAACAATTATTCAATTATCAAAATAGTTGCCAGATAATGTTCCTTCTATCGACTAATTGATTAATCGACACTTGTTGCAGCTCTACAGGTGAGTATCCACAATGTGACTGTGTAAACTGACTCATGTCTGAAATGTGAGTATTATAACTACTACACACAGACACACACTAAACTCCTGCACTGCTGAAGTTCAGCAGCACTTGTGGAGTGAGCCACAAATGCAGACAAGAAGGAGTGATCTAAGGTCCTGATATGTAATGCTGCCAGCCTTGCACACACACACACACACACCCCGTCCCTCGAAGGATCATGTCAGAAGCTCTCTCTCTTGCTATGTTAAACTGTGCCTCCACTCAAACTAAATCCCTGGAGTGAGAGTGAAAATAAGAGTGAGAAAGTAAGAGAGCAAGTGGGAGAGGAAGCGAGACAGAGAGACAGACAGAGAGAATGAGATGGGATTACAGGGATAATGCGAGCAGATGGAGGGAGGTCGAGGCTCCAGCAGGACTCTCCACTCCAAACGGATTAAAAGACTTCAACAGAGCTACCGACAACCAAACGGATGCTGCGTTCCTCGTGCTTGAGACACCGAGCTGAGCAGGGCAACCCCCCCTTCCCTGCCACCCGCTGCTAAGGCCGGAAATGAAAACTTGCTGCCTTTCAGCATGACGCAGTAAACAGTTAGGTCATGGAAATGAATTTCAATCCACTGCCCCTCTCTTCCTCTCCTATCAAACACATAAAAGGTTAGGCTTTTGGGCTTTTTTTTTAAAAAACCCATCCATTTAGGAAACATTTAGGCTGATCCTCCTCTTTAAACGTTGCATTAGCATGCATCCTTTTAGAGCAAAACACATCAGATATAGAAGCACCCAAGACACAGTGAAGACTCAATCATCCAAAGCAGCACTGGTCACAAAGGGATTTGGCCACATCAGCAACAATATGTCACGTGTCTCTAATCTTCAAACACATTAAGCCATTTTATATTTTATATATAACTCATCCTATTCTAGCTAGTTGGATTTAACAGATGTACACCTTAAAATGCACTTTCTATGCACCAACTTTCCTTTCTTAAAAATACAGATCCTGTCCCTGCCTCTCATACATAGTATTTGCATCTTTTAAAACTGACAGTAAAGCCGCGTTTTGTTTTGTCCCCCCTTCCACCAATATCCTGACAATTCATTCCTGACAAGAATGTTATTATTCGAGCTGTCTCCTGTGTTTGATTCCTGTTAATTTGCAAGAAAAAATAATAACACAGTATGTCACAAAAGATGAACTTTTGACAGGAAGAAAACATCATCAACGCATTCCATCAGCTGGTGAAATTTGTTCTACTTGCTTAAAATTTAAAAAAGAAAAGAGTTTGGACACCTGCCTACAAAAAGGCTTCCTGGGTAAATCTAGATGCCAAAAGTCCCAAATGAGCGCCTCCTTAAAAACAATCAGCAGCTGAATGTCTGAAGGAGGCTGCAATACCGCACCAGCAAAGTGTCACACTGGACACTGAGAACGTATAGTTTTTCATCAATATTAGTCTGTTTAAGGAGGAAAGCATTGTGACGAATAGCCAACATTGTTACTGGAAGTGTAAATTAGCATTGTGTGCCAACAGCAGGCTCAGCTTCTTTCTGCATCAGGATAGTTCACGTTACTAAAACCAATAGGTCACATTGATTAGGTCACTCCCCCAGTCAAATGCTGTTAACTGGTCTTAATGGAACAAGCTGCAGCTGCAACTGTTCTTCCAATCAAGTTATACAGATAAAAGGGCAAACAGACAGATACAGTACACAGATAGCTCCATAGACAGAACCTAGTGTAAATTCATTCATATGGTTTGCACTCTTTATTTTAGTCTCCAGTGCTCAGTGTCATAGTCAATTAGCCCACTGTTTAATCCACTCACATATGCATTTATTAATGTGAATGTGGCTGCATGTTAACGTGCTCTCTGTCTCTCTGCTCTTGCTTTATCCGCAGGTGATAATTAACCTGTTGGTACGGTGGCCATTACACGCCACACGTCTACCCTGACATCCCAGCATCTGTTGCTGCTGGCAGCAGCAGCAGCAGACACATTCGTGCTGCCCTAATTTATCCAAGCACATGAATCATCATCAACACTGATGAATGTCACTCAGTTTAACCTCTATTGTAAACACCGGGCGCTCTGACACTGCTTAGCCTGATCTTTCCTGGATTGCAGATTTGGACTTGGTCAGGGCGTGAGTGTGAGGCCAGCTGGGAATACTGATGCTGTGGGTGGGAGCAAGGTACCCCAGTGGTTCGCACTCACTTACCACAGCAATAGAATTCCTGATTAGAAACCTGTTGGTTTCATTACACCTCAGAGACAGCCCCTAGTGACCTTACACCAGGACCCTGACCTCAGGATGCAGCACATAGTGGCTGTGACCCTGCTCCTAAAGAGTTAAGTTTTAAATACATTGTCCCAGTGGGACAAACTTCACTAAAGGGCTTAGTATAAGTATAAGTATATAGTATAAGTGCTGTCTTTCTCTTCTTTATTACCAAACATACTGTATCTTGTCTATTGGATTCCAGTCTAGAGTCTGGGGACCCTAGCGAAAAGTTCTAGGGAAGAAAATTCACTTTGTATCACATCACAATATCACCAGAACTGATGTGAATCAAGTTTAGGCTCTTTGTTAGGGCACTCTGCCTCTCCGTGCGTATTTACGCACACAATACAATACGACAAATTCAACGGAATGACACAAAGATATGACATATTATGTTTACATACTCCTCAGCGTGCCTCGCAGGGAACGCTCACGAGACAGGAAATGTGCGCACAAACCGTCATGTTCAATACTGTCTCTCACTTTCACACTCCGCCACACACACACACACACACACACCGGGTCTCTCTCTCTCTCTCTCTCTCTCTCTCTCTCTCTCTCCCTCTGTCACACACACACACACACACACACACACACACACACACACACACACGTTCGGTTTTCCTCTCACCTCTCTTATCCTGAACTTTGACGGTGATCTCCACCAGAGGCTCAGTCTCTCGGTCCAGTCTCCGTGAAATGACTATATCCCCGCTGTCCCGGCTCACGCTGACCGGTGAGCTCTCCACGTCGGGCTCCACCAGCTCAAACGCGGGTGACTGAAACCTCACCGGATTCAGGTTCATTACCACTGAACCGATCCCTGCATCCTCGGACACGTTGATGAAAACGGGGCTGTCTGATTCCAGCACTGACCTGGACCTTCGCGCTGGTGCTTTATTTTGCGATTTAGGTTTCCGTTTCCCCGGCTGGGAGTTCAGGGAGGGCGCCACGGGCCATTGCCGTGGATTGATCTCAACAGCTATACTCTGGCTCGTGCGAGGTGGCCACCCGCGGTCCCGGGCAAACACTTTAAACTTAATCGGTTCATCCAAGCCGAGGATAGAGTCCACCAGGAGAATGTCTCCGGTTTTGGGCACCGCGTAGAAACTCCCGTTTTTGGGTAAGGCGAAGTAGATGAGCTCCGCGTTTTTCCCGCTGTCATCGTCCCGCGCAGTGACCGTGTAGATCGCCGTGCGGAGCGCAGTGGCATCATCCAGGCTCAGTTTCACATCTGCATCTGGAAAGGTGGGCTGATGGTCGTTGGTATCCAGGACGTCCACCTTGATGGACGCCACTTCAGCAACAACCGGAGACTCCTCTTCCACTTCCCGAGAGAGTCCCGCACATTGCCCGCAACACAAGCCAAGACCAAGTGCGTATTCAGCCCTCTCCTCCCGGTCCAGAACCCCAGAAGTCTTCAATAAAATATGCCCCCGCTTGTGGTGCGCAAAGACACGGAAATTCTCGCTCCCGTCTCCCTGGAGTTTAAAGTGCGCTGCAAATTCCCCGGTGCCGCACAGCCGCTGCGAGTTGAGCCGCTTTAACGGGACGCTCAGTCCGTTGACCCGGGAGCCCGGAGACGAGTTCTCAAACACATGCCCGTGAAAGAACGGGACCTGCTCCACGGTCCCGTTGCCGTGTGCGCACGAAACCAAAAAGGGTAAAAACGCGACCCAAATCATGACTGAATCTCTCATTGGCTCCACTGCACTAAAGCGCTCGTGCCACGCAGAAATCCATGGGTGCACTCGTTCCTTGGGGGTATTTCTCTTCTTTCCCTTTATGATCCAAAACTTCCATTAAATTGGAACGCAGATATTTGTTGGCACCATACTTCATCTCGACGCAGGAGAACTTTGTCTCTGTGCGTTTGTGTTGTGCGTCCTCCTCCTCTCCTGCTCTACCCTGTCTGCTGTCTCACCAGCAGCGCTGTCTGTCTGTGCGCGTCCCAGGAAAAAAAATGCTTCTTACAGCTCGAGTGCGCGCTTACCTCCGTTCCCTTCCTCTCTCTCTTTTTTCGTGCGTTGTTTCCGACCGATCTCACACTGGTATCACACTTAATCTGTCTCGCGTTTGAGTTGCTGCAAACTGTGCGCAGCCATTTAACGGCTCGCCTTTTAGATGGATCCGGTCCCTTATTATAAGGAAATCAGTTTCCTTTGCCACTCAAATGAACTGGTGAGACGTGGTTCATCACGGGGACATCACACTGAACCGACTGTTTTACGCATGCATTGCCAAAGCATCCAGCGCAATGCATCTGAAACAGAGTGATGCAGCGGTAACCGATTCTCCTATCGGAAATGAACTTCTCAGCAAAGGAGCTGCGAGTCGAATCAACTCGTGCACGCGCACAAACATCTACACTGCCACAGCCGACAGTGCGTAAGTGTATGTGTGTGTGTGTGCCTGCGTGCGCGTGTCTGTCTGTGTGTGTCGGGGATCCTCAGGGAAACAACCCGACCTCCCTTCTCCCAGTGATCAATGTCCAGTCTTGCACGTCCAGATCCATCACTCCTCTTTCCAATAACACGTCAGTCCATTGGATTAAAATAATGTAAAAATCGATCATTTTAAAACGCCTCCAGGGGGGCAAAGAGAAAATAAAGGCTTACAGCTCCAGGCAAGGACTCCAGAGCTGTCTTTGTGTCACAGAGAAGTGCCCTATTTGAACGTGTTCATCACCCACTGTTTTTGTTATAGAGCTTTTGGTCTCCAGGGGTCTGTGAAAGTTGCAGGCAGGTCCCCAGCAAAATGAAGAACAGTCTCGAATTTAATAAAACAGATATTCACTCTCATAGGCTGTATCAGCTTTCACTTTCATATCTCCTCCCCACATGTAGATAGAATTCAATACCACGTCGAGAAGCCTCAGAATCTTTCCATGTGTGTCCTTGCTAATAAATCCGAGACTGTTTGTGGAACCAAAGCATGCTGCATGGCCAATATCTCATCCAAAGCACCGGTCTTCAGTGTGCGTTTTGTGCTGTTTGAACTCCTACTCACTAAAACAGTGCAACCTGTGCAGTTTTAAAAGTTTAAAATCAGCAGTCCTTGGATAACACAAGTTTCAGGCTTTACACCCAAACTCTGTTCATAGCTTCAGTCAAAGTTTGGTTTTGTGTGGGACTGAATTTCCATCTGTGTTTAGCATAACATTTAAAATCAGGATGTGAAGGTGAGTTCACTCTGCAGTGTTCCAGAAGTGAACACAACAATTTTCATGTCAAGAGATGCACACACTTAGAAGACTCATAAATAGGTTGTCTAAAAAATGTGCCACAGGGAATGATGTGGTCGAAGATTGAGCCATTACCTTGATTTACATTTCATCATTTTAACATATATTTACACCTCAGGCATGCATCCAATACATCTGTACAAAAAAAATATAATAAACAAGCGAGTGTTGTATAATACAGCCTGTGGCCTTGGCTGAATGAGATGTTTTTCCCCAATTGAGCACATATAATCCACCAGTGAGCAGGAGTAATTTCACTTGTTCGAGGCAGCTTTACCTGCTCAAAGAAAAGTGACCACACTGAAGTCAAATCAGCACTAATTACTATAGATCTTAGCCCACAGGCAGGTTCTTTCCCTTGTTAAAAAATACTTGACAACATTAGCTTTTATGAATAACAATTAAACCACATCGAATTATACCATGTAGACTTAGGGAAACAATCCAAAGTCAGATATTTATTTATTCTGTCAGGAGAGTTTATGTAATAATTTATGGATTTGTTGTGATTTAATGTTCTCTAAAAAACAGATTTTTTAACAGTGTCAAAGAAATACAGGCAAATTGTGTATCATTAAGTTTTAAGTGGAGGAAAGGAACTAAGTACAGTCACTCAATCACTGTAGTTATGTACAACTTTGAGGTACTTCTGTTGACTTGATTTTACTCCACTGCATCTCCAACTATATTTTCTAGTGTCCTGTCATAACATAACAAGATTTTTTACAAACAAACCACATGATCAGTTTATAAAATAAAATGCATTACTATTGATTAAACCACCAAACAGTATATGAAGCAGTTATATTGTCCAAAGCTGCTCTTATTTAATGATCCCTCTTTGGATTTCTCATTTCACCGAAAGCTTGGACTTTTTGTTGGTCTGACAGGAGCTCAAAAAAAAATGTCAGCACTTTGTTGGCAGCCTCGTAATTCTCTCTCCCAGAATCATTGGCTACAACCTTTATAGGATATGACATATATGGAGATGTTAGTAGCAGGAATGCATAATGCCGAACTATCAGCCATCTGTGCCTGGACTTCTTTTACTGACAAACTGATAGATCCTCTGTGCACACCCACCAAGTCATATATCCTATAAGATTATTCATCTTCATCTTCTAACCACTTCATCCTCTTGAGGGTCGCGGGGGGGCTGGAGCCTATCCCAGCTGACATTGGGTGAGAGGCAGGGTACACCCTGGACAGGTCGCCAGACTATCGCAGGGCTGACACATAGAGACAAACAACCATTCACACTCACATTCACACCTACGGACAATTTAGAGTTATCAATTAACCTAGTCCCCAATCTGCATGTCTTTGGACTGTGGGAGGAAGCCGGAGTGCCCGGAGAGAACCCACGCTGACACGGGGAGAACATGCAAACTCCGCACAGAAGGGCTCCCACGCCCGGGATCGAACCGGCAACCCTCTTGCTGTGAGGCGAGAGTGCTAACCACCACATCACCGTGCTGCCCCTATAAGATTATTGTTATTGATTATTATAATGTCAACTGGGTTGCCACCAGGGGTTATTGTTTATTTGTGTGTGTGTGTGTGTGTGGTGTGTGTGTGTGTGTGTGTGTGTGTGTGTGTTGTTTGTTACCTATGTAAAACAAATAAAAAAAAGTTGATAACAAAAAGAAAAATACAAAAACTCTGAATGTAAAAGACTACAACATTAAAGTGTTAATTTTCTTGATGAAAACTGAAGAAATTTTTTTGTCAGCAACCTTTTTTCCATGACAAAAGTGAGATGATGACGAGCTAAAAATAGATCTTAATAATAAAAACTGACAAAATCTATGTTTCATTTTCATTCAGGAGAAGAGACATTAAAAAATGTTGCGGTGGACTATCCAACTTTGAAAGCTGAGGACAGCCGGGCTTGCAAATATCTTGAAATGCCACATAAGTGACAGGCTGGAAAACTCCAGTAAATAGTCTGCTCCAGGATGTTTCACTAGCCAGCAAAAACACTCACATCAAAGCAGTGTCAGACGTTGGTGCGAGTTGTGAGCTGTAATTCAGTAGCTGTTAGCAGTTAGCTCCACTTAGCTGTTGAACGTCAGCAGAGCGAGCAGCCACCGGCTGCCGAACCTCACATCTGTTGATCCCTGTGGGACTCTACTGAGATCGATTGCTGTTTGACAGGCAGGTAGGAGGCTCAGTTATCTGTGAGTGCAGCTGTGTTGTAAGTAAACTGTCTAAACTCAGATCAGTTTTCTCTGACAGATGAAAGTTCAGTTTTAATCACCAACTCTGTGAGAGGACACGAGTTTAAACCTCCAGACTAACATGCTGCAGATCAAGGAAGAATTCAGGCTTTAACTAAGTTATTTTTCTGCTTCTTAACAGTATGGATACGTCAGAGTTTACAGTGAACCTGGGTACAAATAGATGTCTAGATGAGAGCAACATGGAGAAATGTTGAGCTTTTTAAATGATGATCAGTAAGTGTGTTCTTGTGAATCACCCCTTAAACCTGTTAGAAACTGCTGGAGAAATGACAGTTTGTCAGTCTGTCACCTTAATTCTAATTTCTGATGCATTAATTAGCCTAACTGGATTAGTTCAAGAATTTAAAAACATATAGAAAACATAATGATTAAAAGTTGATTAAAATGTAATGAATTTTTGTCGAATAAACATTTTGAATTTTCGACGACTAAAACTAGACTAAGGATAAAAATGACTAGAATGTGATCGAAACTAATGAGCATTTTCATCTCAAGACTTAGACAACATCTAAAATAGCTGTCAAAATTAACACTGCAACATTTAACATTTTATTGCTAAAACGTCTGTATTTTACCAAGGTAATACTTTCAAAGTTATGATATAATTTATATCCATTACTTTTACTTGTATTTAATATCTTTATAGAAGGGTATTGCAACTTCTAATTAAAGGAAACTTCACTCACAAAATGAACACTTTTAAATCAGTTAGTCAATCCATGTTACATTGACACTTTTTTTCTCGCATGACTCCATTGAAAACAGCTAACATTGATGTTTAAAGACAGCAAAACTATATCAAAACATCCACTGATAAACTCTTTAACAACTCATGCACCATCATCAAAATTCACATATAACTGGGTAAATAAGACATTTATCCATTCGTATGTCAGTACTTTCTAAACACATGCATTTTGGCTGAAGAACATTTGCATTGGAGTCTGACTTTGATGAGAGCATAGATACATTTCACTTTCAGTTCAGAGTTAAATAGTAAGGTTTCAATGAGGATGCATGTGTTTGGGAAGTACTGAGTATACAGCTGGATAAATGAGACTTGGATTATACTGCACAAGTTGTGATGGAGTTTGTTAATGGATGTTTTGATAAATTTTTGAACCTGGTCCTGAATCAATCAATAAATCAATATGTTTGACATTTTCTGTGGAGGCGTGCAAGATAAATGTTTTCTTCATGAACTCACAGTATGACTAATTGATTTACAAATGGTCCTTTTGTGGGTGAAGTATTCCTTTAAATGATATATAGTTCTTCCATCACTGCAAGTATTATACAGTGTCCTTCTGCACTAGTTATTTCACTAAAGCAGATAATTATATAAAATAGACATTACATAAGTAAGGGTTGTTTGACTGGATTAGGATCTCATCGACTCATTAGTTATGACTGGTCATATCATTTAATTAATTTATTATGAATTGAAGAAAAGGAATTGACTCTTCATGAATATGATTTTGGACTTAGATGTACCCTGGACCTTTATAAGATCCCATCTGCATAATACATTTTGTGCAAGAGCTTTGCTCTGCACCTTTATTGCCCACTGTTGTATTTTATTATATTGTGCAGTACAGTTTTGTACTGTATTGTGTTATTTTGTATGTCCTTTGTCCTATTCAAAAATGTAAATCTTTTATTAGACAAAGAAATAACGACTGATATTCCTCTGTAATATCATATCTGTCATATGAAGCGCATCGTCATAAACAAATTTTCAAAGCAAAAACAAGCCAAGGGAGGAAAAGAGAGCGACAGACAGAGATAGATTTGGTCAGCTGTTAAGCCTGACTGTGGAGTAATATTCCCCACTGTGGCAGCGACAATGGCTCAGTGAGCACCAGACTGAATCATCTCTTCCCCTCATCTCTTTGTGTCTATGTGTGCATCTTTGTGGGATTTAAAATAAAACTCAATATGTATTAAGCGTTCCCTGTAACTGTTTGCTTATTCATATTGCAGTCTTGAGCCTGTCAGTATTACAGACAGCTTTTCAGCTGATCACGTCTCTGGAAAAGTCACATATTCCAGTCCGCAAGCCAATGGCCATTTGAAGACACGAGTACTGAAATCATATGACAAACAACACTGTCACACACTTGCTATTAAACTGGACTTTTTGAAGCGTTCTTGCTGCTGAAATGCCATTGGGCAAAATAATATGATTGCAGTACCACTTTACTTCAGCACAGTCAAGGAGGTTTGGCAGGGAGAGCAATGTTCAGAGGGTCAAAACACTTGTGGGTTTAAGTGTGTGTAACTGAGTCTACCTGGCAGAATAATGTGTCACAAATAACAGCAGCACTAAGAAAATCAAAGAGGCAGCCTATGTTTTTCAAAACCATACTTTCTGAACACCATTATGTGAACCATCTGAAGTGTGTAAATGACTCCATGTCCATGTGTTTTTCTGACAGTCAACAAATCCAATGAAAAGACCAAACCAACAATGAGTCTGTACCCTGTCTGCCCTCAGCCTGTTAGTTCCTACTGAACACACAAATCTTTAAAAACACTTGTGTTGGGGATTTATTTTTAGCAGCAGATTGATACACATTTGTTGCTCCGGTGAGTATTCATGACAGCAGGAAAGTGTATGTGGAATTTAATTTAAAAAAATGCAGTGCTCATGTTCATGGTAATGGAGGAACATGTCACCCACTGCAGTTGGACAACAATGAATCTGCGGTAGAGGGGAATAAGTTATTCTAGGCTTTGGATACGCAGACAATACTTACTATTTCAGTCAATTGTCAGGATGAATATTTCTCTGGAAGTGTTATTTGCAAAATGTGGGACACTAAAATTCCCAGGACAACCAGGATTATGATAATAACTGTTCTTTCATATTTATGTGGTATCAGATGGCAAAAAATAGATCAAGTGAAGTTAGACTGACCATACTGTAGACTCATTGTGTCATATGTGATATTTTTGTAGTCAATCAGATTGCATCATATGTTCCTGACTGTGCCAAATGCTTTACAGTCATTCTCATTTACTAGAAAAGCAACGAGTTTCATATTCTGAGTTGGTGCTAGTTACATCCAGCCTGGGGCATTCATGCATTACTTAGTGATGTGTTTTCAGAAACAAATAAGAGAGGGATTACTATTTTAACACTAGAGACGCCAAAGGGGTCATTTTTACTCCTTCATGTATTCAAATGCATGTAGCTCTATTAAAATAAAACCCCTACATTTCTCTTTTCCTCACTTCTCCTAAAAAAAAGTGTTATTAATCATCTACTGAATTTTGGAGGTTGTGGGACAAAAATAATTTTTTAAAAATATATAAATTTACCTCCGCAAGCCCCCCCACCCATAGAAACAGTTGTGATGAGCCGCTCTTGCTGTTAGTGTCAGTGACTGCTGCTGTTAAGCAACTGAACTTGTGGCGCAAATGCCCCATCAGTGCAGTTGTTTAGACTTTTGACAACAACTTTGTCATATAAAATGCTAGCTATAGATTGGAGAGGTTTCGTTTGTGAACATGGACTGATACAGACAGATAGATGTAGAGGAAGCTCTGGCCAAGCCTCAGGCTGTAGGTAAGACAGAATCAGATGGGAGGATGAGGTGCCAATGGTCAAAAAGGCCTGATAGCAGGGAGCTAATCCTACATCTCAACTTCAAATGTCTACGACTCATCCTCAAAGAGCATATCTACGATTCTTACATATGAAAAACCTCGAGCAAAACCCTACGCATTTAGAAATAGGACAGTTTAGTTGTTGCTTCAGCTTTGATTTAGATATTTATGTTCAAGTTTGTGGTCTGTTTTGATGTGGATGTTCTACGATTGTTGTGTTATTATAACTATCAGATGTAAACGATCCTGACCTTTTGACCTTGCCCTGTCAGCACCACCAACAGCTCTGTCAGCACCACTACTGACACTACTGCATGGTAAATGGACCTGCATTTGCATATGCCTTTTTAGTCATCCGACCACTCAAAGCGCTTTTTACACTACGAGTCACATTCACATTCACACATTCATACACAGGTGGCCGAGACTACTATACAAGGTGTCGCCTGCTACTCAGTTTTTAACACACTCACACACCGATGGAAGCATCATCGGGAGCAATTTGGGGTTCAGTATCTTGCTCAAGGATACTTTGACATGTAGACCAGAGGAGCCGGGGATCGAACTGCTGATCTTCCAATTGGTGGACGACCCGCGATACTTCTGAGCCACAGCCACCCACCAAATGAATGGGTCTGATGAATGAAAGGAATACAGATAATGCCCACACTCAAAAACCATCAATGTGTGTATATGTATAATATATGTGTTTGTGTGTGTGTGTGTGTGTGTGTGTGTGTGTGAGTAAGTAAGTCAGTAAGTCAGTAAGTAAGTAAAATTTATTTGTATAGCACTTCTCACAGAGAGAACTCACAAAGTGCTTCACAGGATTAAAATACAAACAAGAATACATACATACAAACATAGAGGTCACATACAGAGACACAAAAATGAAACAGTTGTTGTGAAACTAAATTTCTTAAGACAAGTTAAAGAATGCCTGCCTATACAGATAGGTTTTAAGATGCTTCTTAAAAATATCAACCGATGCTGTGGCTCTCAAATTCTGTGGGAAGGTGTTCCACAGTCTGGGCGCAATGGACTCAAAGGCCTAGTCACCTCTAGTTCTAAGCCTAGTGCAAGGAACTGCCAACAGGCTGTGATCAGCTGATTAGAGAGAGACAGAGAAGGGTGACCGCTCCGTTTCTTTATTTCGTTTCTTGCCACTAACATATTATTAGTGAAAAGTAATTTTTAACATGTAATAAAAATTAATGAAATAATAATTAAATTGTTTAAATTTGTTAATTATTTGTTTTTTTCAAATGTGCTTTGTTTCGATCTGTAATGATATAAAACAATTGTAAAATTATTAACTCCCCAAAAACTGAATTTCTAAAAGTTGTTTCATGAATTATTATTCATTATTTAAAAAAATAGAAGAAAATGAACAGTTTACCCACTTCAAGAAAAGACATATGTGTGCTTACAGACGCTGTTGCTGCAGGGGGTATTGGAATGCTGGCGGCTCTAGTGTTAAATTCAATTAATAAAGTGATTCAGTCTGTTCACATGCACTGTCTGTGCGTTTTCCTATGAAAAGTACTGCACCAAATTTCATACATATCCCACATAATACTGAGCCAGTATTTTGTGTATAACCCACATATTTGGGGAAGTTGCGATCACATGATCAGTGTGCTGAAGTGAGTCAAGAAGCGGTCTCTGTAATGAGGCAGGATAGGATGAAGGATGTGTCACATAACATAGGACTTTCCGCCAGGTTACCAGTGTTTGGAACCATTTGAACCATGAGCGATTTTATTGTACGTTGTCACCATGTTTCTTTTCCACAGTAACTTTATTTACCTAAAACTAACCTACACAACTGTAAGTTAAGTACGTAACATCATTCGTGGGGCACTCCTTTGTAGGGTGTCATTTGAACATTTGTATGAGGATACAATGATGAATTACATTTAACTTACATGTCCCAGAAAAGATCTGTTATTTTAACATTTCTCTATCTTGTTTTCTGTCCTAATAGATGTTATATGGGACAGTTGGCACATAATGAAAATACAGTGTTAAATTCCTTAGTTTTGTGTGGGTGCTGTATGTGGGATGAGGCAGCTACCTTTCTTCAAAAATACAGTGAATACGCCTTCTGCAAACTCCACTGTTTCATTATTTACATGCTGCGTTTTCTTGCTAAGCCATCATGCAGAAACAACCTGGGTCAGCTGGCTGCTCGTAAAAACAGTCCACGTTTTGAATTCTACACACTAAATACAGAAGCAAAGCAATGTAGCTAATTAATTTTGCTAATGGGTAATAAGTGAAGTAAAGCAATTTCTTCTTAAATGGGTTACAAGCAGTTAGGCCTAGTAATTTTTCACATGTTGCCCAACTTGCCTAGCCTGGTTCCAGACCATAGACCCCGCCCACTCAACTGAGTAGGCTTGCATCTCTGGTCTGGTATACTGCAATGAATTTGCGATTTATGTCGTCCAAAAGATGGAAGGACTGATGAACGCCGGGGTGGGGGCGGGTCTAGCGATAAGCCAATCAGCGCCACGCTGATGTCAAGCTGTGCGCCGGTGGGTAACTGGTGAGGATAGCAACAATGGCGACCGCTACAGATCCTACAGACCACATTAACGATGCTATCGAGGTATTTTGCCACTACTCGCATTAATGGAGGACCAAATTAAGGAAGCTGCTAAACTGGATTTAACGGCGATGCAGCTGGGCATGCACGACAACGGAGACATTTTAAACGGGCAATGCTCGCCTGTTTTCGGCACCCCCGAGGCATAGATACTAATGACGTCAGATTTTGAGTGAGTCATTGATCTCTACTGATTGGTTAGGGAAAAATCTAATTCCCTCCCCCTTGTAAATCGCCTTCAATGGAGGCGATGTCAGACTGAAGGTTCTGGGAGCTTCAGTCTGACACTCAGGCTACAACTTGCCTGCGCAGCCCTGAATATATTTGATCTGGCTCAGTTGCTGTTCATTTTTATCCCAGCAGCAACTTTGAGATAACATTTAAAGTTATTCAAAAGTACATCCAGATGCACTGTAATGTCATATGATCACTGTTTTTTTTCTCTTCTAATCATGATTGTAACCCACCAATATTGTCATATTAAGATCCCTTGGCTGCCCTTGTCACAAAGTTTGGCTGCCTTCGACAGTGAGCAGCAAAGTGAGAATGGTTGGCACTGAACCTGTCATCTTCCATTCATTATCATGACAACTGACAGTCTGTGCTGAGGATCATTCAAATCCATGCAGACTCACTAAATCTCAATAAAGAGGAACGTCAATCTGGCTCTGGCTCTACCAAGCGGTTTCACGTCTGGGGTTTGTCCCCCTAGAACAAGAACAAGCTGTTAGATTGACACAACACACACTCCCCTAACTGCTATTGATTATTCTGCCCGCCCATTTTAACAACCCACCCAGTCTTAATTCTCTTTCTATCTTTATTTGTCCTCCTCTCACACTGTCTTTCTCATTGCAAAACCAAATTTCAATTAATGGATTATCAGCTGTGGAACACTGTTGATCCCCCGAATCAGGCTCTTTAACAAATGAAGCACCAGCTCCAAGCCTGTTGAAGATGAACACACATAGGGAACAGATATAGTGTTGCTGGAGTTTACAGAGTGCTTGGCAGAGAAAAAGTAGGAAGGTGTGAGTTCATTATCCAGACATACAATTTCTCTCTCTCCCACCTGCAACAGGCTAGTCATCAGGGGAAATATCTTGATAGGACGATAAAGAAAACAGAGGCAGGGAATATGCTCAGTAGTGCATTGGAGAGGCGCCAATTGGACTTTGCTGCAAACACAATCTGGAGATCCACTGGGCTGTAAATTGGCTGGGTATAATGTCAGTGTGTTTGCTTGTGTATGTTAGCATGTGGGTGTGTCTGATAGTGGATAGGGACACTCGGAACGTTAGCCCGGAGCTTTAAGTCTACTCACCAAACAAACAAACAAACAAACAAACAAACAAACAAACAAACATACAGTTTTGGATTCATATCCTTGTTATTTTTGCATGAGGCTTACACATGGTTTGTTAGACATGTTGGATCTTCATATCATTACTCTACAAGATCTTACTTGGATTTCAAAATCAATACAAAGAAAGATAAACTACACCTTACTCGGTCAAGTGTAGTTTTAAGTTTTACACTGAAATAGAGGTAATAAGCATATTGCATCTATACAAATTCCTTGTATGTGTACATACTTGTCTAATAAAGCTGATTGTGACTGTGAAAATGCTATTCACATTAAATACTGCCAGCAAGACTCGAGTTCTCATATTATGAGCAAAATCCTGGTAACAACTGACATGGTCATAAACCCATTAAAATGGCAGTGAAATAATATACTGATAATGCATGAATACAGAAAGATCTGATCTACTTCCCTGTGGTCATACAGGACAGACTTAATTAAACCCACAGTCCCTAATAGTGTCTGGGTTAGTCTTCAAAATCACTTCAGCATCTTCTGGAATATCACTAGTTCAAAATATTGATGGCTCCTGACAATTTTTGGGACTTGCCAGTGAGGTGGAAACAAAAACTCTGTCACCTGAATAACAGTTGTACCTTTGCATCAACCTGCTCCAGCCTGCACACTGGACAGGACACTCCGGCTTCACTTCACGGCACTGACACTATCTCTGCTCAAATCCTGAAGAATATCAGGGGTCAAGTCCCTGGGTGTCACTACACCAACCTTCTTTAAAAAAGTGTTTTTTTTCCCTTTTACTTTTTATCAGATAGCACAGTGGAAAATGGCAGGAAAAATGAGGGGGAGTGGCATGCAACAAAGGTCTCTGGCTGGACACAAACCTGGGATGGAGCAGTTTTGTGGTATCTTAGACCCCAAAGTCACAAGGAAAGAGTGTAGCAGCCAGGTATCAATTGTACAGAGCAATTATTGTACCATCTAATTCCACACAGCAGATGGTCAAGGTAGCTCCATTAGTGACAAGCCTGATTGGACAGCATCCCAAAACAAGAACTGCCTCTGGAAGGAGACTTTAATGTCAGAGCATGACTCCTGGTTGTCTGTCTTGGAAAAGATTAGGGTTGCAAAAACAAATGACAACAGGCAGTACCTCTAGAGTTCTGCACACCCCGCAATCAATGAATCATAGATCCCTTTGACTAGTGAAAGCCACAAAGGAAATTGTCATAGAGACATCCAGGCTCCAATCATCATTTTCCCTGGACATGGGCCAGACATTCTACCTTAACCACAGAGCTTGACTATATGCTGACTGTAAAGGCCCAGACACCAAACCGACTTCAGAGAACCTGCGATGCCGTGTCTTGGTCAGAAAGTTGCACATTAACACACTGCAAAGACTAAAGCCACAGGCCAACCCGCATGTACATTCTGCTCCTACACAAGGACATTACTCTCCACACCACCAGACAGCAGTGGTCTGTATTCGTCATTCATAAAGTGAAACCGGAAAACCGTCTTGATGCTAGTTAGCCAGTTAGCACATTAACAACACAGTCCAGTGTTGAAAGAACAAAGCATATTTACGATGTGCCAGTGAACAATAACACAAACCATCATGAAACGTTTCTGCTGAAGAGCTCAACGACTAAAGAAAAATAATGTTATTTTGTGTAACAAGTTTGTTTTGGTCTCACTCCCTCTTCTCTTTAGCACTTTGTATAGGCTACTTTCTTCACCTCTCTTTCTCTTCTTGTGTGCTCAGCTGAACTGCCAATCAGAGTGATTTGCCGATGGGCTCCACCATCACCGATACCAATTCAACATGACATTTCTTCACCTCTGTTTCTCTTCTTGTGTGCTGAGCTGAACTGCCAATCAGAGTGATTTGCCAATGGGTTCCACCATCACGGATACCAATTCAACATGTCAAATCAGCCAAAAAAATAGCTGACAGGGACCAACAAGGGGCAACACTGCTGGACACACCGCACTGACTAGGGCAACAGACACTCACCGATGGCCAAACGTAGACTGACAGTGGACTGCTGGCTTGGTGTGTCAGGCACTTAAAACTACTTATTTCCTCCAGCTGGACTGGATAATACAAGTTCACTCAAAGAAAATCCACTGTTCCAACAGAGGTGCTTGTCTGATGGTCGGACACATCTAAAACACTGAGGCTCCAAAAATTTCTATACCCTTTCAAAACGCAGACACTCAAAACCAAACACCCATGGCCATTTCATGAAGCTATTGAGCCAGATATGCGGATTTTTAATGACAGACAGGATTTGAATTTCTCTCTGAAGTTTTCTTTTGTCATTCTTAATAGAACTATTTCTGTCTCTGAATGCATCACTATTTTTCTTTTATTCAACCTTTATTTACACAGATAATCTAATTGAGACTCTGGGTTTCATTCTCAAGAGAGACCTTGGGCCAGATGTATAAACAATGCAAAGACACAAAAACTATGCATGCAGCGTTTTACACACATTAACTGCTATTCATAAGAGAAGACTGTGGTGAGAATGTGCTCATCTTATGCCTTCTTCAGAACCTGGGCATACACAGGGCTTTAGCTGAGATAGCTGTAGGTGCTATGTAGGTAAATATTAAATATAAGGTGAAAGATGTAACCTTATAATAAAACATTATTTTCAGGTTAATTGCCAGTTTCACTGAACTTACTATTTTTGCAGGCTGCACAGCATTCCGAAAAATGTCAATCAAAGGTGTATTTATAAACTTAATTTTAAATTATTTATGATTCATTGTTCTTTTTATTTAAGCCATAATCGTCTTGTAAATTTATGGGCCAGTAGTTTAAAAAACCCCAACAATTTTTCCACTAAGCTACATAGCTGATGAAAATATACATTCCACTAATACTCCCTTTGAAATGCAGCTGTGCATACCCCGATTAACATGTCATAACATGATGTTTAAAAAAATACAAAAGAGTGGAACAGCTGCTAGTAAAACCCGGCTAATATCAGAATATCCCCCCCATCTTATTCGGAAAATGCCAAATTTGGAAAAAGGCCTAATTCAGAATATCTAGAGTATGCTGTTTGCCTTACTCACATCAAATTCAGAATATTGTCTTATTTGGAATAATTGCGAAATATTAGTGTGCATGGAAACTAAAGCCCAATCCCAATTCCTATCTTAACCGTCAATGTTAACCCTCAGTCTCAAAAATCTGTGCTCCCACAAAATGCTAGTGTTGTCCCGATTCTCCAAGTGTTGAGTTGAGGGTCAAGAATAAAGGCTGTATGGCCCTCACTTTTAAGATTTTCCAGGACCACCCTTGGCAATAAGTGCTATCCCAGAATCCTTTGTGTATCATCCGCCAAGCTCAGCCGAACCTGGACGAGTACAGACGATTCAGTCAATGCCAGATGGCGGCGACAAGCGTAAGGAAGCAGAGTTATCAATGTGAGTATTTTCTTTGTTAATAGTTGTTTTAAAATTATGATAACCATTGCATTATCTTAGTTTAACGTCATTTTATGGACTATTTTTTTCCACATTTTTGTAAGATGACCGGATGGTGTCATCTCCTGTAGCCGTAGAGTCTACAGCTGGTAACGTTACAGCTGCAGGTTAACGTTAGTGCTCGTATTATTTGGTGACTTTCCGCTGAATAAGTTACGTCGGTTGTTGTGGTACAGGTTATCTGGTTGAATATCAACTTATAACCCAAAGAGTGAAACGTTAACATGGATGAAAGTCACCAGATAACACTTGTGTGACTGTGTAAACAGCCTCACCAGTTCTGCTGGATGTTACAGTACAGACTACAGCATTCATTGTGATAATACTTGCAATACTGCATGAAACTAAACTAATAACTTAACGAATATCTGACAGGTAGCCCAAAAAAAAGAAAGAAAAGAAAGTAATGCTGTTATCTCTGTTCCATTTCAGGGCCACCAGAAAAAAACACAAGCCCTGATTCATTTCAGGCCCACCAATGAAGACAAGTTTACAAAAAGCATGGCTAACTGTAGGTGTGGATATGAGGCTTGTGCAAATGCACCCAGTGCCACGATAATTGAGATTTATAAAATAAATCATGTGTACATCTGATAAAAAGAATGCGAATGCTCGTTTTTGCCTTTATACGAACACAGAGTCACAATTCTACACACAGTTTTATGCATCTGGCCCATGGCTAAGACAACAGCAATATGACACAAAGTTACAGATAAGACTATGAATGCCATTGAGGAGATATTGCCCAAAAGTGTGCAGTTATTCACATTTAAACAATCATCACATCTCACCCCTCTCTATGATGGCAGGTTTTTCATGCTGCGTTTGTGCGAGGCCATTCAGAACAGCCTTCAGACAAGGTCATCTGACAGGTCATATGAAGTAGTACATTTAGAGCATAACCCTGATTTAGATCAGCACCCAGACGCCTGCTCCAGAGCCTTTGAGGGGCCCATAGATGATGCACTAGATACAAGAAAGTCAAGTTCAGAGAGTACTTAGTGCCACAATATGAGATGCTTATCCTCTTCTACTTTTGATGACTACTAAATTTTAATCAATTAATATGTGGTCTACTGTCACAAACCTCTCACTTGGTAAATAAATCAATGAGCTCATTGGCAAGGTCACAAATACTTATATCAGGCTCACCAGCAAGACTGTGCAACATGTATAACGTTAAAGGTACTATGCACCAAGTTTCAGTGACTATTTTTCAACAGTATCGCCTCATTTTTGAACAAGCTTTGCCTACTTGGTCTTTCAATTCACTATATTTGCGGGGGTTTTTTGTGCTGTTTCCATAATGTTAGAGATTCCCTCAAAGCGTTCTTGAGATACTGTGTTCAAGAGAACGAGACAGATGCAAGGTCACTTACTTTGACCTTTGACCACAAAAATGTAATAGGTTCATCACTAAATCCAAGTGGACATTTGTGCCAAATTTGAAAAAAAAAAAGACAAAACCCTTATGGCGTTCTTGAGATATCATGTTCACATTATTGGGACTGACGGACACCCTGAAAACAAATTGGCTTGGGTCAAGGCTGTCACCTGTGCTGAGTCATAATAAGGCAATACAGGCGGACGGCAGGGTCTCTGCAGATAAACGCACTGCCACTCACTTCTAGTGGGTTCTACGTGATGATTCAGAGAGACTGTATTTGTGGCAGTCTATACATTGCTTTTTAGGAAAATCCTGCACAGAATACCTTCAACAACAAAACTGCAAAATATTTTATTTGCTTAGTATTCTGGACACTGTACACCTTTAAGAAAACAGTGTTCCCCTAAATGCATCTACCAGAGCTGTAGCCCATTCCATCTATCCTTCCCTCCCTTCTTCCTTTGCCAGATCCAGCTGATATAGTCAACACATGCAACTGCATGAAAAACAACAGGATTCCCAAAAGACATGTTTAGGGAGCTGGAGAGCAGGCAGAAAACTTCTAGTTGCACAAATCATGTTTAATAGCCTCTGCTAGCATTATCCGAAAGCTGCAAACATTTCCACTGAACTTATGGAAGGCAGGATCCACTTGACTGTCACTGATGTCTGCCATCAAGGGCAGTAACGCTGGAAGAAGAAAGATGTGAATGATGCAAAGCTGCTCAACACAAACCTCATATAGCATCCAAGCTCAAGTGGAGTTGGTCGGGCCTATAGCTATTTATTGTTATATATCACTGTACAACAGCACGCTGTATGTTCAAATGAATCATTTTGTGAGAAAAGCTACAAAGTTAGGAGCAGTCGGTCAGAGAACTCTACCCAAGGGAAACTGATGGGTCCACCTAAGAGTGCACATTTACAAGCAAACCAATCATCATCACACCATCAAGCAGTTATATGACACAACTCACCTGTGCTTAGCTCTCCATCAGGCTGCTGCTTCTGCTGCTGCACCGTGCTGTCATGCAAGTCTTAATGCTTTATTCAACCACTTTCTTCCTAGCTCCACCTGCAATGTTAGGTTTTTATGTACCACTGGGGGATTATGCACTCCTGGTCAAAGTCTAATGCAAGTGTAGCAGTAAGCCATAGCCATGTTTTCATCATCAATAAACCTTTTAATATTAATTTGTCAGTATGTGCGTATAGTTGTTGCTTTCGTTAGCCATGAGTTACATTTTACATGTTCCTAAAATGATGAAAAATTAAAATCAGACAAAGTAGACATCATAATATAGCACCTAATGGAACCTAAGAGGGTCTTTAGAGCATCAACCTGGAAAGCTATAAAAATGAACTGTACTGCCTGTCAATTTCACTGGGCAGGATGTGGAAACTCAAAGCTCTCCTAACTGCTCTGACTACTAATGGAGCCTCATAATTCCAAACTCTCTGGTCGCTCACTTCGGAGAATAGAACAGAAACCCAGTGGATACAATTCTGTTTTTACTTCCTTTTAATAATGCATGAAAGCGAATAGATTCATTTTCCCTCTCTGTTCAATATTTAAGTACACAAGGCTACCACTGATCCTTAGTGAATCTGTGCTGCTGTTTATGCTGCACTGAGTACCTCCTCAGTAAGTGTCCCAGTATCCCACTCTTGCTTCTCTGACACCATCTGAGACAGAGGAGTAATATTGTATGGATTCCCTAGTAAAAGGGTACAGGGCCAGTGGATAATTTCCCCAAGCTGGCGCTTTGGAGGATCAGCCAGCAGGGGTATTAAGCAGAGACATGGTTAGGTTGGTGAATTGAACCCCATTACAGCTGGATCAAGTCACTCTCCACATCTCTCTCTCTGTCTACAGCAACTACGTTATTTAATATTTTACTCCCCCTACTTGCCACATGTGTACATGTTTAGTACATGTGGTGGGAAATTGGGCTTTTTATTAGAAATTAAGAACTCATATTTGGTTCCGTTTTCACAGCATAACTATAAATGAGGAATTTTTGTACATTTTCAGTGAGTTTGAAACCTTATATTTGGACAGATTAAACTCACAGTCTCCTCGGGGACACTGGGAGGATAGTGTTTCAGTTTGGAGTAAAATGATAGAAAGTGGTTAATGAACAGAATAATAAAAACATGGCAATGTGCTTATTAAAATGCTTTCATGGACAATTTGAAATGTTAATGCTTTGTGGTCGCTTGAGTCCCTTAATGATAATATATTATGATAGCTGTTGCACACACAACAACCCACCCTCCAACTGCAGATGACAGAGAGAAAACATGTATACAGAAGAGGTGACGTCAAACTGCCATAATGCAAATGTGATTCAGGAGTAAGACCAAATCAATAACGATATAATCACTTTTAATCCAAATTCAGGGTGGGAAAAAAAGGGACTTTGTGGCTGTTTGTGGTGACTTAATGTGCTAGTGAGAGTATTTAGAGGAAGCTCCAGACATAGCCCACCCATAGCCAAAATTCCAGAATGCAGGAAAGTGTTGAAACAACGCCTAGGTAAGACACTTCTCAAGCCCCCAAAAGCCTGGATCCTACATTTCCCACAATGCACATACAACAGTTTTCATTAGATGATAAAAATCTCTGTGACCACAAAACTGAAGTTGATGCGTAAAACTGGTGGAGTGTGGAGCAATTAAAAACTAACTGGATAAGGTCAGAGACAGATTGTCACAGATTGTCATTATTAGACGCTTCTCCTTTAAATGACAGCTTTCCATACTTCAGAAGACAGAACAGAAGAGGGGTCAGAATTGTAATTATTTTTCTAATAGGTTCACCTTTATTAAATGCTTTTTTTCAGTCTATATTCAGTGTGACTGTTTATCACCGCATTCAGCATTACACCAATATTCTTATCTAAATTTCCTGATTTTATGTAAATTGTTTTTACTACCTACGACAAAATAATTTACTTTTCCAATTTTCATTTCCATGCTTTAACTGATGGAAGAGCAATAGAACTTGTTGTTTGTAACAGTGTGCAACTACGCCCCCATTTTGATATCTTCATTTTATTTATTGGTTTATTGTTTACTTTTCTTTACTTTTCTGTGTTGATTCATTTCATTATAGTATGTTTAGCACTTTGGGCGATGCAATAAAATGCTGCTCTTTCTACTACTAATAGTAATTATGGAAACTGTATAAATGTAACAAGTGCTTACTATATTTCTTTTTCTAAGTCTACATTCTAACTCAGAATTAATGCACCATGTAAATGAGATGTTGGACTTCCAAGACTGCAATCTTGGAAGGCAGCTCCACAGAGTTAGGGTAGAGTTGGGCTGACAGTGGCTTGTTATTATATTTGCTAAACTAGATTTGCTGAGCATGGCTGCTCTTAGGAGTGTTCTGAAGGAAGGGTGGGTGTTAAGATGACCACACAAGTGGTCAACCTGACCTTTCCCAACACTGTGAGGGGAAGAACATTTGAAAGTTATTCCTACCATTACTTCAATTGATCATACGTGGTAAGCTGGTAAAACAAGACACAGAAAGACAACAATGGACATCAAGTAATGCGACCTGAGTTGAAAGCAGGTGATATTTTCAGTGTATGGTATGAGTAAATGCTTTCATTGGAAAAATTGACTGTCATGATTTGGATTATTCACTTGTCCTGTCACCTCTTTGCTTTGCTTTGGTTATTTGCTCTTTTTAAGGATGCAACACAAAAGCCAGTTAAGGTGCAGTGAGGAGCTTTGCTGCATCTCTCCCTCATTTCCTGTCACCTTTAGCGATTTGATAAAGGCATCAAATATGCCCCAAAACCCAGCTGAACCAATCGCACATGATGAGAACCATGGTAACGGAGAACACACAAAAATTTCACAGAAAATGTGGTGTATTTTGTACATCATAATCATATGTGGTTGCTGTGTGGTATTTCAAAGGTATTAGAAGAATAAAAGTAAAAAAAAAATGTGTTCTGTTGTTGTAAATTTGTTGTTGCCTTCATTATCTTCAAATGACTGTGATGCATTCATTAAGATTTAGTTAGAATTGTATACAATGGAATGCCACTGCTGTCAAAAGCAGTTTGTTTAAGCTGTTTATATGATTGCTTTATAAGATAATTTCTTATAATGATGCTATTTACATAGCTATTCACTTAGTTGTGGAATTATTTTTTTCTACAGAGATAATTTGTTGATGACTCTCCACCATCACAACTGACCAAACCAATTATGGACGGAACTCTGGTTAATCAGATTCCGTTGAAATTAAAACATGACTTTTAAATTGAAAATGCAATGTACTATTGCCAGACAAATTGTTAGGATGGAAATGATGCACGCAGTGAGCTGGTATTTTTGGATGAGGATACAGGCTATCCTGAGGACATTCAGTAATGAAGAGAGTCAACTTTTAATTAGTTCAAGACTTTTCCACTGGTCTATGTATAACTATTCCCCATGGATGTCACCATCTCTCACCGGATGGTTTGCACTGCATCCTGGGAGACAAAACTCAAATCAAAAGGTCCAGCCAGGACAGAATCACAGATAATCGTGTGGTCATTCTGCAGCAGCCTGATGTTGGTTGCACATGATTTCATCAAAGTAACCAAAATGGAACAACATTTGGTGAAGCACTTTAGAGCCATGGTTTTCAAAGTTTTGAGTGTGTGGACTTGAATCTTATGATTTAGCATGATTGAGTCAGGCTCTAGTCACAAATTTTATGACTTTAGACTCAATTTCACAAAATCATAAAAGACTTGCAACTCAACTTGGACTTTAACACCAATGCTTTGCGCCTCTACTTGGACTTGAGCCTTTCCCCAACCCAAAGATTAAAAAATATTTTTCCAGTTGTGTTTCTCTTTAATGTAATTAGCAGTGGCACTCGTAAATGATTAGTGCCACTGCTACAGTATATAAAAAATCTAATATGCAACTTGCTCTCTCTACTTAAACAGAGTAGGTGACCAGCAAGCATGATAAACTGAACACCTCAGATAAGGGTGTTACGATCGATCAGCCACTGATTGTTATCAGCAGATATTTGTTAAAAAGAATTCGAAGGCCAATCAGAAGAGAGGATCACATGACACAAAACAATTTCTCTGCATGCTACCAAAATAGCTTCACCTTTGTCAGAACATCCGGTCTGGATGTTCTGACAAACTGCTGCTCACACTGAATATTATTAATAATAATAATAATAATAATAATAATAATAATAACTTTATTTGTATAGCACTTTTCAATATAAATAACAAAGTGCTTTACAGCATAAAATATCAGCACACACTCAATATCAACACAAAATACATACAAATTAAACATTACATCAACTTAAACATTACTTCATAAAAGCCTTCCTGTATAAGTGTGTCTTGAGGAGCGATGTAAAACGAGGAACAGACTCTGAAAACCTGATTTCCTCAGGCAAATCGTTCCAGAGTCTAAGGGCCCTGATTGCAAAGGCCCTGTCGCCTTTTGTTTTCAGCCTAGACCTTGGAACAGCTAGCAGGGCCTTATCAGCGGATCTCAGACTGCGAGCTGGTTTGTGTGAGGTTAAAAGGTCTGAAATATAGGCAGGGGCTAGCCCAAGTCTGGTCTTAAAAACAAATAAAAGAATTTTAAAATCAATCCTAAAATGAACAGGCAGCCAGTGTAGGGATGCTAAAATGGGGGTGATGTGGTCACATTTTTTAAATCTAGTTAAAAGCCGAGCTGCAGCATTTTGTACTAACTGTAGATGGTGAAGTGATTTCTGGCTGAGACAGGTATATAAGCTATTACAATAGTCGAGGCGTGAGGAAATAAAAGCATGGATGAGTTTCTCCAAATCTGTGGCTGAGATAAAAGACCTGACTTTGGCTATGTTTCTCAAATGATAAAAACATGTCTGGACCACTTTTTTTTACATTAAGTTCAAAGTTCAAGTCCTGGTCAAAAATGACGCCAGGGTTTCTGGCTGAAAGTTTTACAAGAGTTGTTAAATCGCCACAGCTTCCCAAAATTAGTTTTCTTGTTGTGGATGGACCTATAACAACAACACTGGATTTTGACTGATTGAGTTGGAGAAAACTGTCTGACATCCAGTATTTTATTTCTGTGATACAGTTGTGGAGGGCTGCTATATTAGACTGATCACCGGGATTGATTGGGATGTACAACTGTGTGTCGTCTGCATAACAATAAAAATGGACGTTGTATTTACGGATGATGTCACCTAGAGGGAGCATGTAAATGGAACAGATAATAGGGCCCAAGATCGACCCCTGGGGGACATAGGAGATATTAGTGGGGGAAGAAACAGAGCCAGCTATAGATACCAAAGAGTATCTGTTAAAAAGGTAAGACCTGAACCAATTCAGGGCCACGTCAGTGATTCCTGCCCACTTCTCTAACTTGTCAATTAAAATGTCATAATCTACCGTGTCAAATGTGGCACTAAGGTCCAAGAGAACTAGAATGGAACACTCGCCGGCATCTTGAGTCAATAGGAGATCATTGCAAACTTTAAGGAGAGCTGATTCTGTGCTATGAAGTGATCGAAAGCCGGACTGGAATTTTTTGAATAAGTTATTGACTGATAGATGATTTATTAATTGTTTGAATACAGTATTTTCTAGGATCTTTGATAAAAAAGGGAGCTTTGAGACTGGTCTGTAGTTGTTCAGAATGGATGGGTCTAGATTGGGTTTTTTTGAGCAGAGGTTCAATTGGAGCAGATTTAAAATAAGCAGGAACCACACCTGAGGTCAGACAGTGATTGACAATAGATAAAATGAAGGGATCAACAGTGGGCATAATCTCCTTTAGTAGTCTGGTAGGGACCACATCCAGAGGGCAAGAGGAGGATTTCATGTGCATCACCATTGTGTTGAGATCAGTTAGTGACACTGAACTAAACAAGCAGAGGACTGACATAGAGTAGGATTGGTAAGTTGGCGGTTCCGGGACAAGTGAATTGTGGGGTCGACTGCTGATGTTTTCAATTTTTTCAGTGAAAAATGATGAAAATTACTCACAGAGTTCAGGTGATGCATGAAAATTAATATTGATGGGGGCGCCAACAATTCGGTCGAGTGTTTGAAACAGCACTTTAGAGTTTTGAACATTCTGGGAGATCAAGTTGGAGAAAAAAGTTGCTCGTGGGTCCTTAACTGCAGCATTGTAATTATTCATTAGGCTTTTCAAATGCTCATAGTGAACTTGAAGTTTGCAGGACTTCCATTTACGCTCTATTTTGCGTACCTCTCTTTTTAAGAAGCGGGTATGGTCATTAAACCATGGAGAGACTGAGTAAGTGATTTTGGTTCTGGTTTTGACTGGGGCTACTGAGTCCATTGTATTCAGGCAGAGGTCATTGAAAGATTCACCAGGAAGTTGGTATCATGCAAGAGAGGTAGTTTGGAAGAGAGGCATGAAATGCATGTGAAAATTTAGCTGCTGTTGTTGAGTTAATGATGTGAGAGTGGGTGGGGGCAGGTGAGACTTGAGGCGAAGGAGAGGAGTATAAGTTTAAAACAATACTAAAATGATCGGATATACAGGTGTTAATAAGTTCCACATTATAAATCTTCAGACCATATGAAATAACAAGATCTAAGATATGGCCCTTCTCATGGGTGGGCCCTGCGGAATGTAAAACAAAATTAAACGATTCTAAAAGATTAAGAAATTCCCCTGCAAGAGCATCACCAGGACAACAAACATGAATGTTGAAGTCACCGATTATGCAGACCCGGTCATAATTAGGTAAAAGTAGAGAGAGCACGTCAGAGAATTCAGAGACAAAAGTGCCATTGGGCTTAGGAGGGCGGTAAACTAAAAGGAATAAAATCGGCTGGTGCTTATTAGCACAAAATGTTAAGTTTTCGAAGGAGGAGAATTCCCCACAGGGAACAGGCTTATAAAAGAAATTGTCTCTGTAGATGACAGTGACCCCTCCGCTGCGGCCAGATAGCCGGGGCTTCTGCGCATATAAGAATGCTGGAGGTGCAGCTTCATTTAGGTCGTTGTATTCATCTGGTTTTGACCATGTTTCAGTCATACAAAAAGTATCAATGTCATCGGAGGTAATAAAATCATTGCAAATAAAAGATTTGTTATTTAAGGACCTTATATTTAAAAGGCTAATCTTTACAGGTATGCTTGGTGGAACAGAAGGGCCTAATTGTGTATGAATGGAAATCAATTCTGACAGTAGGGACAAGACCACTTTGGACGGGCCGGTAGAGGTCGTTGTCTATTGAGGTTAGTGACAGCTGGAGCTTGTAGGGGAGTAGTTACGGGAGGCAATGTCCATGGAGGGCTCCGTAGAAGAAGAGGAAGGCACTGAGGAGGTGTGTGGCATGTAAACAATCATGCATGTGTGTCTGGTATGGTATGTACAGTGTGCTGTATATTGGAAGCTAACATGCGGCTTCCTAGCTTGCTCAGGTGAAGTCAGTCGTGTCGATAAAAGGAGGGACGGTTCCAAAATAAGTTAAAATTGACTACAAAATAAAAACCGTGGATAGTACAGGCGGCCCGGAGCCAAGAATGGAGCTGGAGGAGCCGACTGAACCGCTCTGCGCCGAGGCCAAGTGTGGAAAGAGGGCCGCTGATGAAGATTGACATGTGCAGTTTTTTAGGGCAGTGAACAGACTGTTAAAATCGTTCTTTAGCAGCTCAGACTGACCCCGGACCAGTGTGTTTTTGACAGAGCTTCTGGCGGTACACACAGACGCCGACACATGCGCAGTGAATACCTCCAGTTCATACACATCCAGCTCACCTGCCTGTCTTAGGTGCAGACACACCATCTCTCTCTCTCCACACACACACACACACACACACACACACACACACACACACACACACTTTGTAGAGGATGCAACAAGCCAAAAAGTTCATCATTTATACTATTACCCTCCAGCAACTTCATCCTCAACTCCTCCACCTCCTAGGCTGTCCATCGCCGGCAGCACACTGGCTGGATAATAGAGGTAACTGCAGTGCTCCCGGAACTTCGCTAAACTACGTCTATTGGTTGCAAGAGATATCACTTGACTATGTTTTTGTTGGCCAAATTATGTCATGTTTTCTGTCTTGAACATTAAAAAACTGAAAAATGTTAAATATTTTTTCATGTCTGAATATTCTTAAGAATTAAAAGTACCTACATTATCATGCTACTATATCATCACTGTATTGTTGGCATACAATGAACACAAAATTATATTATACTGACAATAATAGTGTTTATCACAATTTCTTCTGGACATATTGTCAAACAAAAATACTTATTTTAACAGGCCTAGTTTTGATGCCATCACTCAAAAACCTCTCAAAGTATTTGGATACAATTTTTAGTTAAGTGGTATCTGTTCTACTTGTCAATAGTCATCAGATGTTTTTACAATCAATATTAGAGTCACAACATTGACTGAAACACGAGATGCTCCCACATGCAGGAGCAACTATAACGGCATATGGGATATGGGAAACATTTGGTCAAATGTAATTCAACATCTTCAACTGTGTGCAAATATGTGTGTAAAGCCCTTCTCGTGTCAGCTGACGTGCTAAATATCCTCCAGCGGCGCAAAACCAACGGTACATGCATAAGCACTGCAAAAAAATGGTGAAAAGCCTACAGTGACTTGAATAGGGACCGAAATTCAAAGTGTAGGACTTGGCTTGGCTTGGCTTGACTTAGCTTGACTTGGGACTTGACTCAGGACTTGCCTGTCTTGACCTTGGACTTGAATGAAAAGACTTGAGACTTACTTGTGACTTGCAAAACAATGACTTGGTCCCACCTCTGAGTCACATAGTAAGTTGTCAAATTTATGATTTGGTCTCCTGTTTCCATTTAACATAAAATTCCTTGAGTACAGAATTCATCTGTTTGCAGCTGCACTAGCAAAGATGATAGAGCGTAATTGCTGTGACACTCAAGTGGTGCCACTAGTTGCCAAGCAACTAACTTTTTTTTTAGCCTTTGATGTATAGGACAGAGAAGTGTGAAGGGGGAGAGAGAGAGAGGGAGTGACATGCAGCAAAGGGCCACAGGCCAGAGTCGAACCCGAGCCGCTGCAGCAACAGCCTTGTACATGGGGCGCCTGCTCTACCACTAAGCTACCAGCACCCCAAGTGTCATTCATTCATTCCTGAAGCAGTTAATAACGCTCATTTTATGACACCCAAGGATTTACTGCGGACACAACACACAGCACAAGACCAGCAGGCAGCGCTGCTACTGGTTCTGCTAAAGCCAGTTCACATGAATATATGAAGAACTTTTATTAACAAGTGAATAAATTAAGTCATCATTTTTACACAAATTGTGCATCTGACCAGTCTGTGAAATGTCTGTGAGTGATTGATACCACAAGATTTCAATTTAATTTAAAAAATGGAAAACATGAATGTAAACCAGTTAATTTTTTGGAACTGCTAACTTAGATCAAAATGCTAGTTGTGATCTGTAAACTAGTTAATTTTAATTAGTTTGAACTGATGTGTGAGCTAGCTTTTGTGAAGTGTGAACATGCACAACAATGGCATCCAAGTAATGTTTTAAATGTAAGCCATTGAAAGTGAAAGTGTTGAATGGATTGCAAATGATTAAAATATAATGCATGCATTTAATGTGATATTCGGGGGTCTCACAAAATGTTTCTTAAGGCTGCCATTTGGGGTTGCACTTTGTTTTAGAGACAACAGATTAACACACACCATGATATCCATGTTAGAACTATTGCCCCGTTAACTTTGGGACAATAGGTCCAGCTTTTTGGATACACATGCATGTTTGATATGACTCACTGTGTATTGGCTGACTTTTTCATTAATTTGTCGATTGGATGAGACAGGTTACATGACTGGCAGAGGATAAGGACTAATGATCACAGCCTCTGATTTGTATTCCATTTCCCCTATCCTTTCACACATAGCGTACAGTGTTTACACAACAATTAAACTGAAAATAAGATATGTGCTTGGATACATCCTTGTTTATTTTGCTGCCATGACCTAACAAATAGTCTGTAGTGTGTGGGCCAGAATTACTGAGTTTGATGATGTCAGTGAGCATTGCACTTGCAGTCCTGTTCACATTCTACAGTGAGAGCAGAGCTGATAGACACTGAGTTATCACCAAATGATGATATGAAGAGCGTTGCTGACTATTGTCATGAATATGTTTTACACAGGTAAAACGACTGTAATGGGACTGTTATTGTGACAGAATACAGTATAAACTCATCTTCATTAAAGACATTCTTAGATCTCAGGCAGTACTTTGAATTTGAGTCCATATGCAAGGCTGGCAAAGTGATTTTTCAGGGTCATGGGAATGTTACAGATCAGCTTTAGGGATTAGCCTTAGAAATGAGCATATTGCTAAAAGAAGCGTTAATCGTTGGCACTAGCAACAAAGGCCAATTGGAATCAGTGTGCAAAATACAGGGGGTCTCAGAACCCCGAATTAACACCTAAGACTCCCTGAAGACATCAAAACCTCTTTAATGTCTTATGTCTCTGGACTTATTTATCTGACAGAGAAAGAAAAGTGCTAAAATAATGAATTAAGATATCCACTGTGTGCCAGCTGTGTTTAGTGTTATGTCGCCTCACAGCAACAGGGTTCCTGGTTCAATCCCAGGAGGGAGCCCTTCTGTGTCGGGGTTGTATGTTGTCCCCATTTCAGCATGGGTTTTCTCCGGGTGCAATCCCACAGTCCAAAGACATGCAGGCTAGGTTAATTGGTGACTCTAAATTGTCCGTAGGTGTGAATGTGAGTCTGAATAGTTGTCTGTCTCTATGTGTCAGCCCTGTGGCAGTCTGGCGACCTGTCCAAGGTGTACCCTGCCTCCCGCCCAATGTCAGCTGGGATAGGCTCCAGTGGTTACAAAAATGGATGGAATACCTTTATGTTGACTTTTGGTTTCACATGGGACAGGAACACTGGTCTCCTGGATAAAAGTCCACTTCTGCCGCCTTTGCTCCTGTAATAAGTACTACAGCCTCTAGGAGTCCCCATCTAACCAAAAAACGTACTCATGGGTCGTAAATTCTTCTTGACAGCTAGTTTGGTCATATTTTGGAGTAGGGCAGTGTCATATAAACGTGTAGGATCTAAAAAAAGTCTCTGTTGTGACGTGGCTAATGTTTTGTCAATATAGACGTCCCTCACAATTTTTCATTGCTATCTTAAAGCATATTAATGTGACCTTAGATGCTGTTTTGTGTATTAGGGTTGCATGAAAACATTGCTAGACGATAGGCAGTTCTTTCACAAGGCTCTATCAGCCAGGCCTTCAGTGTTACCCAGCTAGCAGAGATTAACAGAACAACCTTCACTACCATTTAGCTAATAAATGCAGTTAGATATAAAAGAGATTATCAAGATGTAAAATGAGAGAACTGTGTGGAGCATAGAAAGTTCTACTCATACAGGTGTGAAAATGTGTTTGCTGTATGTTTAATTTGATTTCTGTGGTTTTGTAAAGAGACTATAATTGAGTTTAGGTGCAGTGTGCATACTAACAATTCACATTATTGTGTCTTTAGTGTTGAATGTGAAGTCTAACACAGCCTGACACAATTCTAAGCGTGCTGAATAAATGAGAATAACAAAAGAAAAAGTGGATTTTGACAGTCTGGCACAATTCTAAGAGTGCTGAAAAAGTGAGAATATAAAAATATAAAGTGTCTTTAGACAGTCATCCTACAATGTGCCAAAAGTTCTTAAAATATTCATACCAGACAACTAATGCATTCCCTCTCATTTAATATATCTCACCGTAATTTGGAGTCATCACGGCGTTAGGATTAGTTTTCAAACAGGTCAGGAGGATGCACTGCCTAAGAAATGCAGATCCTTGCACGCTCTCAAGGACAATCTCGTCACAGTCCTTGAAACTTTTTGCATTTCTGTCCTTTCACTGTATTTTCCTTGTAGATCACAAAGCATCACCGTTGATTCGGGGGATATATTTGGGCCAGTGGGCTCCCATGTTGTTTCTCTGGGACCATCACCATCGTCATCATCATCATCATCATCATTGCTGTGATGGGACTGTTGTTCTGCCTAAGTGACTCCATTTGGCCAATTAGCCCATCGCCAGGAAGTGCTCCTCTATTATTTTTCTCCCCTCCGCTCTGATGAAACAATGTCAGGCAGAGGCATTTGTTAGCTGATTATACTACCGTGACATTCAACCGCATGACTCTGTTTAGAGCGACAAAATCTCATAAAACATGTAGCAGAATGAGAGTCGACAGTTGGTGATAGATTGAGGGAGAGAGAGGGGGAAAGACAGTGAGAGGACTGAGTGTGTTCGCCCTTGGCTCCATGCGGCAGATTTTACAATAACAATTAGAGTGTGTGAGATATAAAAGCTAATGATCAGGTCTGTCATATTTGCATATGCAAAGAGCAGTGGGCTGATTGCTTGCACGAAACGGCACTTAGAGAGCGTAATTAGAGAAGTCTGGCGGTGGTGATGTCGACAGCCAGAACAGTGGAGAGATTCCCTCTTAATGAGGCTTGTCACGGTACGCTCTGCCTCAAGTCTCTGCTCCGTGATCTGACACACACACACACACACACACACACACGCACAAACACACACTTTAACCCCTGTCTACAGTCTGTAACCCAGTTTATAACACATTTTACTTTACTTACTCATGAAAGTCTGCAGCTCAAACGCTCACAGGAACCAACACACACACACACACACACACACACACACACACACACACACACACACACTTTGAGACCAGTTGTCAGAGAATTGTATGTTTCTCCTGACTACATTTATACGCATCGTATCAACCCTTCTAAAGTGACGTAGTTCAGATTACATGTATATGGGTTTCTCATCAAGAGCTGGAGGGCATGGTGGATGGCATGACACCAAGGTGAGATGGCTGCCAAGCAGGTGACAGCAGACCACTGTTTGAGAACAGCAAACATCAAAAGTGAGCGTTATTAATGACATGTCAGAAAATTTCAATGTCAGTTTGTTGTGACAAAATCGGGCATTTTTACAACCTGTCAGGATGTTGGCTAAGATTCTCAGTCTTCCAGGTCATGGTAATCATTAAGTGCTACTGTATATCGTAGGCAACTGGACTTGCTTGTGTTTCTTGCAGACATTTTACCTCTCACCCAAGAAGCTTCTTGAGTTCTAAATGACTGGGGCAGAGTTACAGGCTTTAAACTCTCCCAAGACTGCTTTGTAGTTGGATGCAGTCTTGGGATCCTTCCCCATACGACTTCACACCCATTCACACCTGGACCCATCTAACCCTAACGACACACATGATGGCCAGGTGGGTCAACGACTCACATGTGACCTTAACGACTCTGAATCCTAGAGCTTTCATGTGACCTCGATGACTCTTTAAGGGTTCACACCCACACAGAGTTTAAAGCCTGCAACTCTGCCCCAGTCATTTAGAACTGAAGAAGCCTCCTGGATGAGAGGTGAAACGTCCTCAAGAAATGCAGGCAAGTCCAGTTACCTACAATATAGCACTTAAGATAATCTGTCAGGACATTTCCAGCCAAGTTTGTTGCAACAAAAGCTATTTTTAACAACGTCGGGACATTTCCAGCTGTGTTTGTGGCACCATTACTGGGCATTTTAAGCCAAAACATGATTTTTCCCTGACACTAATCAATGTTTTTTTGTGTTTAAACCTGACCACATATTAACCACATCTTTGTCATACCATAAAATTGAAATCTGAAATGTTGAAAGGCTAGAGGAATGTAAAATTTCAACATATCTGATACATATGAAACATACAAGTTAACATATCCATGGTTTGCAGAAACATACATTGCCAACATTTATTCTAGTTGGTTTGCACTTTTAGTCAAATCAGGCACACATGCAGAGACAAACTCATACAGCTATGTTAGGATATTCAGACTAATTACAGGACATAATTATATGAAACTGAGCTCCTATAAATGTCTTTCACTTTCTCCTGCTGAAAGGAAGTGATGATTTTTCCCCCCTTTTTTTGTAAAAAAAAAAAAAAAATTTTCTTTGCCTGACTTTCTGCAGGCATTTAAAAAAAAAGTCTTTCCCTATTATTACTTTTGTCTCTTCATCCATGGTGGTCGTTACTACTTCTGCTGTTTATTCCAAACAAACTAGAGACAAAAAACCTGTCAGTTCCTCGGCAGCGGCAATTTTTTCTGGCTACCCGGCACCCTGAGCCAGACTCATAAAGCTCTGTGGATATTCTGGGCTTAATGACTGTGTGCACAAAAGCTGAAGTACACACATTTATAAACTCCTGTATTCAGAGTGTGCTGTGTTAAACTTTTCAATCATTGTGAAATTTTGTGAACATCTACCAGAATAGCTCCCATTCCCATAGCTGTCATTCACGGATGTCCACACACATCATTTTTATCTAGTTTTGTCATTAAGAGGTCTTTTTCTGTCCTTGGTCCCTGAGGCAAAGCCAACTAAAGCCTACTTTGTCACTATGCACAATCATTATAGTACGCTACATGTATATGCCTGACAAGCGACCTCAAGCTCTTGTGGTCTTATGAACAAGGACTGAAGCCTGTCCAACCAATCACGAGACAAGGGCATCAATATTGGATGATTTTTCCCTGAATTACGTTCAACGACCAGTGACAACATTGAAAAGTCTCCCTTCCTATTTTCAGCATGGTTAAAGTTAGAGAAGATCGAGGCTGTGGCAAATAAACTATGGTTAAGAAGTATTGAAGGTTAGGAAGCTAAATCACAAAGGTTACGGAAAGATCATGGTCATGGGTAAAAAAACTATTTGTTAAAGGATATGGAGAGACTGTTTTCATGGTTAAAAGTAAACTGTTGTTGAATGTTTTGTAGGAAATGATACGGAAACAGCAGTCTCCGATTTGTTAAAATTTAGTGGGGCTGTGTTGGCTATAAATTTAAAATATTACATATATAGGATCTAAATCTGCAATGTTGTTCTTTTTCTTTCACCAACCAATGTCTGTCCTTTTCTTCCTCTTTTCTTATTTTCCATTCCAAGTGATTCTTGGCTCATTCAGGAAAAATATACAGCTATAAAATCACAGTTATTATTATCAGTCCTATATCATAAGCCAGCGCCCACGCACCCCTCTTTCTCTCTCTCTGTCTGTCTCTCTCTGTCTCTCGCTCCCTCTTGCATCCCTGCTGGGAGAAGCTAAGTCATGAGAAAGAGATGGGGACAAGTGAGGGAAACAAGAAACCACAGAAAACTACACCTCCTTTCCTCTGAAACGGCATCTGAAGCAACATCCGTTTTTTTAAGGGATCAGCTGTCAGTCAATATTGTCCTATAGCAACTTTTGATGGTTTGGAGTTTGCTTATGCATTGTCAAAATACATGGTTATTACTATAATCTCTCTCTGTATGTTTATATATGTTTAAACATTCTGACAAACATTTGCACATTTATTTAAGAATTCGGGTTACTCAAACCACAGTGTGAACTGAAGAGCTCGGACACTGATCCATTTGTAATGGCAGCAACACATATTTCAAAATAAGTTATTATTTCCATCTGCAGTTGATGATATTTTGTTTGTAAAATTATTATTCAAGAACCTATGATTACAGTGTTTTGCAGATATTATATTATATTATGTAAATATCTCACATGGAATTATAGTTTCTACCAGTCTCAGAGTGATCTTTAGCCTTACATGTGAATGAATGGATATAATGATAGACAAATAAAAAGTGTTAATTGACAACCATTAAAGACAACATATTCTCCTCCTCTACCTGACTAATATCATCAGTGATACATGTTAAAAGGGGAAATAATAAAAGATGGAGAGAACAATCTTTCTAATGAACGGAGAAAGCTGTTTATGGTTCTGATGTTTTAATAAGATGGTGAATCTGAAATCATATAAAACATATAAACTTGGAAATTTTAAGTTGCGTCTGTGATTTATCTGTCCACTTTCATATAAAACTGTAGTGATGTTGCCATGTGAGTATTAAATCAGTCTGATCAGCTCCAGTGTCCAGTCATTAATAGATTTCAATAAGGGGTGTGTTGGTCTGATGAAAAACCTCCCTGAAGGTTGCACCTGTGTTTCCTGCATAGGAACAAGAATTGATGATGGCAGACCAGAACAATTTCCAGGTCAAGCAAGGAACAATCAAATAAGAGAATTGGCATGTATCCAGTGTCTCTCTTGCCTGCTATCTTTCTCAAGTTACAATCAGTTGATGCCTCCCACCTTTGGGCCCCAGGTCTGGCCCGAAATAGCCAGTTTGAAGCTGAATGGTCCAAATGCCAGTGGCGGCTCTGCTTTGAGTATTTAATTCCAGCCTTACACCAAATGGCTTTTCAAGCAATTGCACCATTGAGGACACATTTTTAGTGTTGGAATAAAATCATGAAAGCTTTCTAGAGTTGTGGCGTGCTCTCATTATCTCAAACCTTTGGTGTAAGGTGGCTGTAAAACTCTGTCTGAGCTATCTAAAGTCAATCTTTGTCTTGTCTTGATGTGAAGCAGCCATCCAGGTAAATAGTAAAGATGGAGGGTACTCCAGAGAGATGCAATAACGTGAACAAATCTCAGTTCTCTTGGACTGTGGAATTATATATATTGCTTTTGCCACTTATCCTTACTTATTCTAAGAATCCTGCTTTGGTATTTTCCTTTTTATATTGTCTTTCCTTTTGTACCTGATACCTGACCTTTACTCAGGTTGAAGCTAGCAAAACGATGCTGGGCTGTATGCAGGTTTTCACCAGTGTAATTTGTCTCATCCTAACCGTTGGAACAGAGCTAATCAAATAAGAGAGCTAGTCAAATAGTCTGTGCACACCCTCACAGACCTGATTTATTCAGGTAGAATAGGCCTTTATTGTGAAAGACTACTTTGACTTGTCACAGTAGGATGAACAAAGGTGTAAGTAAAGAAATTAATGACAGCTGAATTTCATTAAGCTGTTTTGATTTTAGGTTGCTGGTATACAGCATGCCTGCTTACTGTCAATCTCATTAAAACACCTTAAAAAACAGACATCATTAGTGTTATTAGTGACACCTGTGCCTTTCCTTCTGTGGTAAGTCAATAAATGAAATCACTTGTGTGGGCATGCCACAGGTGCATGGGCCTCATTTGAGTAACATTTTATGGAAAGGACATGAATGGACCCCATGCATGTTCACACACATAGGTGAATTTTGTTTGGAATACATAAGTGCTAGGCTTGGTGCCTCCTCATTCATAGTTTTTTAAAGTCTTTCTGTATGACAGTTATTTATTCCTGTCTAACCCAAAGAGCACTGTGTAGAGTAAAGAGAAAGGTCTGACAGGGGAGTTAGCTGTTTCAACCATTTACAGCTGTAGGCAATCAGTTGCTATCCGACTTGTATATAAGAATGTGGAAAAATATGTTAGACATTACAATGCAACCAAACCAATCATGCTGCAATTTTTACATGAAGATTTGTAAATGAAGTGTTTAAGTGAATGCATTAAATTCAGAGCAAACGTTGGCTATTGACCTTCAGAAACCCATGTTAGTCTAACCTTTTACGAAGCACAGAAATACCTCTTCCTAAGGAAAGAAAACCAACCCCGCATTCCAGGAACCTTATCCTCTGGGGGGGCATATTCTTGCCACAAGATCAATTTCTCTCTCCCTTTACCTTTATCAATCTGTCTCTCCCACCCTCTGCACCCCACCTTTCTCTCAATCCATCTCTCTTCTACCTTTCCATTTATTCTGCCTTCACTCCATCTATCTCTCTCTGTCTCCTGTACTACCATTTATCTCTCCTTTCTTTCCTCAATCTATCTCCCTCCCTCCTCCATATCTCTGTTTCTGCAGGTATTAAAATGCCTCATTTAGATCCATTTGAGCTCCTACACTGCAGCATTCGTTGCCTCGGTCAAAACTAGAGAGCATCCCATCAGCTTTGTGAAGATGAATCTGTCTGTCCTTTCCTTCCCCTGTTTGCCTCAGCAAAGAGATTAACAGATTATCCCCTCTCTCTCACTGAAGAATGTCTGTTTGTCATGTTAAATAAAGGCAGGAGGTGGAGGGAAAGCAGATTTAGGGTGTTAAAAGTGTAGGAGCCATTAGACGAGGGGTGGAAAACTTTAGAAAGCTTGTAGCTTGTCTGCCCCGCCTCCAGAGGACCGGCCACTGTCAGGATCCACAGCAGATGCAAGACAAAATCCTGATGAGGGAGAATATGAGTAAAACTGCAGGGCTGATAACATCGCTGGCCGTGGACTGAGATCATGTGCCAACCTACTAGTTGATGTCATCACTGACATTTTTAACACATCACTGTCGTAGGAGTGTTCCCTTCTGCTTCAAGACCACTATCATCCCTGTAACTAAAAAGTCTGCAGTGTCTTCGTCTAAACGACTGCCACCCTGTGGCACTCACCCCCAGTCTGATGAAGTGCTTTGAGAAACCGTTTTCCAGCACATATTAAAAAACCACATCCCAGCCAGCCTGGACCCTCACCAGTTTGCGTACAGAGCCAACATATTCACAGAGGATGCCATCTCCACTGCCCTCCACTCAGCCCTCACACATCTTGAAAAATAACAACACCTGCATGTGAATGTTGTTTGTCGATTTCAGCTCAGCGTTCAATACAATCTCCCTCATGAAACTGATTGGCAAACGTAGCACTCTGGGCTTGAGTACCACACTCTGCAACTGGATATTGGACTTCCTCACAAACAGACCCTAGGCAGTTCTGATTGGCGGTCACACCTCCTCCACTCTAGTGTTGAACATCGGAGCCCCCCCAGAGCTGTGTGCTCAGCCCCTTCCTGTCCATGCTGCACGCCCACGACTGCAGTCCTAGACATGGAGAGACCTGACATCTGCGGACGACACCGCCATCATTGACCAGAATACAAACAATGATGATAATTCATATTGGGAGGAAATAAACAATCTTGCACAGAGCTGCTCAACGTCAGCAAAACCAAGATTGGTGATTTTTGAAAAAAGGAGGTGAAGACACACAATTCCCAGTGGAGCTGGGGTGGAGCAAGTGAACAGTTTTAAGTTCCTGGTAATCAGCATCACGGAGAACCTGACATGGTCAAACATCTCTGCCATGGTTAAGAAAGCCCTGAAACAGCTGTATTTCTTAAACTCAAGAAAGAAAAATTCCTGTGCCAAGTTCTTGTTAACTTTTACAGAGGAGCAATAGAAAACATCCTGACTGGAAGACAACACCCACCCTAGCCACAGCCTGTTCACCCTGCTGCCGCCTGGCAAGCGATAGAGAAGTATCTGCTGCCTTACCACCAGACAACAGAGCAGCTTCTTTCCTCAGGCTGGAAGACTCCTGAACTCATTCTCCATTTTCCACCATAAAAACTTTTTTTTTTCTTGTGTAGCAAAAGGGAAAACAACTTGCATTTCACTGTGCAACCTTGTGTTGCAGAATGACAATAAATGAACCTTGTACATCCTAGAGGGCCAGAGGATGTGTATTCTCCTGTTTTAATTCTCTCTCTGTTGTGATTTACCAGTTTTAATTCAGGCTACGCAAGCAGCAGAGTAACAATATAGTAAATGACAATTCACAGACAAAAAGTATGAAACATCATTTCTGTACATTTATATTTTTCTTTCTATCTCTTCTTCATTTTGACCTACTTCTCATTATTTATTTCAGCCTCACAGTGTGCAAAGCTTAACAGTCACACATAGTGCGATGATGGTAAAGTGTCTTTTTCATACACCACTCTCTGTGTTTTTAGAGAAAGTGCTCTCACTGCATGGCAGCCTGGAGAATGTGGAAACACTTTATTACTTTATTGTTTTTTTTTTCATAGCATTCACCACAAATGTATAATCAATACACTTACTTCAAAACAAAACAAAGCAAAACAAAACAAAATTGTACATCCCAAGATTAATTGTGAGGCATTGTCGTTTGGTTACCATCAGAGGGTAATATGAATGGCTAGTTCAGGCTCCAAGACAGTGGTAGTATATCCAGCACGTATCTGGTGGTTCCTTGATGATGCTTGTAATGATGTTAACAGGCCAAGTTATTGATCACAGGAGGGTGCAGCAGTCTGTCAAGCAGAAGAAGGCCTGTGGTATTGAGGGCTGTTCAGAGATGTATCACCAGGCTGCAGATCTGATAGTTGAAGAAACAAAAGCTCGGATGAGAGCTTGGACTCTTGTTTCTGTAGTTATGTTTTTTAAACAACTTGTTGACACAGGAGGGGAAGCAGGTCATTTCCCAGGCTGAGAAAAGGATGAGCTTTCATATTGACACCATCAGATGGTGTAAAGTAGCACTCAGAGGAATCCCTAAGCAGTCAAGGACCAAGGTCACAATGACTAACACTGTGTCTACACAAGATGAAAGCAGCATGTCAACAAAGCAGCAGCTTCAGTGCTCTGTTAGCGTTCAGCCCCAGTACTGCTGTGTAAGGTCACCCACATTTAGCAGTTTTTGGCAGAGCTTTCAGCCCAATACACAATCACTGTAGTTACTGTATTCTGTAAAATATAAGAAAATAGACTGCAAGACTTAAAGTCTGCTTTTTTCAGTGATATCAAGCAAGGCTGGCAAAAGTCAAGTCACCTTCCGATCACTCAGTAGTAAAAGGCATGAGGTATGATAACATTACACCATTTAAAGAAAAAGTTTGACAATTTGGAAACAAGCTTGCTTTCTCACTGAGTATTGGATGAGACCACTTTCATATCTGCACACTAAATATGAAGCCACAAGTCAGCAAATTTACCTAAGCACAAGGACCAAAAATTGGAGAAAAGCTGACCTGGATCCATCCAAAGGTAACAAAATCCACCTTGTAGCACATTTAAAGCTTAGAAAGAAACATGTTGTATCCAAGTGGCAACCTCCAGGGCTGAAAACTGAAACACAGAAGTGCCAGCCTCTCGCAGAAATATGGTCTCTCCTGGCCAAAATGCCAAACTTGAGGCTTAAAAACGGGAATCCACAAACCAATGGGTGATGCCCATTATTCTTAAAATGTATGATTGTATCTCATTTCTTTATTTTGTACAGAAAAGTGGAAAAAGCATCAAATTATACTGATTTAAAAATGATTATAATGTTAAAAGCGCTGGTAGGTGAATTCTGGTACCTTTAGGCAGGGCCAGGCAGGCTTTTCCACCTGTTACCAGTCTTTTAGCTATGCTGAACTGTTGGTGATATCGTTTTTTTCTCATAAAAACACAATTCATATGGATCTCTTCATCTCTCAGCAAGATGAGCATGTGTATCTCCCAAAATCTCTAACTTTTCCTTTAACTCCTCTATCTTTTTTCTTCTTTTCGGCACAGTTGAGATATTGACACTTAATACCAGGTGTAAAAGCAAAGGCCTTTGATAAGATACCTGTTCAGATAACATATCTAGATATAGTTTAAATGTTAATACAGTGTGCAAATGGGGTCCTAAGCGAACAGAGAACAGATTTCTGGTGGCAGTGGCTGTGCATTTCATACTTCTATATTTAATTTTGGTGCTCATGGGAATTTCTTGATCCTTTTTGCATTTGTTGTGCTTAATTGTAAACCTGAGGTCCTGTAGGTGGTGTCATACAATCAGCATACCATTCAAATAAGCACCATGAGTAGTCAAACTCTTTCAGGCTGAACACTTGTTGGTTTAACCACACTGCAATGACAGAGATTTCAAACATGAAGATGTAGTTATGTGTTCTCTTGATTATTCATGAAAGTGCTATTCTACTACTCAGTAATGCAATGATTCTCTTATCCTTTTCCTTGTGTGTGGCCACATGACCATGCAATCATGTGAACTACACGGGGAAAATGAAATGTCATCAAATCTTTAATCAGGGACTTTTGTCCCATGAAGAGATGGCCTCATCAGCGGGGTACACAGTGGCTACATTTATACCTTGCATAATGTGTGGATGCACTATAATATAATACTTACTGCTTCCGATTCAGATGATACAACCCAGTGTAGCTTTTAAATTCCATCAACACTTACAGATGCATAAAGCAGGGTCTCTGAAAGCTATATTTGTGTAGTTTCTTGATCTCATAACAAACTTGCAGGAGGAGCATTCAATATTCAATTTTGTGTAAAGGCCATCCCATTCACTGACACTCTTCTCTTTTTTTCTTCAAGTTTTCTGCCACGCTCTCTCCCCTTTATATTAAAGCCTGGCTGTGCTTGGTTCTTTGACCGATGAGCTTTTGCAATTTGTTACACACCCTGCCCAACCCAGCAGTTGTGGCTTGCCTGGTGCAGCATGAAAACTCTTGTCACACATTAATGGACTATTAAGGCCAGGCTTTTTTTCTCTCTGCTGGACTGTGTTTTTCTTCAAGTTCTGTGACAAACAAGTAAGCTCTGAACAAGCAAGTTTGGATGTTGCACACTGGGGATGTGAGTGTGAGATTTCTGACTGGTGTTTGACTTAGTCCACAGTTTGTAACTGTGCCTGTTTGGATTGGTTGAAAATACAATCCTAATTATGAGCAGCTAATTCAGTCTGTGAGAGTGCTGTAGTTGACGTCCTGATTATCATTTGTGTTGTTTCATTCATGAGAATGTTCTTGTTTTTATCTTGTTACTCCCTCTGCTGCTATGCACTCAGCATGTGCAAATAAGGTGCAAACGAAGTGTTAATGTCACCAGTGAGATGGATACTAATGTAGCAGATCTGTAAAAGCCCAGCTGTGATGCTATAAAAGCACAAATTTTGGGTTAAAATTTTGAAATGTAGGCCATTGTGTTTTTTGCATTCCATCAGACAGTAGACTGTTGCTGGAGATAATTTCCTAAACACTGATGTACTGTATGTATTTATGAGGAAATGACATAAAACATAGTTTTTAATTTTTAAATTAAAATGAAAAAATAAAAAACAAACAACACTCTAGTTTTTCCCCAATCATATGTCTGGTGCATAAAGCCAATGAGTAAACCTGCATGACTGAGATGTCTCCACAATCTTGCTAAAAGAACCTGATGAAGCTGCAGGCCACTGACACAGAGACACAAACCCTCATATTGGCCTCAAGGGGTCTGGTGCATTACAGAATGTAAAGTTACCTCCTAAAGAAACCACGCTCCAAAAAAACCAAGAGAGTAATGGCCCAAATGTCAAACTCAAGGCTTTAGAACAGGAGTACATAAACCAATGAGTGACATCACATTGGTTAAGTCCATTATATTAAGCAGTCTAGGATAATAGCAAGTAACCTTTACCCACTACATCATGTGGTGCTGAAATGTATTCTTAAAATATTGGTGTCTCTTGCTTAACCATTCTGTAAGCTTCTAAAGATACACATTTGACCTTGTTCACATCAGTATGTAAGAGATTTTAGTTCAGACATGTTATATAAGAAACTGTATGTGATTTGTTGTATTCCCATATAGTAGGAGGATGTTAGCTGCATGCATGAAAAGTCCAGAGTTTGGATGACACATCCACCTCAACTAGCACCCACCATAGTACGGCAGTTGCTGGAGCATAAAAATGCCTCGAAAGACACACCACCTGGTGTGTCTAATACTGCAGCTCAAGGGTGCCTCGGTGTGTATGTGATGCAGAGGGCCACTGACTAAGCATTGATATTTCACAAACTGGTAGTGAGACCGGGTTGTAAATACATATGGTTAGAGCAGCTAATGTTATATTTCACAATAACGTCACAGTTAGTTGATTGAATGAAGTTATTCTGTGGGACGATCACAGCCTCTGGACAGTAATGTCAGTGCACTTACATTAGCTATATTAGCTGCGTTAGCTAAGCAGTCTTCACTCAGCTGACTTAACTTGTCTCGTGGTTTGTTTGTTTTTTTTCCTGAAATTAAAGTTTGCCACTATAGGTTCTTTTCAAAGTTGTCAAAAGTGCCATACAGAAAGTAAAGGTAACAGTAGAAAATTATACACTTCTTAGGACAGCTTGCATTTAGAAGTGTGAGTACCGCAGGGAGAAGCCACTGCTATAATGGTGACTTTTTACTTCCAGTACTTCCCCAGACTTGTCAATATTGGAAAAGACTTGTAATTGGGTGCTGGTATCAAAAGTACCACTTTTTTTTTTTACTGCTCTCTGCAATGGCAGTTAACATCGGCAGTAAATGTAATTACTAATGCAAAATAATCACGTTACAATATTCACTGGCATACTTTAAAATGATCCAGTAATATGATGGTATTGTTGTAAATACATAATAAAATGTTGCCTTTGGATGTGTTGTTTTGCAATGCACTTGCAGAGCACTGCTCATAGTTTTTTTTTCTTCGTGATACAATTTATAAAAAGCTAATCATTAAATAATATTTAAACTTCAAAAGAAGTGTATACATGTTCTTGTCTGAAACTTAAGATATTTGCACAGTAACAAAGAATGTGTCCTTGAATCAGTTTCTCCTCACACAGTTCTCTGGCAGTGTCAAAATACACAGTATTTTAAAATACAATATACTTATATATTTCCAATCTAATTTGGGCTAGTCAACAACAACAACAAAATAACAGCAATACGAAGGGCTAAATAGCAATAACTGCAATCATCTTATGCAATTACTTAACTTTTTACTTTAGTGTGGAATTATTTGATTTGGACATCACAGTAGCATTAGAATTGTACATTCATGCACAAGAAGCAAATGCACTGTTTTAGTGTTTCTAACAAAATGCTAATTTGCAACACCTGTCCAAAGGAGGCTTTTTCTATGTTAACTGTTTTTATAAGTCTTTACTGGAACTTGAAAAGAAAAAAAAACATGGTGTAAAAAAATCTATGGTCGATGACTAATGCTGTGTTTGGTATTTTTGGGAGACAGATGTTCATCATTATTTTTGCAGTGGAAATAGTTGTGTCCAGAGACAGTATTTTTTTCTGAGAGGTTAACACAAGCTCTCCAGACAAGAAGTCATACATAAAGCTTCAATGAGTAGGTCGTGCTGACCCTGACAATACATCACCTCTGTAGGCCTTTGTTTGTGTGTGTGTGTGTGTGTGTGTGTGTGTAGGAGAGAGACCCTTGATCAATATACATAAAACATATTTTTATCTAGTTAACACATACAGTACCCATACATGTATGCCTGAACACTTAGGTTCATGCACACCCACTTTAATGAGTCTTTTGAGAGTGTGATATAATGCAGCAATAGAAAAAAATAGAAGAGGTCTTAATCTCTTCCATACATCAAACACTGAGCCTCTACTGTTATTAGCATTTATTGATGTGCACAATGAAATCCTTCTTCAAGAGTAATTTTACTGAAATTGATATGATTTAGTTGATTAAGTTATCATTAATTAAAAGTTGGAAATACGAAACACAGGACTAAAATAAGTCCTCATACTAAAACAACAGAACAGGTAATTTTTTATTGCCTTCCACAACAACTCCTATGGGTATTTTTTAATATTTTTTAATTTAAAAGCGCTGCACAGAGTGCATCACAAGGAGTGAAGTAGCGTCTTCTTTTCCTCGCAGATGACGGTTCGGGTTCATTCTCACCTGTTGCGTGGTAAGTGTGGTCCATTCGCAAACTTTATAACTAAAAAAACTTTTCACTACTCTCTATCGACAAACTACTAACACTCTCTGCTGTTTCCTCCTCCTTCTTCCTTCCTTCCGCTGTCTTCGTTGGTTCATTTATACACGCGAAACGCGTTCCCTGGCTGGCTGGATTGTCCGCTCGGGCTGCCTTACATACCGGGTGGCGCAAGATGGCGACCTCTCTAAAGCAAGGCCCTTTTAATATATATATATATATATATATATATATATATATATATATATATAAAAGCATAATTATAAGGCTACGAAAACCAAACAAATTTTATTTTATAGTGATTATACACTTGTATAAACATATTAATAGGTAGAATATTCAGATTCAGATTGACAATAAACCATGCCAAATATTACACACTGGCCCTTTAATTTAGACCTGTTGTTCTCATCCATGGACATGTTCTCTGTCTACTCTGAGTCTACAGCTGTTCCCTACACAAAGGTAGACAAGGCACAAAACCTCATCATATTTTATGGATGAAACTTATTTTTTAAGAAAGACCAATTTTAGCACTAGCAACAAGCTAAAATGCTCTTAATCAGGAAGTACTTATTTGATGACATTAGGACTTAATTATTGTACTAGGCCAATTAGGTGTGACAGACTGTTGCTACAGACAAAAAGGGCAGTCCTAGCTTGGAATATAAAGCAAGAAAAATGTGTACAGAGTTACGAAACTAACAAATGATGTATTGTTTGCAGTTTTTTGCACACACAATTCATCAAAACATCATCCCCCCATCATATGAGGACATGTTTTTTCCCCCAAAACTACTTACTGTTAAAAGACAATGCTTAGTTTTTTTTAGTACTTACCAGGTCCAAATGTACACCAAACAAAAGTTCGAGTCTCAGGAGGTGATGACAGGGCCACCTGTTTTAAAAATGCTAATGGCTTGTTTTGGAGGGGAATGGTGTGGAAGTATTGGAGAAATGATATCGATTAGCCAGTATCTATGTTGCAATAAAAGGACAGCGTCAGATCGTTTTAATGGCAAAGCCTTAAAAAACTGAACCTCTAGCACCAGGGATTTTCTGGGCAACCAAAACATTAAACAACTGCAGCCTTTTACTCTGTAGCATTTTATGAGTTTACATTTTTCTAACTGTCTGCTGATACTGTAATACAAAGCAGAGAGGGGGATGAAACCCATCATCTTTAAAGGCAAAGTACAGTGTTTGCTATTCTTTAAAGTTAAGACTTTCCAAAATGTGATCTTATTTTTCTTATTATAACTGAGAACAACCGTAAATCAGTGTCAGGAAAAACACAGAAGCATTGGGCCGTGTAAGTACTCCTAGATGGTCCAGGGCCTCAGTGTATCCAAGGAGGTCACACACTGACATGGAGATTACACTGGGGGGTGGGTTCTTTAGGGGCACATGACCCATTATTCCTCTTAGGTTAATCCTGCTGTGATTAGATGCAGGAATTTTGCCACAGCTCTGAAGAAGTACAACAACAAAAAGATATTTTTCTTTTTTTCTATTTCAGCAGTGTTTCAACACACGGCACCTCAGAAGCAGTGTCCTGGAACTGTCCCCTTGGTCCTGAGGTCTGATCACCACTCAGCCATGCCCTACCTCTATTTCACCAAGAAATATGTGTTTGTTTGTGCTTTTTGGCCAGCCAGATGCAACACCACAGCTGGTGTGACTTTTTTTTGCAGAGTGCTATGTGGAGATATATTGAACTTTTGAAGCACCACAGCACAGATCAGCTAACTGCAACAGTTGACGAATCATTGCAGTGGCGTCCCAGCCACCAGAGCTGCACACCCTCCTACTCTGTGACAAGACTTGTCTCTCTGCTGCTCCATCTCCCCGTCTCAGCAACAAGGCTACAGCAGTGTCTTCCTTTTGACTAGCTCTTCTCTGTGAACAGCGCCCCAGGATTTTTATAAACTGCTGCTCCTGAAAAGAATTAAAAGGCTTGATGCAAATCTGTGATGTCAGACCCTTTATTTTCCCCTTCTCTCTTTTACTTTCTCCCTTATCTTGTTACCTCGTATTTCTCTCTCATTTTCCATACATAAACACACAGAGATGACACAGAGCGATACGACATAGCATGCACACAACACACACATATCATCATACAGCACAGAAAAGAGCCAACACTAACACCCCCACAACGTACAGCTGATACACAATAGGCGGCTCTTCAGTACAGGCACTATTTGTCACTTCCTATTTCACTGCCGCTTGGTTTAATCTTGGCCTAAGGTGCTGAATGTATTAAATCCACTAGAATTTACTCTCACATGCTCTGTGGTTTCTCTCCAACACATACGCAGAAGGGCAATTTTCACATGTGTAGGCTGTGTAGGCGAACCTCTCTACATGTATTTCACATAATGGACAAAACAGGCACAGAGCTCCACGACAGTCACTTTACTATCCAGAGTCACATTGGTAAAAAATGTTTTTAATCTTAACATTCCTTGGTATGGCTGCTGGAAACTTACATCTTCACTGGGAGAATCAATAACTTGTATGTGTTTTTCTTGGAATAGCTCTCATTTTTTCCAAGGCTGCATGCAGTAAGTAAAATGAAGTTAAATCATCATATGCTGCAAGCAGTAGCAACGCCTAGAAAACTGCCTACACAACATTCCTGCAACCTGATGTAAAGTCAGACTTAGAAAATATTAATTTAATGTTGCTCATAAAATAGACACAGATTTGATTCGTCATTCACATTGGATGGTTTGTATATTGACATTAAATTTCACCTGGACCTCATGTCTATGTATTTTGGCATTAAGTCAGTTACAACATACTATTATGAGTATGAGTGACAGGTAGAAAGGCGAATACATATAATTGTGCTCTATCTAGTGCTCTCAACACCACAGGGTTTAAGGTGATGGAGAGTGTTGTCAGAGTGTTAGTTACCACCTTGGCTTTCAGCACACAACCTCACACCCTTCCAGAGAACTATCAGCTCATTATCCCCACATATGCATGCACACACACACACACACACACACACACACACACACACACACACACACACACACACACACACACACAGCATCTTCCACATTGGTGGCAGTATACTGATAGTGTTCTACAGAGAACTAATGAGAACATTCTTCAAGTCCATAACCTTTACCTGAGAAACTGTGCGTGTTGGTGTGTGCGCGTCCCTTACCAGTGCCTGATATCTTGACAGGTGGAGAATAGGTTGCCATTCAAAAAGAAAAATAACAATAGGTGTTTACGGTTTGTCAGCAAATTGAATCTGTAGTGGAATGTTTAGAAATAGAAAAAGAAAGTGAATTCTTTTTTTGCCTTTGCACTGGCACTGCTGTGTTATGAACAATGTTACACCTCATCAAGTAGACCTTTTGCAATATAGTAATTAATGTCAGAATTAAATTGGCTGTTTGACATACCGTTATCTGGAATAAATAAGTATCTCAACAACAAAATTCTGCATCTGTTCAGTCAACAGTTTCTTTCTGTTCTCTTCTCTCCTCCTCTGCACAGATCTCGATTTGCACGAACTTTTGATTAAACCCTTTATCCTGTTTTCTGCATATTTTGAAGTAATCAAGCGCAAAGCTGATGTTCCAGTTAACTGCTGCATTGCTTTGACTTCTAAAAATGATTTGAGAACATCATATACCACAAGCACGTCATCCTGTTTTTATAGTTTGTTTACTGTGGTTAACAAGCACATGTTGTTGGACTGACATGGCTTAAATATTAAGTGAAAATAATCCAATTACATTTTAAGTTCTCACTCACGCCTGCATCACTACTGCAGAGAGGAAGGTTGCTTCTCAGCATACTATGATGTTTTAGCTAAGACTTTCTGATGAGGTTATCCTCGAACAATGACTGTCTTTTTTCAGTATTTGGGCCAGTGAGGGTGAAAGTAGCATTTATTGAATATGATCATAAGATGTCTAAGGGGAAGGACAGGGTGGATATGAAATAAATAATGAAATGGATAAATAATGACAAAAATCTAGTGTAACTATGAAATTGTAAAATAATCTAACACATCTGTAAAACTCAGGTTATTATTATGAAATTAACCAAATCGTCTCCAAAAATGTTGGCATTGTAAGTTTCTGCAAACCCTGGATAGCATGTTATTATGTAGTGGATACGTTGAAACTTAATGTTTCGACCATGCTGTAGTGTGGTTAGGTTTAGGCATAAAAACGACTTGGTTATGGTTAGGTAAGATCATGTTTTTGCTTAAAAGTACCGCCTTTTGTGGCACTATGCCCACTGGAAAAACAGCGAAAATGCACCCAGATTTGGGGGCTGAGAAGCCGTTAACACAGCGATGGGTCCCTAATAAACACCCACATTTGTGCCTAAAAAGCCACTGGAAATACAGTAGAAATATGGCTCACAAAAAACACTGGTTTTGTTGTTTGTTGTTCTTGAACAGTGGTCTGCAGTTTGGCAGATGTCATGCCCTCCATCATCCCCTCCTGCTCCTGATGACAAAGTCAGATTGTATATTACGTCACTACAGAAATATTGATATGATACATACAAAAGATGCAAATATAACATATTTGTGGTTTGCAGAAATGTACGATGCTGAGATTTCATTCTGGCAATTCACTCAGTGGTTGTCTGCCTAGCAACAGAAAATAACACCTGGATCTGCCATAATGATAATGTGGCTTAATAAATAAAACGTTGATAGTTGCAGCTGCACCTATGGTTAGGGTGTGTGTCAAAATAAAACAGTGCACTATTATGCACTGAAAACAGCAATTAGTTTTTCAATACATGCAGAAACATGAACCAAAGATAAAATAACGCATCATTTGCACTTCCATGTAGGTTATGGTGCCATTTTTACATGTGTGCTGCTGTTTATTACACTTTTGGATGATCTGATCTGGACTGTCTACTCCGAGTTCATCACAGGTGAGAAAGGAAAGCTTTTAATGTTGGGATGTGGCCAAACCTAACACACCCTACTGTGTAGTTTAGTAGTTTCTGACAACTTGAGATCATGGCACACTTGGCCATTCTTTGCACTCTTAACATTTTATCATCATCACATTTGTCACCTGTTTTACAGATTGTATCTTCTGTTTCCTCTTTGTCCTTCTTTGTAGAGCTTTTTTTTTATTTGAAAAGTTTACTCATTTCCTTAAAGTCTGTGTCGTGCTAATCTCCAAAGTTTACTTAGATTTGCAGCTTGAGCACAATCACTTCAGCGTGTCTCCAGTTGTAGGTGTCCACACAGTTCTGTCTCCTGTTAATCCCTTTCAAGGAATTTTATGTTTAGGCTGTGCTACCTCCACTCACAGCAGGAGAGCTAACAACTGATTTGTATGCTGCTGTGATCTGCCAGTTATTTCATTTGGAGGATCAACAGAGCAGCCTTGTCGTACAACAAATTTGGCGCTAATGGAGGGCAGGATCAAGAGACTGACAAGAGAAATGGAGTATAAACGGTGTGAGAGGGCCACAAATCCTTTACTTAATCATTTTGTAAAGAACACAGCCTTAATGATGGACCCCTTGTAGCTGTAGCTCTACCTGTTCAGTTGAGGGATAGCTGTGATTCTGCCTTGAAACATCCAGCTCAGCTGTTTGAAACCACATTCTACTAATGATAATTGCTCAATTTATAATTTTATTAAAGATACGTGATGGTGACAGCTAGGTTGGAGAATTGCAACATTTTTGACCAGATTAATATGTATTCTGCGGAGAAGCAATGGAGGGAAGGAATGCAAGGGAGAGCATTAAAACGAACCTCTCCTGTTGATTTATGAAATCGAAATCTGCATAATTGCCCACTGTTTTTAATGGCCAGAGGAAGTATGTCTTTGAGTAAACCATGGCTGCTGTGTTCACAGGCACAACAGGCAGCGCAAGAATATAATCAGAAAATAATCAAAACATAAATGAACAAATGTTCAATCTGAAAATGACTTTTTTTCTGAATATTATAAGATTAAAAGAAAGTGTATCCAAGTCACACTGAATTATCAGGGCTTGATGAAATGAAAAAGTTGGATCTCTGATGAAGATGAGCCATCCCACACACATTTTGACTAAATTAGTTTCAGGTCTTCGTGCCGTGGCCTCGCCCTCAGCTACTGCGGGAAATTACAGCATGTCTGTTGTTTTAATTGCACCACTGTGTCATGTGGGATAATGTGGCGTATGGTCCCACCTCAGGTATTTGAATTGTAAAACTACAACTGGCTGGAGCTGAACAAGTTATCTTTATAATTCATGGGTAAATGGACTGCATTAATATAATACCTTTCTAGCTTACTGGACTTGCTTCTCATTAACTCATTCACACATTCTTACACCAGTGATGCTGTAATGCAAGGCCCTGGTCTGCCCATTGGGAGCAACCTGGGGGTTGAGTGTCTTGCTCAAGGACACTTTGGCATGCGGACAGAAGGGACCACGGATCGAACCACCAGCCTTGTGATTAAAGGATGAGCCGCTCAACCCCCTGAACCGCAGCCGCCCCGTTAACTCTCTTCCAGGACACATGGGAATTGAGGAATTCCATAAAATCTAATGTAGTGAATAATGCAGTGAATAATGTGATATATGTCAGCTTGTTGGCGAGGCCAAATAGAAAACCCTTGAAACACTGATATGTGTTGACAACCATACATGCAGATGTCCTGAAGACAAGCGAACAATATAGCAGATGGGAAGATGACTTTTATCTTTCTCACGGCTGTGTTTACACGCATACTAATATTCTTTTATCATTCGGAATATGACAGCATACCCACTTTGATACTGATCATTTTAACAGCATATTTTGTTTGAATATTCCAAATTACGCCTTGTTCCAAATGTAACATATTCACATTTGGGATTTGCCAATATTACTCAGGTCTAAGGAGCATTCTTTGGACATGTATACGAAGCATTCAGAGTTTACATCTCAGCTGGGGTTCTTACCGCAGTTTGTGAGACACAGTCTCTTGCCTGTTTACGGTCAGCTCTGTGTGTGTACACAAACCAACTAGCTAATAGTCTGCAAAAATCAGTAGAGACCGATGCCCAAAGAATAGCCCACATTTCTGGTCGGAAGGAGAAACACACCTACTTTCAAATATTATGAAAGACTAGGGATCTATTGGCAGAAATGGTAAACAGTATTCATTACTATGTTTTTAAAAAGTTTATAATCACCTTATAATCACACAACACGTTGTGTTTTGATTACCTTAGAATGAGCAGTTTATATCTACATACGGAGCCAGTCTTCTTCCTCGGAGTCTGCCATATTGTTTCTACAGTTGCCCAGAACGGACAAATCAAACACTGTCTCTGAATAGGGCCACTCGCATTTTTGCATTTTGCCATCAGCCACCCCCGTTCTCCTACACACTTGGCACATGGGAGAAGTTTAATTTTGCAATCTTACTGCTAGATGCCACTAAATCCTTCACATGGGACCTTAAAGGCCTTAGCCAAGGAATATACATCATAGGGGAATTTTACCTTCATTTAAGTATGCTGGACTGCATGTAAACATGAATATTAGTAGAATATACAGTCAAAAAGAAGTCTGATGTGTCCATTCTAGCCTGCCCCTCATGCTCCTTGTTTTTTTTAATATTAGTTGTACAAAAACTGAATATTCAGATTTGTAGGAAAAACAAGGGTTTAGAACATTTACACTTAGCCCTAGTTTCATCTAACCACCCATGTCAGTGGAATGTTCAATATATATACTTTCATTTACTTGATTGTTGTAAAGTACAACACTAAATTGATGCAATTGACTCTTTCACAGATCAAAGTTTGCAGTGCTTCACTACAAAGCCAACACCCTGATAAAAAGATTCTCTGATCATCTGTATTCTTCTCAAGTTGCCGTAATGGCACATTTGCAATATGCATATCTAAAGAACAAGCCCTAATTTTATATGCTCAGGCGCATTTAATTTTGAACGCATCAATCACAGATCATCTCTGTAAGCAAGCCTGCGATGCTTGTGATATCTTCATCTGTTTCTGCTGTGTGACCACAATCCAACAAACAACAGCTCTTTAAAAGAAAGAACTCTCACAGCATGAAGATAAATAAAACAGAAAGCATAAAGATAAAAGCAACAACTGGCCAGCTTACTCAATGTAAAAGTTCATAGTACAGGCAGGCAGTCTGAAAATGCATCCCAAGCACTCTGATTGTAGTTCAAAATCCTTAATGAATGAATGGATAAACCAACATGTTTCTACTAGAGAGCCTTCATCAGTGTACCTGCATGTGCTATGAACTTTTACACTGAGTAAGCTGACCAGTCATTGCTTTTTATCTTAATGTGACTTTTTGCCCTATCCTTGAAGGGCCCCTGATATTTTACAATTAATTACACAGTGCCGTAACCCAGTGTAGCACTTCCTTTTTTTATTCTTCATAAAACAGAAAGCATTTTTAGGTGCATTATGTCAGAAGTTCTTTTGGTGCATTTTCTGTATTTTAAAGGGATAGTGCACCCAAAAATGAAAATTCAGCCAAGATCTACTCACCCATATGCTGATGGAGGCCCTGGTGAAGTTTTAGAGTCCTCACATCCCTTGCAGAGATCAGCAGGTGGAGCGGCTAGCACACCTAATGGCAGACGGCGCCCCAGACTAACGTCCAAGAACACAAAATTGAATCCACAAAATATCTCCATACTGCTCATCCGTAGTGATCCAAGTGTCCTGAAGCCCCGACATAAAAAGTTGTTTGGAAAAACGTCATATGAACTCTGTTTTTAGCCTCATTGTAGCCTGTAGCTCTGACTGCTTCTCTGTGCTCCACGCTCACGTGTGCGCGCTTGTGCGAGACCAGCGAAAGCATGAGCTTTGCTCACCCGTGTTTACATCACGTGACACGTGCACCGCAGGGGGAGACAACAGTAACCACAGTAGCTAAAAGATAATTTGCACTACGGTCTTTTAGCAAAGGACAGCCCAACATGTCTGAAGACTTTGAGACTGAGGAGGAACAGCATTTCTTTGTTGAGTCGTATTTGTTTGAGCCCGAGTATACGGACGGAACTCAGGCTACTGCACAAAGCAGCCACTGCAGCTCATGAGCCGAACCCTCAGCCAGCCGCAGAATACCGGAGTCGAGCACTGGAAACCTGGTGGTGTAGTTGTTTCAAATGCAAAGCAATGCCAACAAATGAGGAAAGTCTTTGCTGCTCAGACTGGGAATTGGCGATGCCTGCACTTGAGAATCTGCACATCAGTACTGATGAGACTGCTGCTCTTCAGAGACTGTGCATCACCGATCACCCTGAGCGCACACGTGAGCGCGGAGCACAGAGAAGCAGTCAGAGCTACAGGCTACAGTGAGGCTAAAAACAGAGTTCACATGACGTTTTTCCAAACAACTTTTTCTGTCGGGGCTTCAGGACACTTGGATCACTACGGATGAGCAGTATGGAGATACTTTGTGGATTCAATTTTGTGTTCTTGGACGTTAGTCTGGGGCGCCGTCTGCCATTAGGTGTGCTAGCCACTGCCCCCGCCGATCTCCGCAAGGGATGTGAGGACTCTAAAACTTCACCAGGGCCTCCATCGGCATATGGGTGAGTAGATAATGGCTGAATTTTCATTTTTGGGTGCACTATCCCTTTAAAGCTTTAAACCTGGTGACGCTTTAGGCTGCTGCATTTAACTGGGCTGTCTCTCACACTGACATTGTGATTTGTAAAGGCATTGTGACTTTCCTCTCCAACTGGTTTGTGTTCAGTGACCAAATGCATATATTGTAGCAGTGACTGAATCTTTATTGTGATATGAGATTTTGACATGTAAACTGATAAAGGCTGGTCACATTGATGTATTTTAAAAAGTTAAGATAATTTTAACCAATAAATTGCAATTCCACGTTTGCTGTAGGCCAGTAGCCTGCATGTGCATTTTTCAAAATTTCTCCGGCTTGAATGTGTTTGTGGCTGAAGCCATTATACGTTCGGGTTGTCCGTCCACCCATCCAACCATTCTGTCTGTTCCGTCTGTCCACCAGTCTGTCTGTCCCGTTCTTGTTAACACAATATCTCCAGAAGGCCTTGAGGGAATTTTCTCAAATTTGGCACAAACGTCCAGCTGGACCCAAGAATGAACTGATGGGAATTTGGTGAACAAGGCTCACTGTGACCTCACAAAACATGTTTTTGACCATAACTCAAGAATTCATACACTTATTATGACAAAACTTCACACAAATGTCTGATAGGAAAAAACGACAAAGTGATGACATTTTATATCCAAAAGGTCAAAGGTCAACTTCACTGTGATCAGAATGTTCAGCAAAACACTTTTCTGGCCATTATTCAAACTTATACCTCAGGAACTGAAGGGGAGACTTTTGATGAGACGCTGAATTGGTGACACTAACCTTGGGTGCCCACCTTGAAACTGTGCTGATTGTATAGATCTATAGATGTGTTTCCATGTTTTCACAAGCATGGATGCTTCTCTCTCTCACACACACACACACACACACACACACACACACACACACACACACCCTGGCAACACAGAAGATCTATACAAACTGTATGTGCAATTTGACTGGTTTGTGAAGGCATACAACTGCGAGGCCATTATTCTATTTTTTAAAAAAAATTTTATGAATACCTCATAGCCTGTGTAATGTAAGGGCTGTGTTGCCATTGCCAAAGATTATGTCACAAATGTCTGTTATCGCACTGACTTTATTTGACTTTGGCTTGTAATAATGTTTTAATATCAATAAATAAATATGGTGGAAATTTGGGTTTTTAATTAGGCTTGGTCCCAAAATTGCTGCCATGGTTTATGCTCAGCTTGGACAGAAACTATGTGGGTTCATGCAGGGCCAGGCCTGATATTTTGGGCCTGATTATAACTTTATAACACAGCCATTCTTCTTTTGAGGCTCATTTCACATCTACATGACTGTTGTTGTGAAAAAAATCAATTTATGTGCAGAGAGTTTTGAGAGAGTCTTCAAGGCGTGTATGGTTTAGAGGACAGGAAGTCTGGGGTCTTTGTAAATTCAGGGCACACTGTATCCACACATCCACCAGGACATTTTGTGAGCCTTTAACATTCTACCTATGTCCTTTGTGTGTGTTTGAGTGTGAATGTGTTGCAGTCATTACCATTTCACTGTTTGTCCAGAGTTTGTTGTTTTTCTCTCACTGGGCTCATATCAAATCTCCATGTCAAAGAGAAATATTGTCATGTAATTACTCGCTCCTGCTTACATGCACACACACAAACACAAACTTTGATTACAACCCATATCTGCTTTGCTTTCACTGAGCCTTTGCTTGCTGGTTAGCAAATAGTTTATCCCCACCTTACTCCCCCCAACCACGCTGTCTTGCTATGGGCAAACATTTTTCATTCCCTCCTCCATGTCCGCCTTTCAGTCTCTGTGTGTGTCTGTCTCTGAAAGACACACATACGGTGCAGCTGTAAAATTGATGCGCTGTCTCTGAAACAAACTGTGATGCACTGAGTTACAAGAAATTTGAATCAAAACAACAACTTCTGAATAAATATAAAAGTCTCACTTTCATATAAAGACAGTCAATAAAGGACTTGCTGTTAAATGATAATAGTGTGGAAGTCCATCTGTTGACACCATAGACTCAGTAAATAGCACCTTTTTATGTTGATGTGGATATTTCCAAAGGTTAACACAAAAGGTTATCACACTCTCAGAAATACAATACCCATTGTTTCTCTGTCATATGATGATTAGCTGCTGCAGTACAATACAATAGCTGGTTCCATTTTGGACCCATTTTAGGTTGGCAGAATAACCAGATTTGCTATTCTCAGACATTGTTGAGTCTTTTATTTCTTTTTGCCCATTTTTAATTGCAAAGAATAATGCACAAAACATTGAGGTAGCAGGATTGTTATTTTCAACCAACACTGCTTTTGCTGGTATAAATTAAAAATGTCATCAGGTACAGATTATATTAGGTGGTGCTAATTAACATCAATTCAATAGGTAACTTGCTGTCTGTGTGCACTCAAAGATCATTTGTGAGAAAAAAGAAACATCACCAACACTATATGCTTTAGGAAGAATTGTATTTACTTGTTGTTTTTATGACCATTTTCATCATTTACTGTTTCTCTGTTAGTAGTTTCCCCACTCTCAGAAAAATAAACTACAATTCCCTTTGAGACTATTCTGAGGAAGTGACATCATGTTTTGGAGGCTAGGCCTACTCAAAGGAGCAAATAAGGGTGGGCATAAACTTTCACTCATGTCTTTTTTCTTTCAATGCTCCATGATAATCTGTTTGTCATATTCCTGAAGTTCCACCATAATACACCAGGCTGGGGCGGCTGTGGCTCAGGAGGTAGAGCGGGTTGCACACTAATCAGATGATCAGCAGTTCAATCCCCAGCTCCTCCAGTCTGCATGTCAAAGTATTCAGCAAGATACTGAACCCCAAATTGCCTCCCATGGCTGTTCCATTGGTGTTAAAATCTGAGTAGCAGGTGGCACCTTGTATGGAAGCTTTGGCCACCAGTGTGTGAATGTGACTTGTAGTGTAAAAAAGCGCTTTGAGTGGTCAGATGACTAGAAAGGCGCAGTATAAGTGCATTCCATTTACCATATGCTTACACTGCACACGGAAGTGCCATGAAGCGCAGCAATTTTCTGTGGAGCGCCTAAGTTATTAAATTTTTCAAGTAACTCTCCCCAACCTTGCTGGTCAAGTACAGACACCGATTTGCAGAGAGCAGACAAACCTGACAACAGCCAAGTTTCATTTTGGCCTGTTATCAAGTCAATCACAGAATTAACGTTAATTAGCGACAGCTGGTATGATCTGCTGCCTGTGACATTTGTCATTTTAACAGGCAAAAGTACCAGTCTGTGCCGGCAAAAATGAAAATCTGCTGCTGATTGTTTTGCACACAACTCCTCCCCAATGATAATTAGCGTCTGAGCTATTGAATTCATGTATTTCGCCAACCTCAGTGTCAGAACTCATTTTTGCTCACATATACAGCGGAATACTTACACTGTAGAGCCAGCTGTGGAAATGAGAGCAGCATAGTACAGTGGATAGTTACAAAAAGACCAGACTGGGATTGGTTTTATTTTAGCGGATACTGATCTATTTAAATATGCCTGGATTGGCTCCAAAATCCAATCCTTTGGATTGGTTGAGTAAAACTTGATCATGCTTAAATTGCTTCAAATGGGTGTTGTTGGGAAAACAAATGAAATACATTATCAGTAAACATTTTCTAAGAGCAAGTAGCCCAAAAACAAAATGGTTTGCAAAGTTCGTGTGCTTTTCCCATTGAAGGTGTCAAATGTATTTTTTTCAAATCATTGGCTGTTTATTTTATGCTCATGTTGCTACTACTGGCTATGAACATTATAGGGAAAATTCACCACCTTTAACATGAATGTCCAGCTAGAGTTGATGGTAAATAAAATCAATTAAGCAGTAAATTCCTCACTGTGTGCTGTACTGACCTTGTAAGCCAAGTTCGCACCTGCAAAATCTGTTGTCTTTCCTGCATCCATCATTTGACATGGGAGGGACATAGTTGGAGGCAAAGTAGAACCACAGGGTATTTCAGCTTGGACTTCTAGCATCTGCGTAGCAAGTGGGCATGTTCTAGATGCCTCTCAAAAGCAGAACTTCTTAATTCTCTTCACTTGTATTACAGACTATAGCAAGGTTTCCATTAGCAAAAATGGCATCCAAAAGAATGAGTACAGAGGATGTTATGGACTAGGATATATTTACAGTGTTTTGGCAGACTAGGATATTTAGCCATATTCATTCAAGCCAGAGTATACAGCCGGAAGACTACGGCTGCCGTGCAAGAGGATAGGGACAGCAGGAACCTTCCAGAACCTGAGCTGACTGGTGGTGCTCAAATTGCTCTCCAATGCCAATAGAAACACAATCATTCTGTTATAATGAATTTCAGCATGGGTAGTTGTTGTTGGAGGCTGTCACCGATGTCTACCTTGAGAGAGCCAGTGTGTGAGTCAGAAGATTGCACGCAATGCATCCAGGTACACGTAGGAACTGCCAGCATGGCTCTGCGAGCAGGAAAATTCAGCTTTCTCAATCTAAATGGAATGCACTAAGGAAATGATTGCTTCAGGTGACTACATTTGCCAGTGACACTGACTGGACATCACAGAAAAGGTGGCAATTTCCTGTTAATGTCACCTGCCAGTTAATTGCATATGAAGCTAAAGAGGAAGTGCTGTATTCAGTAGACTTTGCTGTGTGACCTGTATGGCCTTTGGTGTATTGTTGGAGGTTGAGTGTAAATTTGATCCGGCTGTTTGTTTTTTGGCTTTTTTAGACATGAAAGGGGAAGAGCGAGGGGATGCATGCAACAAAGGGCCACAGGCTGGAACCAAGCTCATGACTGGTGCGACGAGAGCAGTATCTTTACAAGTGGGAGGCCTGCTCTAACCACTGAGCTACTACATACCTGACCCCAGTGTTATTTAAGTAGAGAAGAAACACCAAGTACAGAGCAGTAGTGGGACTTAAGCACGGGACTGAGAGCTGTACTTGGGATTATTACACTTTGTTAATTTGTCATTATGTGATTTTAATGTAATGTTATCTATTATTTAGTCATAGCTTGACTGATTGGTACGCTATAATTAAAAGATCTGCCTTTGTCACGTTATCATGGTTGCCAGTTGAATCTGTTTATATTTGAGGTTTCCCACCTTGGCAATAATTGCTTCTTGAAAATACCAGCCTCTTTGAATATTAATGCAAAGACAAAGAGCAAACGGGAAGTTAGATACGAATAGAAACAAAAAGTGAGAAAATGAGAGAGAAGGAAAAAACCGACAGGTATGGAGAGAGAAAGTGTGGGCTGAAGAGAGGCAGGGGAAAGTGGCATGTGGAGGGTCTGGGTTTGATGGAGATGGAAAAAGAAAAAAAGGAGGCTGTTTCAGTGAGACTGATTGCAGTGTGAGAGGAGGAGGGGTTTACCCACCCAAAGAATAGATGTAGGGAAAGCAAACTACTCTGCAGCTGCAATAAGCCTTTCTTCATCACACAGCAGTGCTTTTCTGCAACTGTTTGTAGCCTATAGCGGTGTGCTGAGTAATAATGGAGCTGAATGAGTCATCTCAAAGCTCAACCTTTTACCTGCACTCACATGCACACCCTTCCATTCAGTGTAGCAATCAGGTGGTAGATTTCAGAAACTTCTTTTGTAGCTAATTTTGAGTTCCATGCTGTTTTCCAGCAACACTTTTCTTCACTTTCATTCATTTAACACACATTTAACACCTGTATGATACCCAGTACACCTGCAGCTTTCCACTGTGTTCCAGTGATTAGTGGCCCAGTTCCCTTCTCAGTAAAAAACAGTCAGGGAAAAACTGCTTTGTTCAAAGCTGCCTAGTTAAAATGCACACACATTTTCCCAGTACAAATCACTTCAAAATCACGTGTACTGACAATCAGGGACAACAAACAGGCCTCATTATAGGTTCATTTGTCAAAAATGGAACAGAAGAAAGGCAACAAACTGTGGGCTGAGAGAATCAATAGCATTATGTTGTTTCAAGAGGGAAAACTAAACAGTAGTCAACAACACGGTAATACTAAACTAATGGTCAAATGAAATGTAAAATGTGGACAATCATTCTCCTTTGTCTTCCTCATCTTGCTCAGTATGTGCATGCATCATTTCCTGCATATCCCAGGAGTATTTTTTGGGGGGGGGATCAATTGACATAGAATATATTTATCCTCTACAACTCTAAACTGTATTACTGGAGGGGCATGTGAATTAAAATGATCAGATTTTGAGGAAAATTACTGAGCATGACTGAAAACACAAGAACAAACAGACATAAATTTGTAATTGACAAAACATGCAATTAAACAACTTCTCACACACCTACAGATCTACCCATGTTGTTTTTTGTTTGTTTTTTTAAAGTAAGCTGATACAGTTATGATGCATGGAAGGGCATATGAGTCTATAAGTCCATCAATCTGACAATTTTTATAAAAGGTTACTATTACATTAATTAAATTACAAGACAGTGTGACTGGAAGCGTGTTCATACTCTGCATTAAAAAAGAAGTTAGGCTAAGGCCATGACTTCCTTGGTGTAAGCCCTTTGCAAATGGTCAAATTATTGTACATTATGACTCCTTTTAGCATTTTGGATTGTACATCATATAGCACGTGTACATGTATGATAATTGTTGAACATCTGGCAATGCTGATTCTGTATCATCTCATAAAGGCCAAAACACTAATTTTTATAAATTTAGTTATGAGACAGCATCCAGGACAGCAGTGGAACAAATCAAAGCCGGGCCGAGGGACAAGGCACATGATCGGGCCCTTTAAACCCAATAAAGCTTACATTACATTGCTTTACTACATATTTGCCTGCAACAGCGAGGCTTACAAGCATTACTACATTTTTGACGGACAGTTCAAAGCATTTGATAATCAGCACCACGGATAGTCATTTTGAAACCCACTTCAGTGAAGTGGGTGCGCTCCGCAAACTCATCCACAATGCGCTGTATGTCCAGTTTCTTTACTCGGTCATTTTCTATGGACAATATGGCCAGTCCACTCAGTCTCTCCTGTCTCATTGTGCTCCTCAAATGGTTTTTAATTATTTTTAATTTGGAGAATGAGTGCTCAGAGGTTGCAACAGTGACGGGAAGAGTCAAAAATAACAGGAAAGCTGTGCAAACCTCACTGAATGTAGAGGTTACTGCTGGGTTGTTTACAGTGAGCATTTTTGCTAGATCCATGACAGACTTTTGTTTTGGTATCTGGTCCCTGAAACAGGTTCTGAAAGAAAGCAGCTGGCCAGGGAAGCCGGGGGCGATGTCCCGACTGTAGAGCGCACTAAGCCGCTGGGCAGCTTGGTATAACTCCTCATCTTGTGCTTGCAGCAGTGTGTTGGGGTGAATTGCCTCAAACGTGTTCGTAGTTCCATTTAAGCTGGTGAATCGTTGGGAAAGTTGCTGGATGATTATATTGAGGCAGGCATTGAAAACGTTCACCCGAAAGTTGCTCTCTGCATCAGTGAGGCGACTGTCTTCAGAAAGTTCATCAAAGTGACGCTTAACTTTTCTGGCCCTGGTTGTTTCAAATCGTGTTTGACTTCCCCATTTAGTAGCTAAAGCAAGAGTGGCGGACTTAGCCTCGTCAAATAATTCCTATACTCCATCAAAACACTGATTGCGTTTTGCAGTAGAGATGCTTTGAGAATATCCGTGTCTTTCGCTTGCAGTAACTGTGACGACCATAATCATCCTGGTTGGGGTGACCTATATAAGCTTACAAATGTCTATCACATGCATAGTCCATATGTCAGTGTTAACAATCAGTGATTAGACTCAATTTTGTGGGAGGCGGGGCCTGCTTCTTTGGTGACGGCCCAGTGACGGGCCCCTGTCAACGCCGGGCCACCCCCCCAGTCCCCCCTGAAGCCCCGCCCCTGATCTGGCATACCAGTAAATATGCACCGAGTCGGGTACCTGCGAGTACCTGTGTAACGGCTTAAAATGTTTATATATATATATATATATATATATATATATACATACAAATTCACGGGTAAGGGCCAAAATAAACTACATGCAGGCGAACAAAAATATATTTTTATTTTTTAGAAAAAAACAAATGAAAAAGATGTGCATTATATGCGTAATATTTTGACATCTAAATCACTTTTATTAAGCTGCAATTCCTTTTTATTTTGAAAGTCAATGACACAAGCTAAACTTTTGACCCCCTTGCCACATTCATCACATTCATCACCTGAGACACCTAGTGGCAGTCTACATCAAGTTCAAGACACCCAAGGAGGTTCCTTTTGAGGTTTTATGGTGGTGGAAGAAACATGCTAAAATGTTTCCTAACCTGGCAGTGATTGTGCAAAATGTTTTTGCCATCCTGGCATTGAGCACAGCCAGTGAAAGAGACACTTCCTCCTCTGGATTTGTTTTTCAACCCAGCTTAATCTGAGTGACTGTAGCTGTAGACTGTATGGGCAGGTGTGGGTTTTAAAAAATGGACCTGTGCAGGACTCTGTTGCAGGCTGTAATATAGACCTGAAATACACTAAAATCCTTCTTAAGCTGATGGAAAACGGTAAGTTAGGTGATAACTCTGTGGTTTATTTGCTGGTAGAAGTGACTCCTTTAACATGATAAATGGTCATTTTTTTCACTGTTAATGACTGGCTTCCATTACGGAGACGAGGCAATCGGAAGTCCATTCACTCCTATGGAAATCTCTGTGGTATCCGATGTGCCTCAGAGACTCCTCCCCTATGTAATATTATGGTCAGGAATTAAGTTAAAAAAATTGAACTTTTGTGACAGATTTTAGAAAGACCGTATGACAGTGTGCTAGCTTAGCTAACAGGCTGCTAACTAGCTAACAGGTTATTTTCTTCAGCTGAGTTGCCTGTGTTGATTGTCAAGTGTGTTTGTGTTATTAAAAAGAACTTGATTATGTAGTCTGAACACGCTGTGAATCTAATCTCTACAGTTTGATTAAAGTTGTGAAGTTGTAGCATGTATGGTTGATTTGTTATGAATTTTAAAAGTTTTGAACTTTAGACACTTGCTGTAGCGCCACCATCAGGACTATTGACTTGAGTTTACAGCTGAGGATATCTGACATGAGACTGGACCTTTGTGCAAAGTTTGGTGAGTTTTCACCCATGGGAAGTATGATTTCCTCAGAAGAAGAAAGAAGAAAGAAGAAGAAGACGAAGAATACCTAGGATTACAATAGTGTCCTGGCAGCTTAGCTGCCCGGACCCTAATAAAACGCATCAGAATCAATGTGCAAGGTTTCTGCGCAGATGACAGATTTAAAAAACGCATATAAAAAAATGGACTGTGCAAGGCATTTAATATAAAACTTTTAATCATCATGAAAAGTCACCAGATTTTGGTCAGTTGGGTTTTAACATCATAGATAACCAAAAACTTGCTGAATCACTATAGTGCTGTCTTAAGTGTGGACATTTCTGACATGTCACAGTGGTATAGCACAAATAGAAATAATAAAATGTCAAGTCGCTACAGTTAAAAAAGGCATTTTAGGGTGCCATGTCTATAATATCTCTTCTAAATGCAGCCTTCTTGTGACTAACATTTTTCGTTTTTAAAAGTTTTAAATTGAAAATAAAAAAGGTTTTATTTACATTTGCTTGTGGCTCAAGGCTCAGTGTTTAAGTTTCTTTGTGTGGGTATTCCTCCAATATTGTGATATCTTTACTTGTCCCACTTTGTCCACCGACAGATGCAGTATAGATGAAACTGGGGAGGTAGTAAACAAGTCAGAGGCAACTGCTTAGAATAAGAACACATTTGAATGCAAGCTGTCCTGAGAAGTGTTTCATTTTCTACATTCTTTGTATTGTTATTTCTGGACAGCGTATCCTCATACAGCAGTATGCATGATATCTTACAAATCAGAGCCCCATGAATGACGTTACGTACTTAACGTAAAGTTACGGACGTTAAATTTGGCAAGCAAAGTCACTGTGGTTAGGTTTAGCAAAAGAAACATAGTGATAACGTAACTTTAAATGACTCAGAGGTCACATAGTTCTGAAGACTGGTCAGCTGGGGGAAATCCTGTCTTTTGACTCATGTACCACCCCAACCTGCTTCTTAACGGGACCACTTCCTTATTTACTCCCGTCTGCACTTTGATCACCTGATGGCAGCCTTCCCAAATCATACATTACTCACTGGCTCTTGATTACGTGGGGTATGTACAAATTTTGGTGCATTACTTCACATAGAAAGACAAAGAGTGCATTAAAACAGTGCATTCGGGAAGAACCTGTGCAGTCCTCTTCACTTATGGCAAATTAAAAAAAAAAAAAAGATGGTGAGACAAGTAACGTCAGCTAAGTTAACACTCCTTAGCTAAGATAGCTAATGCTAGTGGGCTAACATTGTTGTCTAGAGACTGTGGTGTTCCGGCTGAAAAAAAAAAACCCTCAATCAACTAACCGAGGTGTTATTGTGAAATAGGCTACAACTAGGGCAATGAGGACAAACATTATATGGTTGACATTACAAACAGAGCATGTATGATGTAGTCCTGTGTTTTGGTTTAACGAGTGAGTGTCATTGATTCAGCAGCCTGACTGCTTGCAGAAAAAGAAAAGAAAACTTGCAAGGATCTGATTGGCTCCAGCTTCCCCCATGAAGTCAGAAAATTAATGGACTGGCTTTTTCATTACCAAACAAGCTTACAATTAACAAGCATGTTGCCAGTGTTCAGCTAATTTTTTATTGTGTTTTTAAATAAATAGTTTAATTAAACCGCCAACTAATTAAACGCTAAATTTTCTTACTAACGATCTGTTTTTGCAGGCCAATCTCAGTGCACTCTGTGAAAACAATGGCTACATTTGCTGTAAAATATGTTCCTGACACACCATGCTGACAGCAGCGATCATTTTGTGAAGAATGCAAAGACATTCCCGCAGGTCTTTCATCTTAATCGGTCAGATCCCCCAATCACTCAATCCCTCTGTCCCGTGTTGTCGGACTCCTTGATTCCGTAAGCGACAGCTGCTACACTACACACACTTTATCTCTCACTATGTATTCTCCTCATCTCCAGAGAGCATCGTTCTGTCACTTCCTTCCTGCAGCCAGCCTTTTCATCTTCTCCACTCACATCTTTGCCACACTCACTCTGCTCTCTCCTTCTGTCTCATTTTTTCATTGTATCTTTCTCTTTCATCTTTGACCCTTTCTCTTCATTGGGTCATTGATCTTTATGGCTCGCACCTTGCTCTCTGCTGAGCTCTCTTCTTCAAAATTCCTCCATTTCTCCTCTTTCCCTTGCTTGACCTTTCTTATCTGTTTTTTGCCTCTGCCTCGGGTTCGTTAAAGAATATCAAAAAGTCGTTGTCTCTGTCGTTTCTCTTTCTATCTCTGTCTGGCCTCTGTGTCGTTGCCTTTCTCTCTGTCTATGTCTCCCTCTGCCCTACAGATCATCCAGTTGGGCCGTCTGCCAGGTTATACTAAACCTTTGCCAGCCAGGTGGCACTCATAGATAAAGAACCCGTGTGTGCATGTGTGTATGTGTGTGAGTGTGTGCCTGCACTTGTAGGTCTACTTAATTGTGTTTATGTGTGTGTCTCCCTCCATGTGTATGTGTTTGTGTTTGCATTTGTGAATGTGAGCAGCTTGTGTGTGTGTGTGTGTGCGAGAGAGAGAAAGAGAAAACACAGTGAGAGAGAGCTTTGATTCCACTGCATTTCTCTCCTGGAGGCATTTGCTACCTTCTTCCAATCTCTCTGTTTATCGAGCTAAGATGCTCTGCGAGAGGCTGCTGAGGCAACTAGATAACCCCCCTGCAACACGCACACGTACACACTTTCCCCCATCCTCCCAGCATCCCTCTTCCCAGCATCCCTCTCAACAGCCAAACCCGATAATAAACAGAAAAGCACACAAACACGCACAAAAAAAAACAACAACAACAACACAAACACCCATGCCTCTTCACCTACACACCCTCCCTCAGACGCCCGTTGAGTGCAGTGCTATCCTGAGGCGGTGTGGCAGGCACACATAGAGGCTTAAGATGTGAAAGGGAATGGAAAAAAGGGAGGAGACATAATAACAGACTCTATCACTAGACATCCACCCTCCCTTTGCTTGTCATTCAAACGTCGTCTACCAGAGGACCTAACGTTTTCACTCAGAGAGACTCTCACACTTTCAGCTGCCAAATTGGGTTTGCGCCTCGGTTTACGAAGTGAAACAGCTGCCAAATTCTGCCGAGTTGGCTCCGAATCAAAAAGACAAAAAAGCATGATGATTCGAAAGATGCAGTTTTGACTAATTTAAAGAGAAATGTCTGCAGATCCGTTGGAGAAGAATTGCTATGTGTCTACATGTCTGAAGGCCTGTCAGAATACTGATTGGGACTGAAATAACGATTGCAGCGTTGGTCGCCTGAATAAGACTTTTCCAGGGAAAATCGGACATGAAATGGGTCCTAACAATTTCCTGATTAACTAGCAGGGACTGTGAGCGTGAGCTGTCAGTGTATGACAGGAAAAAAATCATGAAAGTCAAGAAAATTAAATTCAAAACTACTTGGACAGGTTGTCCAACAGGCTTTAGTCTGGCAATTATCTCTAAATCTGTTGATGTGTTTTACAATTTCATCAACATGCCAATCAGAGTAAAAAAAGCAAAACAGCATGTAGCATGGTTAGTGATATTGTATAGAAAAACAATCTTCAAGACAAAAGCAAAGTAATATTATTGCATTCAGGTCAGATTTCACTTGATGCAAATCTGATTTCCTTAATTTGCCTCTGGCTGGGACTGTATCTCTCTCGTGTTAAACCAAACAAACTGACCAAAGCAAAGTAGAGGCACTAGAAAGTTACTAAAACAAATTTAGGAGCTGAGCACTGGTTTGGCCTAAAGTAATGAGGGCTGCTGAAGTGTATCCATTCTCTGTATGTGTGTGTGCTTGTAGCACTTGTGCATGTATCTTGCTTAAGCACATGTAGGCATAACCATTTGTGCGGGCACTAATAATGTGGTTCCAATCCTAATGTGCTTTGAATTTCCCAATAAGATGAAAGACAAAATTCATCTAATGTAGATATTCTTGTCATACACTCTATGGCCCAAGCCAAGGTCTTAAGGACAGAGTATCTGAATGAAAATTTCAATAATTAAAAATGAATTAGAGCAGCAACAAAAACAAAATAAGTTAAGATGAGTTTTAATTTAATCTGTAATGGGATAAGGAGGCATGATGGTCCACACCAATCATCCCTGGTCGTCTTTCACGACGTGTGTGATGTCATCAGGTTATTCTTGACCTATTTTTATTACTTTTGCTATTACTAGCAGATGGCAGAAGCTATATTTGAAGGACCGTACGCAAACCTACAAGTCACTGAATCCTCCACAACAAGTTCCTGCAAATGTTTCACAATAAAAGCCTATTTAGAAAATGGAGAGATTCTCTCAACAGAAGTTATAAGGGGCTTCTAGTTTGAAACAGAAATAGGAAATGTTGAGCTTGAAATGATGGTGTGATGGATTAATCATTAATTAATTTATCAAGTCAAACGGAATGGATAAAAAGTAAAAATATATAAGTACAGAGGAAATAATAAATCCATTTATAATGTAGTCTGTTTCAAATGAAGCTGGGAGCCTCTGCAGCTGTGGTGAGTAAAAGCCCCGCCACTATTTTTCAATTTTCGTACTTTATGTCCGTCTCCATTATGAGGACGTAACATTGTTTGCTAGCTTGACGCTAATGGCAGTACTCAGCGGGTTGATAAAGTGCCTCTGCTGTTTCACACCATCGTTTTTACCTTTTCACTCTGTGTAGCAATGTCCCTAGAGGAAATATTAAAAACACTGGGGTGTTGTTGTCATACAGTTGTCTACCGCAGCAGATCATTCTGTGTTTCTATTGGTCAAAGTGACGGCTGTGATGGGAGAAGTGGTGAACGACAAAAAGAAAATCAGACATGCTAGACCCTGTGTTGGAATGTCGTGAGGCGTCCCAGACATGGCGTCAGTTGTTGTCTACAATGACCCACTACACAAGATGAAACGATGGATTATTGTATACGACATTCTTTGTCATTCACGATCTGAGCCGACACCATATGTAGCTGCGTAGGGCTAGAATCTGGCTGATATCCTGTAGTGTGTACCAGGCGTTATAGGGAATGTAAACTCTCTATCAAACAAGTGTGACAAGCTGCTGGCATTGGTGAGGAGCCAACGACTCTACAGGGAGTGTAGTCTCATGTGCTTCATGGAGGCTGAATGACAATGTGCCTGACTCTTGTGTGAACCTACCTGGCTTCTCTACTGTGTGAGCAGACAGGGACACGGAGGCCAGGTGGGGGATGGATCCTGCTCGTGAACAATAAATGGTGTCATCCTGGACATGTCAGGGTGAAGGACAAGATCTGCTGTCAGGAAATTGAACAAGTGCCAGTCGGTCTTAGACCGTATTATGTACCACAGGAGTTTTCACACACACCACTGGCCGCAACAGCAGTGGCGTGTGACGTCATCCAGGAAACTGTTGCTAGAATTCAGACCCAGCATCCTAGTGCATTCATTGCAATAAAGGGGGATTTTAACAACACTACTCTCCTCCCATCTGACTGGCTTTGTGCAGTATGTGGACTGTCCCATGAGGGAGAATAAGACACTGGATTTGTTTTATGGAAATACCAAGGACGCCTACAGTACCTCTGCCCAACCACCTCTTGGCAGATCAGATCATAATCTGGTCTCTCTCCAGCCGACATACAAACCCTGTATATTAAAGTTGCCTGTTACCACCCGCTCAGTCAGGAAGTGGTCCCCAAAGACCAATGAGTCTCTCAGGGACTGTTTTGAATGTACAGTCTGGACTGTACTATTGGGGCCACAGGACAACAACATGGACATTGACAGTAGGGTGGATATTGTAACAGATTATATATACTTCTGTAGGGACACTGTGATGCCAGTAAAAACCGTACACTGCATCCCCAATAATAAACCGGTAATATCAGGCAGCTCCTCAACCAGAAAAAGCTGGTGTTCAAGCTAGGGGACAAGGAGAGGCTCAGGGAAATTCAGCAAGAGCTGAAGGGAAGACTGGGACAGGTAAAGGTGGACTACAAAAGAAAAGGTGGAGAGTAAGCTGTGGCAGAACAACATCAGAGAGGTGTGGAATGGAATGAGGAACATCCCAGACTATTCAAAGAAGAATGGCCAGGTTATGGATGGTGATGTGGACAAAGCCAACAACTTCAACCTACTCTTCAACAGGTTTGATTGAGGGGGCAATGTTCACCCTACCCCTGCATCCATCCCCCCTTCCACAGTGTCACCTGCTGCTGCTCCTGCTCCACTGTCAACTGAAAGTAGCCCCTCCCCCACTACAGCAGCTACAGCTACAACATCTACCACCCACGGCCAACTACCACTGTCCTTTACAGCAGACAAGGTGAGGGCGGAGCTCAGGAGACTGCGTACAGGAAAAGCTGCGGGCCTACACTGAGTGTGTCCAAGGCTCCTGAAAGACTGCGCAGCCCAGCTAGTGGAGCCCCTTCAGTGGCTCTTTAACAGGAGTCTTCGAACAGGCAAAGTCTCGGTGCAGCTGGTACCGGTGCCCAAAGTGGGGCACCCGACCGAGTTAAAAGACTACCGACCAGTGGCCTTAACATCACACATTATGAAGACCCTGGAGTGCCTGGTCCTCTGTTTTCCTGAGGTCAGTGGTCCCTGATGCAGTGGACCCCCTCCTCCCCCCTAGGAGCGGTGATGTTGTATGAGGATCCTTTTCTTTGACTTTTCAAGTGCATTTAATACTATCCAGCCCCCCACACTGAGAGACCGGTGTTTCTACGCTGCTGTGTGTTGGGGAAGCAGCTTGACAGACAAAAACACCAAGCGATTGGACAAGCTGACTAAAAAAGCTGGCTCAGTGCTTGGCAGGAGGCTGGACCCACTAAGAACTGTGGTGGAGAGGGGCACATTGAACAAACTGAAAGCTATAATGGACAATAGCAGACACCCTCTCCACAGCCTCCTGGAGCGACAGAGGAGCAGCTGCAGCAGTTGGCTCATCTCACTGCGTTGCAGAACACAGTGTCACATTACATTCACATTCACATTAGCCACAACTGGCTGGACTGTGGAATGGACAATTTTATCTTAATTTAATGTCTATTTTATTATGAGCTGCTGGACAGCCCAGGTGTGCTGCATTAGTTAACGAGGTGCAGCGCACCTGGCATTATATAGAACATATATCGAACTATATCAGAACATTAGTTTATGAACTCTCACACAACTCATACAGTTTAATCTGTATGTAAAAAAGATAAAGTCTTATTTATCCAGTCTTATGCTCAGTACTTCCCAAACCCATGCATTTTCACTAAAAACTTAGTATTGGAATCTGAAAAAAACTGTTTACTTCATGACTGAAAGGTAACTTGGCACAACTAACTAATTTACAAATATTAATTCTGTGGATGAAGTGTTCCTTTAATGCTGCAGCATACAATATTTTAAATAATGGTTTGTTTTCAACTTTACAGCAACTGTTTGTGTTTCCTGTTTCAACATGATACCCCGTGGACAAAGCCAGGTCAACAGCAGTGGCGATTGCTCTAAGACTGCAAGGGAAGCTCAGCTTCCCCTAAAATGTCAAAAAATAAGTGGTCAAATATGTACTGTTGTGTTTACATTTCATTGACTAAATATGCTCTAGAACGCACTTTTGTTCAGAATCAGCTACTTATCACAGGTCACTGACACGACTTTCCTCTCATTCATTCCCGTAGCGTCACAGTGCTTAAAACAGTGGAAGCTCAGCATCCAAAGACTTCAATGGGGAAGCATAGAGTGGGTTGTTCCACTGCAGCGAAACTAGACAGTCATTGGATAAATGCCCATCGGACGCTCAGCGTCACTGGGGATCTATGGGGCAGTGGGCTGGCCTCAGCTGGCCTGGACGCTGGGCTTCTGCATGATGATTGGATGATCTGTCTGAGGCTGAATCCCTTTTTGATTGACAGCAAAATGAGTGAATCAGCGATCTTGAAATATAAACTGCCACCGGAGCATTTTTCAAGTTTCATTCCGTTGTTCCGAGTTGAACTGGGACTCTTCCAATCCTCTAACGACTTTTCTTTGTTAAAAACGACTAGCGACAAATCTAGCATCTTTTTCTGGTGTTATTGGAGACTGTGCTCGTGTTTGGAGACTCTGACTTCTGTCGCTCTGCAGTTACTGTCCCCCACGAGCAGCGGGTGCTGCTGTGAGCCCCTCCACCATATCAAAGCACTTACAGGCGGTCACACTAGCCTCGCGCAGCAGCCCCACAGGGTAGAATTTATGTATAAATAAACGGACACATTTTATGATGTAGGCCGAAAATGAACTTTCCCTCCTTGAAAGACCAGCAGCCGCCACTGGTCAACAGTAAAGGCAGTGAATGGAGGTTAACTCTGTTGCCTCACAGCAACAAGGCCCTAAGTCAAGTTAGTAAGTGGCTATGGTTCCCTGGGGCCTTTCTGTGTAGAGTGTAAATATTCTCCTATTACCTGCATGGATTTCTTCAGGGATCTCTGGTTTCTTCCCTCAATCCATGGACTCTTCCCTCAATCCATGGACACTTAAATAAAGTAGAGATAAATAATAAACAAGAGACTCTAAATAACCTGAAGGTAGGTGTGTTAACCCAGTGATGCCTGACAACCTGTCAAGACCGTCTTTACCTCTAGTCCCTCAAAACTCTGACTAAAATAATCAGTACAGAAAATAAATGACTGGATGTTAAAGAGTTACATATGAAAAGTGATGATCTACATTGGAAATACTGATCTGAGGCTGAAGTTTCCTTGGTTACCTTTGATGAGTAAAACCTGGATCATCATTCTACCAGCAATAGCAGACAATAACAACATACACCTCCTTTATTTATCGAGCATTAGACCTATTATTATCCGTCAATCAAAGCCTGTTGTCTAAACACAGATTGTGCCTTTTAAGAACTCATTCAAATGATTTTACTGCATGTTATGGGGGAAAACACACTGCTGTACACACTCAGGTTCAAATACAGGGGCCCACACAGGTGCAACCTGTGCCTGTGTGTGCACATGCAGGCAAAGTCTCCAAGCGGTGCAAGTCAAACTCTGTGTTGATGTTCTCCCTATTTATCCCACAAGCAAGTTGAGTTCAGTTTTAACAATAGCACATCTTCGTCTTGCCATTGCTTCAAATTTGACAGTGTTTTTTTAGCCACAAACAGCCAAAGGAGGAGCTCCCTGACTGCCTTCAGGACTGAACACAGACTCTGTGTGTGTATGGAGTGTGTCTGTGAACTTATTTGTTATCCTTGTGTGTGACAGCTCAGACTGACTTCCAGACTCACCATGAACGGAAGGGGTTTCTCTTACTATGTATGTATATAGCTAAGAAAAATACAATATAAAATATAGAAATGATACATTTACATTTTGTGCCACCTGTGCAGCATATGTGTTTGCCTTATGTGTAACCATGCCATCTTCATTTTGTTTTGTGTGTTTTGTGTGGATCTACTGGGAGAGAGTTTTCTATCATTAGAAGTGCAAAGAAAGTGAGGGGCAATAGAAACACTGAGTGGAGAGCAAAAACTGAGTTTAATCTGAACCACCTTGACCGAGGAACAAAACACTGCACCATAGTTATTAAAGTGATCCAGAATCAAATTATGTATCTTTATATAACCTAAGCTTGGTGACTGAATGTTTTTCATCAAAATGCATCTTAGGACTCAAGCATAACCTAACTCTTTATGTAGATGCATTGCAAATTTTGACTTTTGTTGAACAATTCATTTTGCATTGATGATTTAACCTGGACACTTTTATATCAAAGAGTCATTTATAGGTGCTCCAACAGCTAGCCATCTAACACTCTCTTTGAAAAAATATACCACACTGTGTCACTGTAAGTTAATGATATGATATGTGAGTCTGTAGGACAACGTCTTATTTAAGGGGTGCAAAAATGTTAAGTAATGGCAAGGCAGAGGAGCTTTTTCACAAAAGCCATTTTGGCATGTCATTGAGGGAAAAGCACACGTTCGAACAATACAAATTGCCTGACAACTGCTGACTCCACTTAGCTGCTTCAGTTCCAGGGCCCCGGTATTGTGCATGCCGGCTCACTGTCATGGCTTACTGGGACAACTGATTAAAAAGGATTGTTAATGTTATCAGTAATACCTGTGTTTTTTCCTACTATGACAACAAGTATAATTTTTGCTGAAAAGTTTGCTATGAACAAAATAAAACTAAACTGATTATGATACACGTCTTGAGAAGATACACAAAGATAGTCAGTGGTCAAAAGATTCTTGTCGCTGAAAAGTGCATTAGTGTCTTTGAACAGTGAGTGTTTGTGTAGATGTAGATGTTTACAGTACTGATCTGATAGGTATATAGGCAAGAGGCACTCATCAGTAACTCTTACTCAAGACCCATTTACCTATGATTCTGTTTAATTTTTCTTTTATACTTCAATTCTATCTATTATAAAGCATAAAATAATTCAGTTCTTTTGAAATAAACTAGAAATGTAGAAAGCATCCCAATAGTCAGCTGTCTGTGGCTTTTAACCACATCTTCAAGAATTTGTTCAGTAAAGTGCCATTCAACTGGACATTTTTTTCTGTATTAAGAAAAAACATCTTGTGCAAGCTCTTATAAATGCTGATGTGTATGTGTGTGCACTGCAGTTAATGTGAGCCGACAGGCTAAAAACAAACTATATGAATAAAACATGGAAGATAGTCTTTTCATCTTCGCTCTGCTTTTCTAATGCTCATTACGTTGGCTGCAGACTCTTTCTGTGTCTGTTTTTGCCTCTGCCTCTTTCTCTCTTTCTTACTTCCCCTATATCTCTTTGTTGCTGCTTCTGTTTCAGCTCCCAACTTCTATTCAGTCACACTAGGCCCAAGGGCACAACCTTGAAACCTTGGCAAACTGTAGCACCTTCATTAGAAAGTTTTTACAGACAATGAATATGACTTTAAAACTGGTTATTACTTTGGTATTGTCCCTGCCCCTCCCTTCCTTTTTCTTTGTTGTTGTTATTTTTGTACTGTTATTGCTTTTACTTTCTTCCTTGCTTTTTACTTTTTTTACTGCTGTAAAGTGCCTTTGAGTACCTTTTAAAAAACTATATAAATAAAATGTATTATTCTAATTATTATTACTATTCCATTGAATCTGTGCAATCTTTTATTCATTTCAAAAGTGACAGTTCAGTGGGTATTTTTGAGCGTAAAAACATTTTTAATATCCTCAAAGTAAAAATAAACCAATTAAATTAAATTTAGGTTTCCTCTTTTACTTTTCTGTCTTTCTTTCATGATTAGATAAATAAATAACTAGAAAGCACTCAGAGAGCGCATACCTGTGCTGGGGCTGCACCATCTTCTACATGCGTTATTTTGTATAATGGAATTTATTTAATTTGCATCTGGATCTGCATAAAAATACTCAGAATAATACAATGATGCTGAGTTTCAGAGAATACCTAAACCCTGTAAATGTTATGGCTTTTACAAGGAAGAGTTATGCACACTTTCAAGTGAATGAGGAGGTATGGCCATGGTCAGACTCTATCAGCATTGTGTTTCAGTCAAACGAGGCTTTACAAAATTAGTTTATTTTTATTTCTTTTATCTAAAAAGGTACCAGGAATGTGGCAACCCTATGGCAGAGGATATTAAGATCAAAACATTAAGTGCTTTATAATGGCCTGATAAATTGAGGTGCTGATCACTCCTTCCTTGATCCGAAGACTTTCTTCCATATTTGACTGACTTATTATTTATTATTGTTATTTAATTTGTGCAAGAACTGATCATCTATAGCAAACAGGTTTACAGTTAGATTTAGTGGAGAAAGTATTGCTCTTTGAGGGTGCTCTCAAAGATTCTGAGCAACAACAAGGATTCACTTGAGAGAGTTTATCCCACTCAAAACACATACATGAACAGCAACATTTACATTACATTTACAAAAGCATATCTGCAGACTAATAGTGAGCCTTTAGGTTATAATGGTCACTCTGTACACCTGCATGAATGGACATTTTCAGAAAGCTGATGACAACAGAGCTGTGAAGGTGCCTATGATGAATGAAACAACTGATGCCAATCACTTAACACAAGCATGATGTCAGTGGTCTGTTGAGGTAAACTTGATTTGCCTTAGGTTTTATGTGAGGTGTGGATCAATTTCAATTTAAAGGCCCAGACTGTAGGATTTAAGAAGATATATTGGCAGAAAAGGATTTCCTTATGTTTTCTGTAGTGTAAACGGAGCTCATTACCTTATAATGAGCCATTTATATCTACATCAGGAGCGGGTCACCACTATAAATATTGTCATGTTGCACTAATGTGTTGCTACAGTAGCCCAGAATGGACACACCAAACACTGGCTCTAGATAGAGCTATTCGCATGTTCACATTGGCCATCATAGTTTGCATAGTTCCGAGATGAGAGGGTCTTTGTTTTCATCTGTTTTATTTAATGTTTTTACCAGTTTAAATTGTCTAGTTTGTTTGTTTTGGAAGAGAAGACACATCTGTGGAAAATTTGCTCCCAGTAAAACCGCCCTGAACAAAGAAAAACTGGAGGAATTCTAACATGGAGAAGTTTTGGCTGGTTGCAACCTGCAATCCTCACTGCTACACAACTAAATCCCCTCAACCTACACACCGTTCCTTTACATAACACGAAATTTGATAAAGTGAACTTGCCTATCTATCCATGCATCCGGCCAACCATCAATTTTTAAGTCGCTGATCTTGGTCAGGCTCATAGAGGCAAAAGAGCAAGCAGAGCATTTCAAACACTATAGCCATTTTAACTAGATTCTCCTGGGTATTCCCAAGCACCCCCAAACCACCTTCGAGACAGCATTCCCAATAGCATGTCCAGGGTTATAAGTCTATTTTTCAGATGGCTGTGCGTCCGACAACAAAGGAAGGAAACCAGGGGATTCTTATAGGTGCCCTTATCACAGTCAGCTACTACCTCTGCTGATCTCCTCACTCTATGTCAGACAAGGTCAGGGTCATAGTAGCATCAGAGCAAGGGGAGCAGTACAAACATCTCAACAACTTCCTTATAGGTTTTCCTGGGTCTGGACTCTCTAGGAGAGACATATAAGCTTATAAGCTCAAGGGTACAACTTATAAATAAAACAGCTGGTTTTAGAAAATCACTGATACACCTTTTTACTCCTGATACCTATTTCAGTAACTCATTTCAAGGTATCTGCCAATACAGAGTATTGATCCGACATCAGTGTGTTTTTTTTTTCCTCTCTCAGATTTAAAATGTGTAGACCATATTTTATGGAGGTTATCAGAATTATTTTTATGTAAGGAAGCAAGATGCCAGGGATTGTTTTGCGACTGTAACAGAGTCAGCAGCCTTAAATAAATGTAAATATATATAATTATAATGCTATTGACAGAGAAGGTGTATTTGTTGAATGGTCATTGCATTACCGATACCCAGTCCAGCATATCAGATTGATGCTTTCCTAGTGGGTTGATACAGATTTCTTTTATCGTTTAAAAATGAAATCACTCCCTATGTATTTCATTATGTTGCAGTCAGTGTTGGCCTTTAAAACCCTTTATTGGTTTAACCTTGGTTGATCTGCATTGACAAATCACATAGAGCAAAGTTATGTTTGCAGTCATGTCACACCAAACTGCCAGTAAAAAAATAAAAAAATGACAGACGAGAGCATGTACCTTACCTCAAACAAAGCTTTTCCCTCTCAAGTCTAAACCCCTTTATGTTCTCTGCCATTGTTGTTCCAACATCTGCTAGTACCACACTCCCCATGTAGAGCTGTTGGTTAATGCATCAAAGTCAGGATTTTGCGCTATGGGTTTCAAGTCCTGGTTTGAACTTGAAGCAGCTGCAGCGGGAAAGATTTTGTCAGCTCTGAAGTTACAGAAACTCAATGGGAGATAATAATAGGCTGCCAGATGAAGACTTACAACTGAAAAATGTATTTCTTAAGCTTGTCCATAACCATTATAGTAAGATTCCTCATATCGTGTTGGCTGCCTCTGCTTTTCCTCTGCTGTTTTTTTGTATCAAAGAGCAAAGGTTACACTGTGAGAATCTCCGAAAATGCATTATCATACAGTTTTTGGAATAGGATTTAAGATAGCACCATGCATCAGGACTGCTCCTTAAAAGTCTTAATGCATTGAACCTTTAAGCTCTTATCTCCAGGGAACCTCTGAGAAAGCCTCATCTGTGCTAAGTAGCAGCAGTATACCTTTATAGAATATATTTTAACGTTTACAGCTGCTGTGTGTGTGTGTGTGTGTGAGGGAGGGAGGGAGAGAGAGAGAGAGAGAGAGAGATAAATAATTTAGTTAAATCAATGATCATTGGGATAGAGGCAGCAGGTTCAGGGCATCAAGGACAGGGGTTAGAAAACTCAGATATATCAAAGACATGGCCACAGAACTTACTTTCTCTGTGTTTGTTGATAACCTGTGATCAATACCAACAGATCAAAAAGTGCAACTTCTCCCACAACATTTATAATATATTATATACATAACATGTTTTTTTCCCTAATCGGTGTTTCAATGCACCTTTTTTATGCCGATGATACAGTTTTATATGCCCCAGGCTCCACCCCAGCACAGGCCTTCACTTGCCTTCAGTTTGCCTTTGATGCTTTCCAATTATCACTCCTTAATCCCAGACTAGTTTTAAATGCAGAAAGGACCAAGTACATGGTATTCTCCAACTCCACCAGTAACTCCAAGTATCCTGCCATTAACAATTTAAATGGCATCCATATTGCTTTCGCTGAGTCACAGCAGACTATCATTCAACATTTGATTAAAAAAAAAAAATAAATAAAAGGGTTTTTTTTGCATAAAACTAAAGGGTGTCTGTTTTCTCCCAACAGAAACACTATTGTGCAGTCAACCTAAATGTCTGTCTTTGTTATGCTGCCCCAACAACACTTAAGCAGTTAAACCCTGTGTATCAAAGTGCTCTGGCTCTCAAACTACTCCATAGCACCTGATAAAGGCCTGGTCCTTGTGGCGTATGAGAGCTCTGTGGAAGAATTTATGTATTGGTTCTAATGTAACCCCCTTGCACAGGCACAGTTTGAGTTGGTTCAGGAGACTTGTTGAATCCCCTGGTGGCTATAGCCAAAAATCAGTGTAGGGTTTTAAAGAGGAGATGATAAAAACACGACTTTGGTTCATTTGATAATTTCCTGAGGCAAGATATGACCCTCCAATCAAACTTGATATCCACCTTGATTTGCTACTAGATAATATTTTATGTTTTCGCCAGCAGGGCACAGCCATCTTTTAACAAGCTAGTTGGTGATGTCACTAGAATGGTTTGTCTCTCTCATTCGCTTGTTCACCAGTAGGAGTAGTTAAGCTAGGCTAGGTAAACTTGATACTCTAAAGCATGTTTTGTCTTTTGATGCCTGTTTTGTTCTCTGACAATGTTTTTTCATGGCCAGTTTATGACATGTTTTAAGTAGAGAACTGCACGAATGCACAGGAAGTCATGTACTGTAGTACCTTTCGTCATTGTGTCATTGTGTTCAAAAAGTTCTTTTTTTAACTCCACCAGTACACAGGACTTGTTTCCAAAGAGCATCAGGCATGTTTAGATATTCCTTTACAAACGTCTGACGCTGAATTTTTTGGTGAGGACACAGGAGAGGTTCTCTTCTGATGACTCTTCCATGGAGGTCATATTTGCACAGGTGTCACTGCAGAGTAGAACAGTGTACCACCATTCAACAGCCTGCTAAATTTATCTGCAGGTCTTTTGCAGTCAAATGGGGGATTTTTTGAGCTGCCTTTCTAGCAATCCTATGCACAGGTTTTCCAGAAAGTTTTCTTGGTCTTCCAGACATCAACTTGACCTCTACCATTCCTGTTGACTGCCATATCATAACTAAATTAAAAGCTGAGGAAACAGCTACTTGAAAACACTGCTATCTACTTACAGTCTTCTCCTACACTGTGGGCATCAGTTATTTAAGTTTTCAGAGTGTTAGACAGCTATTTAACCTCTCTAACTCCGCCAGGACGCTGACGTCTTCGCTCCCCTCCTCCTCTGTTAAATGGTATCTCCCAGGCGCACTACGTCATCCAACCATGTGATGTTTGGTATTGCAGGATTCAGGAAGCTCTTGACTTTCCAAAAATAACATCATTTTTCTTTCATTTCTTATGTATTTCACACAAGAGCAACCTAAACACACATGTAAAATGTAAAGTGCAATACAAATAAAATGTATTATTAGTAGAGCCATTATGTAAATGGTGAGGAGCAAACAGAGTTAAACTTTTGGTTTATGATCTAAAGTGAAGCTAACACCATACCTTACAAGACGATTCTGTTGTTGAGGAGGGCGCTCTTCCTTTATAAAATTTTCAAAAGAGCCAGCAAGATTTTGGTGTTGCCTCCATGCCAAGTATAAAAGTGGTATTCAGTTCTGCCAGTTCTTCTGATGGTAAGTCAGTTAGGTTAGCTATGTTAGCTGCTACATAATAATTTAAATGTTAAATTATAAGCATCACACATTGTTACTGTGGTTATATAACTTCACAGAGACAGTGATAGAGCATAATTTTGGCATGAAGAAGTTTTTTGTGTGGTTTGTTCGTTGACACTACCAAAAATTTAAAGTAACATTAGTCAAGTTTGGGCAGTTCTTCACTTTCATTATCACTGCTGTCGTCCAACTCTGGGACAACAGCTGGGACTCTTACTGGCTCAAAATGCATAGGCAATTGTTTTTTTGTTTTTTTTTTTTTTACCTTTATCTGTAGTAGTTCTTTGTATCACACCAAAACTCTTAAACTTCATTGTATCCACTCTTAACTTGTCTGAAGAACAGTGTGGTACTCAGTGCCTCTACTCAACCACTATTCTCATGACTAGCTTGTTGAAAAATGGCTGCGTACTGCTGGTGAAAACATTAAGCACTATCAAGTTTTCTAGCAAAAAATTTGATTGCAGTGTCATATCTTATCTAAGGTAATAACCAAACAAACCACAGTCATATTATTCAATGTTTCATCCCCACTCTAACACAGAACTAATAATTTATTGTCATTCCTTGACATTACATGTTAAAACATACAATTAACAGCTAATTACATGGCTGCGACGACTCTAACTTAAACGTTGCCCACACACAGCCTCTGATTAGTTGATACTTAACCCAAAGGCATCAAGGAGCACAAACAGCCAGCTAATAACAATCATAACTGTTTTCAACACAGAAAAATAGATAAAAAAAAATATAGATGATATCTGGTGGTAGATTTATTATTATGGATATATTTTTCAAAGTCTCCAAAATGACACAACAAATACAGAGCTTCTGAAAAGGATATGATTGCTCTGGAGCCCTTGTTGGAACAACATGATGCATAGCGTTAAAGGGTAAGTATCTCTTGCATATAGTGTTTCAGAGAAATTTAACATTAGTAACGTTATGTCGTATGACATCGTTGACTCCAGAGTTATTTTTCATTGTTTCCAGTATGACAGATTTCACTCATCAGTCTTGTTTAATGCTTGGTGGTGAGATAGACTTGCATGCTCAATCTGTATCCATTTACTGTCAGGTTTGGTCACAATATTCCACGCTGAAATAATATCAACATTTGTTATTTAAGCCAAACAATGTTTAAAAAAGTATTTTATTTATTTATTTTTTTAACGTCACCTTTTACCACATTTACAGCAATATTTGTTAACTTAGAAATATATTAAATAGTTAAATCTAAATATAAAATGTGGCACCTAAATGTTAAATGTTAAATCTAAATATTAAATCTAAATCTAAATGCTAAATCTAAATCTAAATATTAAATCTAAATCTAAATGCTAAATCTAAATCTAAATATTAAATCTAAATCTAAATCTAAATCTAAATATTAAATCGACACAAAGTACACATCAAATAAAATTTCTCCAAACACGTTTCTTGTTATTTTAGGTAGTTATTATCACGCTAATGTATGTTCAAGTGTCCATTTCCCCCGATAAGTTGGTTTTAATTCGTTATTTGATTCTATAAACAGTCTGACCATCTCGAGCTTTTATTTTGGTACTTCCGGTGACTGGCAGTGTGAATTTGCATATTGGCTAAATATTTAGTTTCACTCAGAACATTTAGATTTAACATTTAGATTTAGATTTAGATTTAATATTTAGATTTAACATTTATATTTATATTTATATTTAGCATTTAGATTTAACATTTAGATTTAGATTTAGATTTAATATTTAGATTTAGATTTAGCATTTAGATTTAGATTTAATATTTAGATTTAACATTTAACATTTAGGTGCCACATTTAATATTTAGATTTAACTATTTAATATATTTCTAAGTTAACAAATATTGCTGTAAATGTGGTAAAAGGTGACGTTAAAAAAATCACAATACTTTTTTAAACATTGTTTGAAGCTAAATGTGGCAAAATGTTGATGTTATTTTCAGCGTGAGACACTTTACAAATGGCACCCCATACAATTGGGCATGTGAACTGGGATATGAAAATGCTCCCGCTGGTATACTGATTATTAATTTACATGTTCACAAAGCCTCTGTTGCACAAATTTCATTTTCCCCAACTTAAAAACAATAAATAATCCCATCCCCATGTGTGTGTGTGTGTATATATATATGTATGTACGTATGTATGTGTATATATATATATATATATATATATACACATATATATTGTACCTGCATATAAGGCACTTGACTTTTTGGTTGAGAAAATGTTACTTTGTCTTGACTATACATGGAGGTGTGTGTGTGTCAGAGAGGACATTAGTTCTCTCTCTCTCAAAAACACACACACACACACGGAATCAATCATTTCCACCACCTCTGGGTGAAGCTGCCATTACCCTGGTGGAAGCTTGCACCGGGAAAGTAAGTCTGCAACCTGATTCTGCTCCCCCGGCAGGTACATTGCCCGCATGCTGGACAGGCGAGGAGCAGCCCAAGTCAGAAGGCACCAGGACACCCGCAGCAGCCGTGTTGACCTGGTGCCCCCCTGATGATTGATCTGGGAGACAGTAGACATATTGTCTGACTGAACAAGCAGGTGCGGTAAAAAATGCTGGAGCGCTAGATACACAGCCTGAAGCTCCAAGACATTGATATGGCTTGCATGGTCCCGAACAGACCACTGCCCCTGAGCAGGCCTGCTTCGCCATACCGCACCCCACCCCGAGAGGGAGACATCTGTGATGACAGTCTCCTGGAAGGATGGTGTAGCTCCCGGGGGCGCGCCCCCCAGCAGGTACACATTGTCCTTCCAGTGTGTCAAAACACGAACACATACCTGTGACACCCTGACCAGTCTGCGCCTGTGTCTCTTGGCGTCCAGGAGAAGGCTGTTCAGCCACATTTGCGGGGGGCGTAGTGTCAGCAGGCCCAAGGGTTTAACAGCTGAGGCAGCTGCCAGTTTGCCCAAGAGCTGCAGAAACTTGATGCAAGGCAACCACCTGCCCCTCCTGAAGTGGGGGAGGAGCTGCAGAATGTTGTTCATGTGCCGTGGCGAGAGGCAGGCCCTCATGGCAACTGAGTTGAGCACCAGCCCCAGGTAGGCAACCCGCTGGGAAGGAACCAGGCAGCTCTTCTCCCTGTTCACCATGAGGCCCAACCTGGCCACATGTGCCAGTAGGCGGGCTGTCTCCCGTACCACCTGATCCCAGGATGGCGCACATACCAGGCAGTCCTTGAAGTACGGCAGAATCTTCATTTCCTGCGCCTGCAGAGGTGCAAGGGCTGCTGCCACACACCTGGTAAAAACCCTGGGGGACAGGGAGAGCCCAAACGGGAGCGCCCTGAATTGGTAATGGTGGCCCTGGAGGGTGAACCTCAGAAACTGCTGGTGGTGTGCAGCAATCGATACGTGAAAATAAGCATCCTTGAGATCTATGGACATAAATCAGTCCCCCTGACTGACCACACGCAGCATGTCCGCCATGGTCAGCATCCAAAAGGGCAGAAGCTTCATATACCTGTTGAGGCCCCTCAGATCCAAGATGGGGCGAAGTCCGCTGTCTTTTTTGCCGACAAGAAAGTAGGTTGAGTAGAACCCCCCGGGGCTGTAGTAGAGGATCCACTGGCATGATGGCATCCTTGGCCAGGAGGATGGACAACTCCGCTGACGGAACTGTCGTTTGTACCCCTGGGTTATGGTGGAAATCACCCAGGGGTCTGATGAGCAGGCAGCCCAGTAATTGAGCTGCTTCTGAGAAAAGCAGCCAACGACCGGCCCCATAGCCCTAGCGCCGTCCCCCTCTGCCTTTGGAGGTGCTGAGGGGACAACAGTCAGGCTCAGTGCCCTGATGCTGCCTGGAAGGCCGGCGCCCAGGAGGGCGAAAGTCAGCAGCAGGCTGTTCAGTAGACTGCTGGAAGCCTCCCCGGCCACTGTGTGCAGGAGGCTGAGGGCAGCCCCCAGAAGCAGATGAGGGGCCCCTCTGATTGCTGGGAGCAGGTGCTCTCCTGTGAAGGCTGGCCAACTGCTGCCTGGTCTCATTAGCCGTAATGGTACAGTCCAGTGCCTCAAGAGCAGTTGATCCAAACAGCTCCCCTGGTTCTGCTGGTACCTGACGAAGGACCCTACGAGTGGCCTCCGTCAGAGGTGACTAGGCCAACCAGACGTGACAGCGAGTGTGCACCAGAGTGGGCATCAGCTGAGACAACTCCTTCGTCTGGAAGGCAAAAGCCTGCAGCGATGCATCACAGATATCACGGGTGGAGTCATCCACCTGTGCACCCTGCAGGGAAGCTGAGAGGGCAAGCAGCAGGTGAGACAGGGTGTTCCCAAGCCGGCCAATGCGTGCGGCTGTATTATAGGCCTTACAAAGGTAACCATCAGTGACCCTACACTGGGCAGAGGGGCACTTAGCACAGGTGGGAGAGGGGAGTGGACACGCTGCCTTCAACAAAAAAAGACAATATACAGGCAAAAGTTAAAGAACTCAACACAGGTGGGAGAGGGGAGCAAACACGCTGCCTTCACCAACAAGGCTAATATGCCAGAAAAAGAAACTCAACAACGGTGGGAGTGGACACGCTGCCTTCACCACTTCTTTTTTTGTTTTCCTTAGAAAAAAGAAAGACAAAGAAAACACACAAAAAACGTTTTTTTTCTTGAAAAAATATGATTACCTTAGTAGCTCTCCCCTCAGCTGCTGAACAACACTGGGGGGGAGGCGCGAAACACCGCTATCACCAGCAAAGCCCAAGCAGGACAGGTGAGCATCAAACATCAAATCAAATAACGCACCAGCCACAGCCTCTCAGAGGACGAACAAATCGTTACTCTTACCGTGATGACACAAGGCTGCACAGGGCTGGCAACAAAGAGAAAGCAATTGAGAGGCTACAGCTGTAGCTCGTATTCAGTCCGTGTACTCTTGACATGCAATCGCAAGAAGAAATGAGGAACCGAACACCTGTAGATGCTGGAAGATATAACCTTCCAGGGGTCATGCAGGAGTCACAGGTGACATTGTTGTTATATGTATTCAACACACGCTTGCGCGACCGGAGATATCCAGTGCTTAAAGCACCACCTGGTGGTCACTGAGGGACGAAATAGAACCATTTTTGTCAGCTCTGATTGTCGGTGGGCCGTGTCGTTCGAGCCCAAATGAAAAATCAGCCGGTTTATGGAGGAAGGGAGTGAATGAAACAGTTCGGGAAGTTTGTCAAGGATGACCAGAACTGTGGCTCCAGGAAAGCAGTGAGTTGTGGCACTGAAAAAATTAATATTCCTGATGATATTGTCCCCAACCAACACAGTAGAGGGAGGAAAAAGAGGACGAAGAGGAACAGGATGGGGATTGGGGGACTCACATGAGGCAGGTGGACGGTCTATGCTGCGTGACCAGGGGGCAGGTGACTCGGCAGTCCCAGCCCCAGCAGGAGGAGTGTTATCCCTGTGTGAGAGGAGGCCTCTGGAGCGTTTTAGTACAGCCTCTTTTAGGAGCCTCTGATGCGCCGCAGAAGCCAATGCCCGGGAAGGGAGCTGATGGTCGGGTCCTGCAGCAGAGAAACTCCGGTCCTCAACAGGTTATAGCGATGACGCAGATCCATCTGTGCAAGGCACTGCAGGAATACCACCGGTCGGCGGAGAAGGAGCCGACTCCACCAAGCGGGGAGCGGCTGGAGCAGCAGCGGTCGGCGGGGAAGGGGCCACAGCGGCAGCGTCTGTAGGGTGGGTCACCGTCCAATGCCAATGCGCTGTAGCGGTTTGACAGGCTGAGGCGCGGAGGTGAGCAGCACAGTCAGGGGCTCTCTTACCCCTGACGACCACCTCCATCCAGGACCACTGGCGAGTCGGTGTTGAGCTGGAGGACGGTGGAGGCCAAGCGTTGGGAACCCAGTGCACCGTGTCCTGAGTGAGGCAATCTGGAGCGACTGTTCATGAGCCACCTCCTGGAGGACAGTCAGCATGGAGGATTTGTCGTTTAGCTCACCAGAGAGCCGGCAAATGTCCTGTTTTAGGTCAGCAATCCTTTTGTTTGCTTTTTTAAGCTGGGGGTCCACATCGGGGTGCATATGTAGCCATATATGTATCGCTGTGCTGTCAGCTGGCAGAAGTTTTCCCACCTGTCAAGCAGGCCGGGTAGTGTCTGGCTGTTAAAACCCCTAATGCTTGGATATCCAGTGGTAACATTCGATTAAAGGAGATAATTAAAAACAACTGATGCCCAAGCAGATAGCTTAAAAGTCACTTAAAAGTAAAAGTAAATCAGTTTAAAATCACGGGTTAGGGAGAGCACAGACAGGCAGCTACAGACGCAGACACATGCGCAGATCTCAGTCCATGATGGTTCCATTGTGACATAGGTTACATCTATGATGTTTTATGACTGTTGATGTAATGCATCAGTAAGTATAATCTGTATTTATGAGTGTAGTCATAGAGCATTTTAAATGCATTGTAATTAACTATGAATGCGCTCATAATGCATTATAGTTGTCTTCGTAGACAGTGTTATTGAATATTGTTTCCAAGTGGTTTTCACCTACACTTGCAGAAAGAACGCATCTCGTGACATGCAATATAACTGTCGCCCTGATGACAAAATAGAGGGGTTAAATACATTTTGTCCCATATAAAGATGAAAAAATCATACAGTAAGAAATGAAAGTGAAACTAAGGTTGTTTTAATAACATTTAATAGGGACATAAAATGGTTAATAATAGATTTCTGTTTAAAATAAAGAATAGAAATGTGTTTTAAGTTTATTTTTGAAAATAAATGGTTAAGTGTCGCGAGAGTACACTTTCAGTATTCATGTGGATTTGTTCTGTTGTTTTATTGGTTGCTTGTATTCGTCTGTGCTGAAGGTTGAAGGGTAGGGAATGCGGAAGCAGAGTGGGAGTAACGGAGTAACGACTGCACGAGACAGTAGCTAGGCTAGCAACAGAAAAGCGCTAGCGCGTTTAACGAAGTGTATGTTTAGTAACTACAAGAAACTGTAGTTAAACGCTATCGCACGTTTCCTCATTAACTGTATGTTTATTGAGGCTAGTGTTGTTGCGAGTGTGTGTTTTATGTAACATTAAGCGAAGTGAACGGCAAGTCGGACGGAGAGACAATGACACGTCGGACCAGGAAGGACTGAGTGCGTTTTCTGACGGAGGGTTCACTGTCATTGTTGCCGGGTTTTCTTCCACGTAACGTTACGCTGAGGATTTCTCCTGCTGAACTGTGAGTTTGACTGGCTGCGCTTCAGTCGCGGGGAGCAGAGGATTTCTTTGGCTGAACTGTGAGTTGGACCGGCTGCGTTTTGTTGCATGGAGAGGACTTCTTCTACTGAACTGTGAACCGCTGTGGGGATTTATATCGGCCGCACCGCACCCGAGCATCATACAGGCCTGCAACGGGTTTTTTCCATTTGCATGAGAGTGTTTGAGTGTGTGTGTGTGTGTGTGTGTGTGTGTGTGGGCCCACTTGAGATATAGAGTGTTATAAGTGCCTTTAGTGTAATTGGGGAATTTAAAGTCTGTGTAAAGCAAATTCTGCTATTTTCTTCTAAACACATTAAATAGGTCATAAAAGTATTCCTCAAAATGTGTAAAAAGCCTTTCAACCATTTACAATTAAATTGTGGAGCTAGGCTTCACGAACTGTGTTTCTAGGTTTCTATGTTCTGGATTTACTGGGCGGGCCTTAAATCATAGCCGCATTACGTAACGGAGCTATCCCTGGTACAAACACGAGGCTGTAGCAGTATAAATACAGTCAGCGCATTAGCTTCTGTGGTCTTCCCGCTTGCTCTAGAGCAGGGGTTGGCAACCTTTTTGACATGGAGTGCCAGTGTGAAATTCTCTTGTCAATGAATGTGCCATAATCAACAGTAGGCTAAAACAAAGTTAAATTACGGTATGACACAAAATACAAAAACATTTCCAACACACCTGGAATTTTATTCCATACAGGCCACATGCAAGCATATTTTAAAGATTTTTTTTCTGTTATTCACAACAGGGGCTTACAAATTATGCATTGATCCCATTTCAAAACACTGCTTTCAGTAACTCATTTAAAACATATTGCACTGGGAGAGTAACAAAACAAAGACTACAGTGCATCAAAAAATCTGTAAACAGCCACATATTTAGACTACAACCAAGTGTAGGCTGAGGCAACTACAAATAGATATTTTCCTGTTATTCACAACAGGGGCTTGGGATAAAGTCAGTACAAATTAAAGCTGCTTTCAGTAGCCTAACTCCTTTAAAACATATTACACTGGGAGGAAATGTCAGAAACAGAGACTACAGTGCATCAAAAAACTGCATTATATCATAATAAAACATCCACATCAACATTTTAAGGACGTGGGCAAACAGCCACATATTTAGACTACAACCAAGTGTAGGCTGAGGCTACTACACATAAACAGGTGCCTACCAGTCAGTGTGATCCTTGGCCCTGCTTTGCTTGGCTGAGCTCCATTATCTGGGGCTTGTAGTTCGTCACTTTAAGCTGCAAACATGCCTCAGAGTGGTCCGTCGTTAAACGACTGCGGGAGGGGCTGAGCACATTTTTCATGTGTGAGAATATCTGCTCACAGAGGTATGTTGAACCGAAGACTGACAACAGAGCCAGTGCAACGTTCTGTAGACAGCTGAACTTCTCTGGTACAGATGTCCAGCAGGTGAGGATGCAGGCTCCGTGATCATGCACTGCTGTGGTTTCTAACTGTTTTCGGAGTTCTGCAAACTTCTGCACCCACAGTGTTGAGCTCTTCAGCTCGATCAGCTGCATTTCCATGTCCTGTACATCCATCCAGTCCATCAGAGATACATCCAAATCATGTCCATCAAAGCTGTCGGGCTTGATCAAGAAGGAAAACATTGGTCCGTACCTCTTAAAATCCCCAAATCGCGTTGTGAACTCCGACTCAAGCTCACGCATGTATGTGGCTATTAGAGCGGTGCTGATGTTGCGCTGGGAGGACAGCTCTCTCAAGTGTCTGAAGTAGCGGAAAGTGGAGGTAGCAATATCCTTTGGGAATACTCCCAGCTTACCGACAAAAGCCGTCCATGTGTCAAACATGTCCAAAACAGTTTGTCCTGCACCTTGCAGTCTGAGGTTGAGTTCACTGAGGTGTCCCGTAATGTCCGTGAGAAACATAAGTTTCACAATCCACGTCTCGTCCTCCAGTTCTGGGTAGTTTTGGCCTTTTTCCGCCAGAAAGGCCTTGATAGCATCCAAGCAGCTGACAAATCGCTCCAAAACTTTACCGCTGCTCAGCCATCTGACTGCAGAGTGGAGAGGGAGATCTTTGTATGCGCTGTCCATCTCTTCGAGCAGGGACTGAAACTGTCGGTGTGTCAGCGCAGATCGTTTAACTATGAAGTTAACAACCTTTGCCACCGTAGCCATAACTTCACCAAGATCTGAATTTGACATTTTTGCACACAGACTTTCTTGGTGTATTATGCAGTGGAGTTTCATGATGGGGTGGCCGACTTTTTCTTCAATCAATTTGACAGCTCCCTTTTGTCTCCCAACCATGGCGGGGGCGCCATCTGTTGTCACCGCAAACACTTTGCTCATGTCAATCCCCCGATCCTCAAAATGTTCAATTGACGCCTTGGCTATGTCTTCGCCTTTTGTTGTGTCAGGCATTGGCTTTAAGCAGCAGAGTTCCTCTCTTACAGATGAATCACAGTACCTTGCCATGACTGCCAAACGCGGGATGTCGTTTACGTCCACGCTCTCATCAAGTGCAATGCTGAATACCGTAGCATCTTTTAACCCCGCTGTTTGCTGATCTCTGACATTTTCTGCCATTTCATCGACACGTCGCTGAACACTTCTAGCTGACGCAGGAATGTCCTTGATTCTTGACTTGATTGTTTCTATGTTTGGCAAGTTTTCAAAAAGCACATCTGAGCAACTGAGAAAAGCCTCCTTAATATATTCTCCATCGGTGAACGGCTTTCCATGCGTAGCAATGCAATGAGCAATGCGATAACTGGCTTCAGTGGCGTGATTTTTAGCAGTGGCAAAGTCTTTGAGGGTGCTGGCTTGTTTCCCATACCTGGACACGGGCGCGTTTAATCGACTCTGCTTTATCTGCTTGGTCTTTGAAAGCCGTCTCATGCTTCGTCTCAAAATGTCTCTTAACACTTGACGTTCGGCACACAACATTCTCAAAACATAAAGTGCACACGGCACGGTCCTTCTGAGACACAAAACCAAACTCCTCTGTCCAAGAGGGCTGGAATGCCCTAACTTTAGCTTTTTTAGCAGGCGGTCTTGCCATCAGCAAGCTAACGTTATGGTTACCACATCTGAAGCGTGGGTCTCTGTGGTAAATGTGGGCAGGGCAGCAGGACAGCGGCTGCACCTGCAAGCTGTGTTGTGTGGGCGGGAGTTCGCGCTGTCACTCAAACTCACGCTGTCACTCATGAGCTGCTACCATGATCCTTGAGGGGTGATTTTAAACGATAGGCCTACCGAGAGGATCTTTGCCAGTGTGCCAATGATTATGCTGCCGCGTGCCAAACGTGGCACGAGTGCCTGAGGTTGCCGACCCCTGCTCTAGAGTCTCGGATAGTATCAACTGACAGTAGCTGCTACCGCCATTATGTGCCCGCCTCCGACCCTCTCCCTCCGCGGCTTTGATCTTCCCGTCCCGCCGGCTGCAGGTGCAGTCATCACCGCCACCGGCACACCAGAGAGGGTAAGTGTGTGCTTATGATATAACGTTAAATACTGTAAATGTTGGCAATTAAATGCATAGTAACTAATGGCTTTTGCTGAAGATACAAATCCTGAAAGCGATTTTAATGTGGTGCATCCTGTCATGCCCATGTAGTTTTAAACACAGCTTGAAATAGTAAAAATGCATATATTATATCAAAGTCGAGGGTCTCATTAATCATCTACAAAAGTCTGAGTGAAAATAAGCATTAATAACTATTAGAAAACCTGGTTTAAAAACAGCTCATTTTGCTGTTTAGACCACTTGCCAGGACAGAGTGGGCGTGGCAGATAACGCTCTGATTGACAGCTCCCTCGTTTTGATTGACATCTCCCTGGCTCAGCAATGGCTGCCACAAATTTAATCCAGCCGTACATGTTTGAGCCCTCTGATGATTCAGAGGACGAAGCAGAAGCTGAAAATGATTCCTTTTAGGTGGTCACTGAATGGTAAGTTTGTTTTGTGATTCATATTAATGTTATTTCATAGAATAGTTAGCATAACTTTTACATGCAATTTTACGGCTAGGCTCCACTGGCGGCGCATTCATTTGGGTTCCACTGACTGTGTACGGAAGCGACACGTAGAGAAGCCAGCGGGGTTGTTTACAGTTTGCTGGGCCGAGAGGCTGCATGTAGGCTGCATGAAATGTTAAAGCATTTTCCACCTAAGTTATTACATATATTTGAGTTATCTACAAGTTTACTGTACTGTTGTCATCTACTCGCTTTCAAATGTCCGCCACGGACACAGTGTCACAGATAAACAATAGAAGAGCCACGTAAAATAGAGAGTTGTTGCGCCACTCTTGTTGCCGGTGGAGCCGCTGTAATTGATTAACAGGGGGGCGAGCTTCTACGGGACTCGCGCTGCAGACGTGCCCGGTTGAGCCCGGCCGTTAGCTGAGATGAATGACAACGGAGGCTAGCGCTTTGCCTTTCTTCATTGAGATACATTTTCATTGAAAACATAAATCTGCTCTGTTTTTCTGATAATAGCCTTTTTCATTCAAACACATCCAGTCTTAATAGATCAAATGTGTCTTTACTCTGACACACACACCGACTGCGACACGACCGAAAGCGGGAGAGACCGGTGCCGGCTGGCTGTCTCTCTGGCGTTGTGTAGAAGTATTTGCCCGCCTCGAATAATGCTCCCCTCTGGCTAAAACTGTGTTGTTTCCCGCAGCATCACCTCCGCGAGTGGGGATATGTTTATGCGTAGGAAAGCTAACTGCTTGGGGTTAGGGGTGAGGAAGGGTGCACATTACGTCCCCTCCCCGCGAGCCGACACGGGCACCGGGCCCGGGGGGCAAACCCGGCTGCTCACAAGCCGCCTCTCCCTGCTCTTCCTGCAGCTCCACGAGCTGCAACGGCTCGGATTGTCCGGGCTCTGGAGCCAGTCAACCTGATTCGAGTGCTGCTGGGAGCCCGCCGGAGGCAGAGCCTCCGCTGGGTCGCAGCCGAGCGGTTCAGCCAGTTTACGATCTGTATTTTCTAAACATCAGACTAAGAGGCAGATTTAGCTGGAGCAGAAAGGTTTTGTTGCGATGCCACTGGGGGGCGGGATGAGACAACTGACTGATGATTTATGATTGGTTTGGAATTTATTGCGTAATAAATCTCAGAGATAACCATGGCCAAATCAAACCCAATTTCAAGAATGTACTAAAACTTAAAAGACAGATATTTCGAATTTGGATGGAAACAGATTTCTAATTGTTTTACACGTTTAATATTATGTACATAAGACCCTAAATTACATAGTTAGAAGGCTATTGTGGATTTGGGTTTCCAGAGGCTTTAACTTATGTAATTGCACGTAACATGACATAAACATGGACAGAGTGACACCTAAAATGAGCGCCCTATTCATGGACTTTTATACAGAGAAAGATGAAGGCCAAGGATGAGGCAGGGAGACAGGGATTAATGCAGCTAGTTAGCTCACGTTTGTGTGTGATGTAAAACATAGACCGAGGGACACATAAAATGAGCGCACTGCGCATTTTTTTTCCATGGACATAGTCGCTTTTATAACGAGAGAGACGGAGGACATGGAAGAAGCAGGGAGACAGGGCCAGGATGAATGCAGCTAGCTCATATCAAGTCAAAATGTGAGTTATTATCATTTTCTGTGCACATGCAGGATACATGTTTCAGTTATTTCAAAACTAAAGCTACTCCACAGCTGGAAAGTAAGAGTACTCTTTGCTGTAATATGACAGGTTTTCAATATTAAATAGATATTTTGGACTATTGTCACTATTGCATTGATCAGCTCATTTTTAACAAAACATGCTTTTATATAGTTAAATCAATAGTAATGCATTATATTCTATCATCATATGTTTGTTGCCTTTCTGTTCTGTGAGAACCACGTATCTATAAAAAGTCGACTCATGATGTCAACTCAGTAACAATGCATTTACCAGCTGATAAAAACAGGGTTTTATATATTATTTAGGAAAGTTTATCAGCTTACATACAATCCGTCATTTTATCACAAACATTCAACATAATCACATAGAGATTCACTGGACGTATATTTACTCTGAAAAGCAAGAGTAGATATAGATAAAACATTATAAAGTATAAATACCCAAGTAACTGTAAAGTAAATGTATTTATGGACATTCCACCACTGCAAGATTTATTAGACCAGTAATTTTTACTGTTATCTGTTTAGACAAAGCAGTCTCTTCTAACCACAAGAGAAACAGCATGCCAGTGTGATGACGTGAAGAAGGACACCAGGACTGTGGCCACACAACTGTCCAAAAGAACACTTGGCAACAGAAAGAGTACAGGTATGTGCAGATATTAGGGATGCACCAAAATGAAAATTTGTGGCCGATGCCGAATAAAATTAAATGTTTGGCCAAATACTGAGTACCGAATGCGGTTGTTTAGTTTTTCATTAATTTTGCCATTTTTTTTGGCTATTGCATAAATTAAATAAATGTGCTTTAGTCATGATTTTCAAAGAAGGTAAATATTTATTGAATATTCTGACATTTTTTAAACATTACAGCAGACTTTGCTTATCAACAAAGCACAAAAATTATTCGGCCTTGCTTTTCACTTATTCCACCGAACACCGAATGTGTGTTTTTTTTGCAATATTCGGCCGAATATATTCGGTTACCAAATATTCGGTGCAGCCCTAGCAAATATCAAGTTCCTAGTTTGTCTTTTCAAATGTCTGTGATGTTGTCATAGTCTAGGTATAAACAGCATAAGTTTAGAATAGTCAGGGACTAAGGTTACATGATATTTTCCAATATTTATACAGTCATGTTATACTCACTTTATTTTTTACACTTATAAATAGATTTCAGAAGTGGCAGAACAAAAAAAATGAGTGGCCTACAGTAATGTTTGACTTGCCACAGTGGCAGTTGAAGAAAAAAAAAAAATTCAGGCCCTGAATGTCACACTCATGGAATGTACCTCACACTGATACTGTTACTTTTACAGTAAAGACCTAGAACCAATTTTGCATTGTGTACAAAATTTTGCTACTATGATTGTTGAAGTCCAACAAAGAAAATTGCTTTGCTAGCTCAATCATGTTGTAACTAAGATATTCAGAGGAAAAAATATTTTATTCACGGATTGTTTATTGAGTTATTGCCTTATTTTTATAGTCTATGGCTATAGACAACGCTAACGGCTAACGTTAACAGCTAACGGTTAGCCCAGCTAATCTACGATAACCATATTAATTACGTGCACTCACTGATGTATTATAGAAAAGTGATTTATCTTTTTATAAATGACAAAAGGCACATCTGCCTCATTTTTGCTGTGGTATCCTGATACTACTCAGAACCGTGATACTTTCACTGGTATCGTACCGTGGGTCCCAATTTTGGTACCGTGACAACACTAGATGTCAAAACCATTCCATTCGGAGTTGCGCAGTGAAGCGGCTCTGTTGCCGCTTAAAAAAGTGTTCCCCCACTTCTAATTTTACAAATTAAAAACTGGTTATAGTACAGCGGGATCCCCCAACCATCGCTTATATTTATAGTTTTTTTGGTCTTAAATTCCATTCAAGGTGGCATTAAAAAGGTCTTAAAAAGTCTTAAATTTAACTTACTGAAACCTGCAGATACCCTGCTCTTGCTGGTGACATGCGTGCAGACAGTCCCGGCCAAAGTATGGCTCATATTCCATGATGGATCTCAAAACAAAAAAAATAGTTGATATCCAACTTGTACAGGTAAATGGATTGTTAAAGGCTAAGTAGATAATTTGCTTGAACATTTGTTGTTATTTATTAAACATGAAGAAAATTTGTTATGTCTGTTTATGATCCACAGAGCAATGAGGTGGGAAGCAGTGTCCGCATGGAAAAGGAAGGGCTGATCCGGAGTCTGGAGAGATCTGGTGTCAAAGTGGTTTCCCTGGTGACAGACTGACACACGCAGGTCCAAAAGTTTATTCGGGAACAGAAACCAAACATTGACCACTTTTATGATATGTGGCAATTATGTAAAGGTGACATACTATGGGAAATGTAGTTTATTTATTATTTGTGTGACAGTTAATCCTGTACAACTTAACACCCACTGTATAAATTATCTTGCATCTTTTCAAACTGTTTGCAGCCCTCAACAAAAAGGTGGATGCCATCTCCAAGGAGAAGGACTGCCACAAGGTAAAATTGTGGCAAAAAAGCATTGAAAATCACCTCTACTGGTCAGCATGTGGTTCACCTAGTGGAGAGGTAACAGTGGCAAAGTGGACATCACTTCTTAACCACATTCAGAATGTTCATGTCCATGAAAACCCACTCTTCCCTGAGTGCCTCCACGCCCCTTCCAATGACAGGAACAAGTGGCTGAAGCCTGGTATGCCATTATTCAATAGCATTTATGTGAAGCTGAGCCCTCTCTACCAAACATCCGCCTTGGAGGGGTTCCACAGTGTGATTCTGTGGTTCACACCCAAAAATGTGGCCTTCTTATACCTGGGAATGCTCTGCAGGTATGTATTGTAATCATGTCAATATAGTGTAGTAAACGGCTCCAGAATGCTACAATTTGAATTGTGCATTGTACTGTACAAGCATTTTATGTCTGCAATAGTGACCATGGCACTTGAAACGTAGCAAATAACTTTTTTGGAGTAACCCTGTACAAATCCTTCTGCTATCAGGCTTTACCTGGCTGCATTGCACTTCAATGGAAATGCTGCACGTGGCCAAGCAAGGACAGCTTCAGGAGAACTGCGGTTCCAGATTAAATTTCCCAAGGCCAAGAAAGGGGAACATGTTGTGTCCATGGTGAACACCAGCTATACTACAGGTTAATAAGTTGATGTTAATACAATTTGTCATCTCTATAATAAATTATCTATAATTATCTATAATATCGTAAACACAAAAGTTCTATTTTATCTAGTTTATTTTTGCTATTGTGCTGAAAGTTTAGATGGTATTAATTACTCTAACAATGTGCTATGTTTTGTGCTCTCTCCTTTTTTTGTAGAATATGTCAGTGAGCTTACGGACCTCCTCTTCAACGAGATCGTCCATGACCCTGCACCCTTTGTTGCTGAGATGAAGGCAGTGGCTGTCCCCGCACCCCTGTGCTCACAGTATGAGCGATGCAGTTGACAGCCATGTGTCCAGGTTCAGCTGTCCAGCCCCAAGACATGATCAGTGAACAACCATCTAAGATGCTGTGACACACAGAAATGTCATTACTCAAGAATGAGTTTATTTAAAGTGCATTATAACATTTATTTATACATTTTTTAAACAAATAACAATATACATAAACACTACACTACTTTTTTAAATGGGAGGTTTAAAACCTGTGCACTCTCCATTTTCATCTGGGTACTCCTGCTGAATGCGGTGGACAACACAGAAAGGGATGACAACCCGGTTGGCCTTTGCCAGGTATACCCAACACCACGACACAAAACTCCTGTAGGCCAGATAGCGAGCACGCCTGTAATAAAAAGAAAATCCTTTGATACTTTCATATTTATCTAGGTTTGTTTTTGGTAGGTTGTCCTCTTTGTGATCAAATTTGACACTGTGGAGCTGTCTTTCATAAAACATTATCGATGTGTTGTGAAACCAAGTTGAACTTATTTGTTTGATTGATACACTAAATAAAGACAGCCTTTCCCTCCCGATTTTGGTCATGTCTTGCAGATTGAAACCTCCAGAAGATGAGTCTGATTCATCAACCTGCAGTCTGCCTCATCATACTGGCTGAATGGATGGAGAAGAAAATTTATTTTTTTAAATTCTGTGGAATTTAAACAACCACACAGCTACATTTTCAGAAGGAATAATCATCTAGTGATTGCTTGTAAAAGTGTCCAATCATGTGCATTTAATATATACATTTATATATCAATGTAATGTACATGTTGGGTTGATTTAATATGTTGAGATGTGAAAAACAGCTCCAGAATGAGCCTGTCTTTATTGTTTGCAGTCCTACGTAAGAGTGGTTATAGCTCAGGAGGATGAGGGATTAAAATGGTGACAGTCAAGCAGCACTTGTGTGCTTTGAGTGTATATAAAATACACTGTACATTAGTCGACATCACTAAAATGATTGCATAAAATGTTTGTTTATTTGCATAAACAGTGCAAGTTTATTCTCGGGTACTAAACTTACGGGTCATTGACAGGCATGTCATTTGATCAACATCAAATGTAATTGATGAATAACCAAAATCAATAATGAAATATTGTATTGTCTAACTTACACAGCTCTTTCCTTTGTCTCCAGTGGCCCATGGTCTGCCTGGTAAATGTTCAGGGCATTTTGCAGGGAGTAGGGGTTTAGGCAGACTGGCTCAAGGCCTGGATGAAGAGTCATGTAGCATGGCTCTTCAGGCAGCTCTCCACTAGGGATGGGTACCGATACCCGGTACCATGACGGCACTGGTGCCGACGTAAACGGTAGTAACCAGACTGGAAAGCAACGCAGATTTTGGTGCTTCATTTCGGTGCCACTGAATTTTTCATTACCGCCCCCTTACCTCTGTTGCCGTGCCGGTGTTATGCAGAGTTTTGGATCCCTGCTGAGAAGTGCATCCAGCTCATTGGGCAGCCGTGGATGTGCGCTACACGTGACGTCACGTCAGTATATTTCACCTGCACCTGCACACAATAACCCTTGATTGGATTGAAGTGAGCCTAAAATGCCGAAGGTGAAAAGTTTGGCTGCACTTCACCTCAAAAGATGCAGACTCGGCTGCCTGCAACAAGTGCTCGAAGGCGATATTGTGCAAGGGAGGTAACACCTCGAATTTGATTAAGCATCTGACGATGCATGGCATTTTTTTAAAAGCCGAGCAATGCACCGTCTTTGATAGCCTGCGAGACCCCACGCCAAGCACATCTTCTGCCGCTATTGGAGTTAGCAGCATCCCCAGAGAAGAGAGTCCCACTCCCAGCCCTGCCAGTGTCATTGACGCTACAGATGATGACAGCAGCCGTTCTTCTTCGGGTGAGTAACTTAATGTTGTTAATGTGTAATTTACGTCGAGTAAGTAACTAAACCCTATGGCCCGAACGACGCATAGTGCGTCCAAATTCACACCCCTTCTTCTCTGTGGATTTTCTCTTCGACCTTGTGTCATAGTGAGAAGCCATGCATATCACGTGAAACAGCAGAACTGTAGCTTTCCGAGAAGGCCAAGCACTTGTCGGTAGTCCAATATTTTCACAGCGAAAAAAAAAAATGATAAAGTTACACTAAAATGATGTGTGACCGGATGCCCTTTGGAGCACTCCCAGTCGCTGTGGGGTGCTGTGCCAGTCATCCAGGGACTTGAGGTGCTGGTCGGTGCGCACCTTAAAAGGGTGTCATCACCGAGCTGGCCCCCCTTTCCCTGGTCCTGGCAGTGATTGGGTTATTGTAAAGAGATTTTGGGTGAGGCAGGCTGCCCACCTACACACCTTTTCGACGGTTGGAACAGACTCTTTAAGACTTGTTCATTTTGTTCATTGTTTATTCTTTTCTTTCTTTTGGTTAATTTGGAAGATTGTGTTTAAGTTGGATTATTTCTCTGATTTTCTTACAACCTTGATTCTGTTTTGTATTTGATTTCATTTATTGATTAAGGAGGCAAAAATAATTAATTCTTCCTTTGTGTTACAGGTGCTGTGGGCCAAAGCGAGCGGCAGTCCCTTTCCTGGTGGTGGTGCTTTCACAGTTCAGTATTTGGTGTGCTTCACGGGTGGTGTTTGATTTGGTATCTCCCTCCCTGGTTTCCTGCCGCCGTGGTAAGCCCCAGCCCTGAACTATTTGGTTGCCTCTGTTTGTTCCAGCCCTTTTTTTTTTAAAGAGAAATTGTGTTTTTAACTCAAAAATAAAGTATAAAGTAATAATTTTTGTATGTGAATCACGTCTCTGGCCCTGTGTTACATTGAACCTGTGTTGCCAGTAAGTAATCCTGTAACAGTGTAGGTATATTCCCAGGGGTGAAATTCCCCTGGGTGGCGTTGTCGAGCTCTGCATCCCTAGCATACCCCCCCCACTCTGCCACAGATGTATAACAGAGCCTTCATACAGCTCTGCACACACATTACTCTTGGATGGATTACTCGCGAACGCAGGCTCGCACAGAAATGCCATGCATATCACATGAAAGCGCAGGACTAGAGCTTTGATACCACACACATCATTGTGCTGTCATCCCTTCACTCTATAAATCCAGATTGATTGTCTACAAAATAAAAACCTGACGAATTTCTTTACAACCCATTATACAGATCTTGTTATCAGTCACTTCATATCGTGAGGAATATCGTATCTTACCACGTCTTAGGCTTGCGTGTGTTTCTCCCTGTCTATCCACATTTGTAGTCCGGCTTTCAAGATGCAAATATCTCCATATTGTCCAGTTGACACTCCATCAAACTTTGTATGACAAGACCAGCCACTTTACCTTTGCGCACCCAGACAACTGCAGCCTAATTATGCATGCTGACACGGCCGTAGTCACCATATACATTGAGGGGGACACGTGCCCCTCCACCAATGCCCAAAATGTTCCCCCAATATATAACTGAAACTGAAAAACAACAACAAACTTTGTTTACTGCAAACAAAGTGGCAAATATTATCTTGGAGGACATCATTGCACTTGGTTGACTATTTTTCTATGATCTTAGATGTAAATATTGCATGTTTCTTTCAGATAAAACACATTTTTGACTTGTCAATGAGTTAATGGAATTTCTTGCAATAATGAAAAAATACTGGCAATCATGTCCACCTGGCACAAACCACATGTTTTGGACAACTGTGAAGTGACAGAATGTCCCAGCATCATGGTTCTTATATTGCCAGATTCCAGAGAGTCTCCCCTCTTCATATATGGCAGAATATGTCATTTTCCAATTTGCTATGGTGAGATACATGTAAAAATGTAAGAATTTAGTCACACAGATTTGTTTTTTCATTGATATAAAAATTAATATAAAATACAGGCACATAGAAGGACATGAAATGATGGCAAATCCGGATAGCCCACACTGTCCTGAAAAAAACAAGATATAGCATGTGTATGTAGTCTTTATAATGACTGTGATATGAGCTTAAAAGTAAAGGCAGTAAAAATACCCCAAAAACGCCTAGGGCCCAAAGGGTTAATGTTGTTAAATTAATGTGCTAAATTTATGCATGTAGGGTGAACTAGCAAACAGAAAATGCCTTAATAAAAAGGCACCGTTTTTGGACGAAGTTTGTATATTTTCAATTCTTTAAGCACCGGTTCGGGCACCGTTTAAGCACCGGCACCGTTTCAAAAGTACCGGTTTGGCACCGGTATCGGATAAAACCTAAACGATACCCAACCCTACTCTCCACATCTATTCCGAACCTATGGGAGTATGTGTAATTACATATTTTAGTACTTGACATCTAGTCTGCTACCTGTTATGTATTCATAATTTGATTATTGTGGAAAATGTATTCTTTACATACTGCATTGAGCTCTTTGCAGCAGACATTTTCCAACTCTGTGGGCATGGCTTTACATTCTCCACATGTGCACCTGCACAGCAAGTACATTTTAATCACAGTGTGACACATATTAACCATTTCAGTTGTCAATTCTGTATTATAAAGCATGGTACAGCAAAATGGCAAACAGTTGAAATTCAGCAATCCACAGATAAATCAGAAGATGGGTATGTGTGATTGACTTATACTGGCTAGTGTTACATTTTACTTTTGTGTAGTCTAATAAGTATTGATGATGGTGATTATTACCTGTATGGTAATAAACAGCAGGTACAAGTTTCATTTATCATTCTACAGAACAGGTTTATTAAATGTGTTATTTTATTATATGTGTTTCGCCACATTTATTGATATGGATAATCTGAATTAATGAGTAAACTGCTGCCTTTCAAAGCTTGATAAACTGAGTTTACTTAGGTTTATCACTCACTGTGCAAATACTAGTACAATCTTTATTAGATATTCACAAAGGAAATATATAAATGAATGAAAATGTAAGTCATAAAAAAGCATTGTTATAGTGCAGTGCAGAGGACAGCTACTTGTTTAATGTGGACAAAACTATCTGGTTAAGTGTCAACATACTTTTGTTCTTTATTATTACCTATTGATAGCCTTGATTTGGCTAGGCTAACTAGTCAGTAATACATATTGCTAACTTGCATAAATGTGAGAAATAATTTACCATTCTATTGCAGACTGTGAGGAACGAGGTTGATCATTAATATCAGCTTCTGACTCAGAGTCAGTTTCTGGCTCTGATGGCTCAAACATGTAGGGCTTGGTCAGTTACGTCCTTGTACGGTACACGGAGGCAGCTTCCCTCCCGCGAGTGGGCGTGGACTGAATGGCTGCAGCCTGGAGTCATGAGACAAGAGGCTGCAGACATACCCCTCCAGACACACCCCCAGCGTTTCACAGCAGTGAGAAGTGCTTGTTTTTCCATGATTTTGAGAGCTAATTTTATATAGTTAGCGATTTTTATCTTTCAAATTTGGCTCAGTGATTAATGACAAATATTTCTGTGATGTGACAAACATTTAACACATTTTTTTGCTGCTTTACACAGACTTTAATATTATTTTTGGTGTTTAAATCTAATTTTAAGGGGCGTATATTTGTGTTTGTGCAAAATTTTAAGTAAAGTGTTATTTGTTGTCTGGGATCAGTTATAGTATAATAAGTGTATATTATGTTGTAATTAGAGTAGTCTAGTTTCACTCAGCTCAGGTAAACCTTCGGGTAGCTACCTTTATACACAGGAACCCAAAATATCACCCCATCAGTATAGTGTGCGGTGGGGTGCTACATAATTATAGAGACTGAATGTATTTGTAATGAAAAAAACAGAGCCAGAAATCTTTGATCATAAAAAGACTTTTGATTCCATTAACTTTGTCTGTAGGCTATAGCGTAACAAAGTGTGAAATAACAACAATAAACACAACTTAAACAGACAAAGAAAAGAAACCACTTAACTCTCTACTTTTGTAGCAAACCCATTTTGTTTTGGTGCTTGCTGTTTCTCGTTTTGTTCACCAGAGGGCAGCTTGCATTGTTTGCAGGTCAATTTTGAAAAAACAAATATTTGCTTTAGATGCATTTTTGACATGCTTTCTTTAAAATATAAATTACATGATTTGTGTTGCTATTAAGAAGATGTAATTTCATTCATTTTTATCTGTATATTTTTGCCCGTTTTGGAGATAATGGTTCCGTTTTTAAACAGTGAGATTTTATTTTGAAGACCATTACTTCCTACTTCCTTCCTGTGTTGTACTGCCGAACAAAACAAAGCCACTTGACTACGGAATGAATGGTAAAACGGTAAAAGTTCAAGGTAAACAAAGGAAAATAAAACGGCAACGGCAACTTAATGATAAAAACGTCGAAGGCTGAGTGTATTTTGGCAACCCCCCGAGGAGGCATAAGGTTGGTGTGTGTTGTGCCTGTGGTGATTATTTTCTTACTTTATGATTTGTGTCAAAGGTACGCTAACTCTTTTGCCCACCTGTCTGGTGAATTGGCGGTGTATTGCTTGGTATAATGTTGAGTTGTCTGAGAAAGTACCGTGATCATTTACCATTTATTATGGACAGAAGCGGAAACAGAAATGTGATTGCTTTGTTTTCTTTGTTTTGTCAGTTCTCACGTTGGTTTATGGAGCTGGTTTTGTGGAACAGCAATAAACGTTAAAACCATCAGTCGAGTCTCTTACCATCTTTCGGAGGGTATGCTACAACTTTATTACTTATGGTAGAAACACAAATATCAAGGAAAACAACAACCAAATCGAAAAAAAAAACAAAATCTGGCAGACAAAACTAGCACACACACACAGACAAACACATTAATACACACATGAACAAACGCAGATGTAGATATATATATAATTATCCATAAAATAGAAAAGGTTTAACCTGTCCAGCCATCTATCCACCCAACCTGTCAATTTCGAGATGCTTATCACCACAAAACACAGCATTGCTGCCCCACAATGGTTCATTATTCTACAGACGGAATTAAGCTACACATGCACAGGGGTCACATTTTATTGATTCTCTATTCTATTACAAACCCACCTCCCAACTACAGTTTTATCAACCAGTCAGCTAGCTTGATGTGCAGATCCACATGATGCATTGTTGACTTTGGAAAGTGTGCATCTCAACTCCTCTGTGAACTACTGTCACCCAATTCTAGCTTAAATGATAAACCACAAGTATGCACACACATGTCTATAATAGGGCAAGGCAGTGAGTTTCCAGATGATGTTGCCTTGTGTTGTGGTAAAAGTTGAGCTGGGTTCAAGCATTGTGCCAGTGCAGGAGTTATATTGAAAAAAACAAGGTGGCTGATTTTATTTTTTTATTGTGTTATTGTTATGGTATTGAAGCCATGTCCAGTAATTGCTATCATTGTGAAAAAAATAAATAAATAAGTCAGAGAGGAGTCGGATCTTTAGTAGTTTAGAAAGACCTGTTGATATTGGACTAAATAAAAAATCGTGCCATCTCAAACAAAATGATGCAAAGCCATGCTGAGGGCTGAGTTTTCCACCACTGCTACTTTGTTTCTTTCTTTGATCCTTCAGTCATACATTTTATGTGTTATCCTACATCTATTTGATTGTATTCGTGAGATGTAGACAGATAAACAATAGAAAAAAAGAAGAAAAAAAGTTTACAAAATAAATAAATTATTTCAAATCAGAAGATTTTGAACCAAATGCTGGGGATGAACAAAATCAAAGACTTGCTGCAAAAAAAATATGTCAAGCCTTTTTTTTCTCTGCACTAGTTCTGTTTCATTGCTGCCCATGTGTAAGTGGAGAATACACAGTGAGGATCATTTGAAATAATGAGGCAGTCTAATGTATGGTAAGCCGAGCAGGAGGCTCATTTCAAGAATATTTGAAAAAGGATCAGTGCGAGAGCAATTTCTCAGACTGATAATCGCTCCAAAGAGCATCTGCAGCTGTCCAGGATATGCAAGCCAAACAAACAAGTCGAGAGAAAGTAAAACCAATATTCACTAGCCTGTTGCACATACCGACACAAACAGAGGGACTGACACCTGTCTTTTAATAACAGAGATAGAGAGAGGGGCTGAGAGAGGCAGAGCAGCAGAGTGGTGAAAACACAGAAAATTACATCTTTTTTTTGCAGATGAATTAAGAGGAAGTCTTAACTTCATTTTCAGCGTTGTTACTTGACTCACTCACTGGCTGGAGACTCAAAACCCATTTCAATTAAGAGGGACATGTTTGTACATTCATTCATTATTCCTTTTGTTTGTTCTATTCTATTTCTGCTTTATTATATAACAGCGGTGATGTAATGAATGTAAAAGATGGGGTCATTGTTTTTGTCCTTCCTCTTTCTATGAACAAAGTACATCTAATAGACAGAACGGCAGACTGTTTTTGGTAGGACAGATGCATGTGAAGTGTTGGCCAAGAGACATTTTACTCTCATGTGGATGTGTTTATTGGAAAACACGTCAGTATCAGTAACTCTTTGGGGCAAAGTCACATCATGGCTGCTCTTTGAATGATAACAGATTCATGTTGGCATGTTACTGTGGTGGCACTGGAGACTGAGGTTGAGTCCAGACACCCTGACCATGATGCCAGCGTTCATGTCTCGATTTCTGGAAGGATCAGTGAGGCTGTGAGATGAGGGAAATGGAGAAAGAGATGGATAGGGTCAAGGGATACAGGCTGATGTGTAGTGTGTGTGTGTGTGTGTGTGTGTCAGGGATCTTTCAGTAGGTGTTATAGGCAGACGGTGTGGACACTGGTACGCTGGAGGATTTGTCAGATGGACATAGCAGACCAGTTACTCACTACTATAGTTCAAAATTGTAACAGTTTTATTTCTCTGATAATACTTATACTAAACTTGCAGGACCGACAGGGAAATGAATCAGGAACACTCACACTCAAACTCTCACAATAACTACTTTTGCGCTGCCTTTAAGCAAACTGCTGAACTCTCATGACCGCTCCAGTGGAGCTGCTCAGCAGCCAACCATAGAAGACTATGATTGTACAAAGCAGCTGTTAGATGTGAAGCTGGGCACTGCCAAAGGAGTTCTTTGTCAGCGTTCTCTATAAAGTTTGAAAACACTGGGCACTTCACCAGTAGCTAACATTTGCTTGCAAGTAGCCCCTGCTAGCTACAACATAGCATACTTACTGAGCATTTCGGAGGCATTCTCCACTCTGTCATTTGACATGTCCTCACAGATGGGAGGACATGCAAAAGAGACTCCTTTTCACAACTCAACTTTGTCCATCTTTCCCACAGTCTAAGACAAATGTAGCCAAATATGCAAGTTTAAACAGCTCAATCAGCTGACGAGGAAAACTGGAGGGAACGAGTACTAGCCAATCACAGCGCAGTAGTACCAGCCAATCACAGCGAAGTAGGGTGGGACCAAGTGGAACATGCTCGGAAATAATGCCGACTGGTTAATGTGAATGAAACAACTGTGTAATATTTTGGACTGTGGAAAATGAGGTGAAAGTGGAGTGGTGGAATGAACAGGAGTGCCTCTTTGACATGTCCTCACCCGTACTTCTGCCATGATAGAGTGAAGAAGGAAAATAGTGTACAAAATTTGCTGCAGTCCTCAAAATCCCCTGTGAGTATGCTATAGCCAGTGTTGGGCAGTAGCGTCACTACAGTAGCGGACGTTTGTAGTTTAACTACATTTCTCAGTAGCTTGGTGGTAGCGTCGCTGTTTTCTGAATCAAGTAACTTCTCAGTAGTTAAGCTCTTTTATTGATCACTTAGCGCGGTAGTGTCCACACAAGCTACATTTCCAAAATCATTTCTGAAGCTCAAACGAGGCAGGGATTTCTGTTATGGACTGAAATAAAACTGTCACCGCTACCACACAGAGTCACTTCCACATGAAGCTGACGGGGGACAGCCCTCCATTCTGAAACCTCGCCGTTCCGAACCACACCTACTCCGAAACTGATTTTCAAGTCCATATCGAGTTTCCTGCATCAAACACTGCCGCCCACTCTCCGGCCGCACTTGCACAATTCTGAAACTCGTTGTACTACAAAAGCTTGAAATGAACATTCAACTCATTGCCAGAATATACAGAGGAAGAGTTACAGGTTTTGGAAGAAGAGAGAGCAAGAAGAGAGGTTGAGGTTGCTGAGCAACCAGGGGCTGCAGGGAGACCCAGAGCCAGCATGGATTGGTGGTGTAAATGTGGAGCTTACTGGCCACTTTATTAGGTACACCTGTGCAATCTAATACAATCCAATACAACACCTCTGCCACACATTCTATGTTTACAAAGCTTTAACATTTTCAGTTCCTGTTGACATTGTCAGAAAGGTGATCATTCTACCTTATTATTGAGGTCGTAGTGGGTGGTGTTGGTGTACTGGAGTGCAATATATTGAAAAGTGTTCCTAATATTTTGTCCCCCTCAACAAAATTAGGAGGCCACCCCAGTACACCACCACCATTCACTATGACCTCAATAATAAACAAAGTTGAATCATCACTTTGTAGACAATGTCAGCAATAACCGATAACCGATAAGCTTCAAGGAAAAAATCATGGTACTTCTACTGGATTGCATTAGTTTACACAGGTGTACCTAACAAAGTGGCCAGTGACTGTAAGTTATGTTACATACATATGTTGATGGTGGGATGGGACGAGAGTACGCCTCAAAATAATCACCGGAACACGGGGAGAACATGCTAACTCCACACTCATAAATCACCACAACTCCTGAGGGAACAGCAACAACATAAAATGTTTCCTAGCAGTCTGTTTATTCCCAACAATGAGAAGTAATGCTAGTCACTTCACTATATGCTCTGGGCAAGCACTTATCCATAACATAACCACAACAACATTTGCATTTTAGCCTTATTTACCATGCTTGGGTTGTAGGCTAATGTTACTCAACATGGAGGTAACGTTACAGCAGAGAGATTGCTGAGCAAAATACACAACGATCACTTATCACGTCTGCTCGTTTTGTGATGTCAGCAGATGGTATGGCAGTGTCTCTCAAGAAAAGCCTTTGAACCATTCCTGAGCTTCTGCGCTCCATCCTTTCACTGTAGTCCTCCGGTAAAAAATGGTTGGAGCAAACAAACATTTTCCAGACCATTTCCACAGGCGTGTTGGGGTCGATGTCCAGCACAAATAGCCATTGTTTCATCCTGTGTGTATTTTTGGTTGGTACTATGTGAAACGTCACTCTACTCCATGTCTTCGGCTTGTTACCGCAACCTTTTACAATACATGTGTAAACCATGATTTACAACAGCACTCTGTAAACTTTCCTCAAACTTTCTGGTGCGTTCAGCTGACGATACCGCAAATGCAAGACTGCAAGCAATACCTACGGCACTGTGTCAGGTGTGCACTGTGTCACTCCGCCCAGTGGTTTACTCAAGAAAGTAGTTCCGAGTATTTGCTTCATGTGTCGTAATGTTACTTAATTATTATTTCATAGTGTGGGGAATGCACAAGGCATGAGTTCTCCATTAGAGCGTTTTGGAGTCATTTGATGGTGTATTTGATTAGTTTTGAGGGAGAGGGAGCTGTACCGTTCATCTCCATTTCAGCAGGCAGCTCTGTGCCACCGATGTTAGAACAGCAGACAGTGACAATTACAGGTAATGTACCTACCCATATGACTGTAGGGATTACGGCAATAGGCGAATTTGCCAAAATGTCGAACTATGCCTTTAACATATTCAGTGATATCTTACTGTTATAAAATACTTTCTTACAACAGGTGATTGTTGAGGTGAGTATAGGTAAGTACAGGTATTAATATTGCATCATAAGCTCCATCAGTCAACCGTTAGTTTATAACTAGTCAAGAGCATCCTTAAGACATTTATAATTCATTATAAGTCGCATCTATAATGTTTTATGACTGTTGATACAGTGCATCAGGAAGCATTATGTTTTTGAGTGTAGTCATAGAGCATTATAAATGCATTATAATTCACTAAAAATGGCCTTATGATGCATTATAGATGTGGTCTTCAAAGGAAGTGTTACGGAAATATTTTTTTTTTGTAAAGCTTACATGTGAACATGGAGAATAAAATATATCTTTTTTCTCATAATACTCTACTTAAATACTCCACCCACCGAATGATCATTTGTACATCATTTACTCACCCTATGTTACTTTGAATTTTTGGGAAAAACTTCACAAAGCCAGAAAGTGACAGGTGTGGGTGAGTGACAGCAGAAATCCTGGCCAATGAATGAGCTGGGAGGCAGAACTTTAAGAGAATTGCAATTTAATTGCAGGTGCTGGCCCAGGCATACTAGCAGTATTTACAGTGCAGTTTTACAGAAAATGTGTTTGGGAAGTACTGAACATGTGACTGGATAAATGACGCTCGGATAATACTGCGTTGTGTAATACTGAGTTGTGGAATAGTTTATAAACACATGTTTTGATATAGCTTTAGTGTTGCTAAACAGGAATCCCTTTGACTCTAATTCATCAAGAATTTTCTCAGTTTTTGGATTCTTCGTTCATCGGAGGCATGCAAGAAAAACAAAGTTTTCTTCACAAATTCTGCATAACACTGGGTGAGTTAGTGAAATATAAATAACCTTTTTGAGGGGTAAAGTCTTCCTGTAAAAAAAAAAGCCACACCAGCTACACAGAAACAGAGTTTTGAATATATTCTTCCAACTGCAATAGGACTGCTGCAATAATACCGTTACAATATACCTCCTCAGATATTTTCCCAAAATGTGCTATGCGCTGTAGAGTTGGGGAACTTAAGCCTAAAAACGGATCCTTCACTGTAACAAATAAATCCAAAACAAATGATAGAAAATTCCAGTTCTTCACAAACCCACAGTTCCAAGCCTGTGGCCTGTGGCGGTGAATCCAGCAGCCTGCTCTTGCAATATCACACTGATATTTGACAAAGTGATAGACACAGAGACACATCACTTCTGCGCTCTATGACTATCATTAATATTCAGGGAAGAGGCTCCTCTCTGCCTCTACCTGCCACCCACCTTCTACACTAAAACCCCTTTATTTCCATAGTAACACTCAAAAACATCCCTGTGCCCTTTGGGGGATATGTGGACCCAGCGTTGGGTCCTTCAAATAAACTCTCTCAGCCTCTCTGTCTCACACACATACATTATCACACACACACACACACACTGGAGACCCCTGATGTATTTTGTGACAGTATGTGCTATTTGCCGAGCATGCATGTGTGTGTTTAAGTGTGTGTATTTGTGTGCACAATTCCTGCATTATTCATTAATCTCTTTGTTTTTACAGATCCTCCTGTCAGACCACCAGTCCACTTGCATTAAGGTAAGGCCAAGACAGGCTTGCGTACGCTTACACATACACATACACACAACTCTGCAGGTATACATCTGAATCCCAGCTTCATTAGACAATTCCTAATAGCTGTGGAAAAGGCACAGTAATTAATTGCCTCCGGTGTGAGCACTGTATGCCTGAGGGAGGTATGTGTACTGCCTGCTTGCCATTCACTTTACTATCAGGTACATACATAGGAGGGTGTTTATTACTGATAAAACATGAGCCTTTCAAGTCACAATGGTAAAACCTCGTACGCAGTTCTCCCTTGTGCACTGCAGGTTAATAATGAAGTTTTGAGCCATTTTAATTTGGAGCTTCAGACTGACACGAGATGTGTGTGACAACATTTTATGCAAGTCAGGTATAATAGTTAGTTGCAGTACACAGGTACCAAGCCATCCAAAGCAGACACAAGTCATTAACAATATATTAGGTTATCAATTAATCTCATGCTTTCATCCATCACTTTGTATTAGTGCATACCTGCATAGGCCTCATGAGAAATGAGTTTGCTTTATAATCCTTAGAGGTTGATGACAGAAAGAATAAGTGGGATAGTTGTCCTGAATCATAAAACTACAGGGTCCAAACACATTATCAGTCATGGAGCAATTACATTAATAAGTCATAAGTAGAGACCAATTTTACATTTTGCTGTGGCTCATGGGAAAACAAATACATCAGTGACAGATGGTTCCCCTCCACCTCTTGTGTGCTGTGGCATACACAGTCCCAGTTTGGAGTGACTTCACATGAATAAGCACCCAATGTCACACCTGAATGTGCCAGCCAAGGTGTCATATATATGAAGCAGTTCCAAATGGTCATGAGGTGCAAGCTTCAACAAAAAATATTTTGATCGATCAATCAGTCAAGGGAAAAAGACCCCAGTGTCTCCCTCGACATGAAATCAGTTGTATGCTCAGTCTTAGCTCCACCAGATTTCCACTGCTGTGCTTGGTTTTGGAGTACTCGCTCCAAAAATTGACAAGATGTCAGTTAGCACTAAGCTCACAAAAAATACCAGATTCAAAACATCCTTGAGAAACTTGAAACATGATATTTTTCAGCCAAATAAACAAGAATTAAGTGATTCCTCTCATTAGTTAGTCATTTGCACAACCTTCTTTATTGTTCTTGGGTTGCATCACACATTGTGTTGAGAATACAGCCTCAGTACGCTGGCCCTATTTCCCCAGAATGATCAAAACATTTTTGTTTTTTATCTCATGTTATTATCATTTTTCAAGGATGGTGCAATATTATCCCACACCGCTGTATTTCAGTAGCATGTGCCTCAAATATCTCCGTCTGTTAATTGATTATACACAACTGAGTGTCAACAGGAGCTCTGTATAACTACAGAAAATGTTTCAACCAGAATATGCAGAAATTGTCTACACTGAATGCCTCATTTACATGTAAAACCTGCATAACCTAAGCCTGAGTTGAAGCTGTGTATCTGTATAATATTACTCTTTTAGTACAGAAATAATCAAGTTATGCTGAGGTCATACGGTATTATGTGCATTTTGTAGGGAGGGGGGATATTTGTTTAGAGACCTGAGTGCAGTTTACATTCTCCAACTGAAAGTTGGGTGAAAATCCTGTATCAACAAAATGTCAACTTTAAAGAAGCCCAGAAAAGCTGTGTATTTTATGCTTGATGAAACTGCATTTCTGACATAATCCAGTGTGTTTTGTAAAGGTTTTGTGAGCCTTTAGATGAGCGTGTAAAAATTTGACCATTTTCAGTATGTCCTCAAAATTTCAGCTGAAGGGTGTGTGTGTGTGTGTGTGTGTGTGTGTTGTTGCAAAATTATTTCCCTGGCAAAAATTGTTCACCTGTATAAAGTCTTGGCTAGGCTCCTGCAGATATTTAAATGTGTGGTAGCTTATGCATTTAAAACTACTGTAGATAAAATTGAAATGAAACATGCTTATTCACGAGGGAAATACTACTAGAAGCAGGATTTGACTGAAATCCAAATACATTTTTATTTGCACTGGTAAACTACACAAAATGCCTGTATGATCTGCCCTCCTTGACAGAAACGAGTTGCTCATTTTCTTTCCTCCACAAGGAATAACAAACCAGAAATCTCATGTTATAATCAAATGATCACAAATGCTCTCCAGAGGAACATAAAGCCGTGGAAATGAAAAAGCACCTCACCTTGTCATACTGCAATGTGCCCGTTTTGTCTGCTTAAAAACAAATTGGTGCTGAATCTCTTTCTGGATTGTGTAGACACGTAACAGCAGTCATGTTTCTTGTGCAGTACTTCTAGTACTGACTTGGCCCTCATCATGATCTAACTGATCCAAGTAGTTGTGCAGTAACTATAGTCTGCTACTATGATGTAAGCGCTGATGCTTTCAGTGACCTCTCTGTTAGCTCAGCTAAATTTGTGCTAAATTAAGGCTTCTATGTCTATTTGGTAAGTCTTGGTGGTGCTTTTCATGGTTGGCTTATGGGTTACTCATCGGGATGAGCAAATCAACCCACCAGTCTGTAAACTCTCCTCCCTCTGACTTCAGCTGGATAGCTGCTAGCTACAGTAAACATTGAGAAAATCATGGAGAAGAAATGAGCACTAACTGAACTAGTGTCGTATTAGCCATGGTAAAGGCATTGGAAAATAAACTGAATGACCTCAATGCTGCATCAGTTTATTTCTTTTTTCTTTTTTTTTCTTTTGGGGGCTTTAAACCAGTTTTATTATTCACAGGTGTTCCACATGTTATCCAGACTGTTTGTTTTCATGGTGTCTTAATTAGGGATGCACACTACTGGAATTTTGCTGATATCTGATAACTGATATCAATATATGCACTTTTTTCCCACCTAATTTTACTGATCATCAAGTCTCTTCTGTAATGTAATTAACATCATATTATACATGCACACTGATATTGTGATGGCCCACCAGCAGATACTTTTTAATGTATGTAGTATTTATTCATTGTGCAAAATAAGAAAAAGCATGTTGGCCAATTCTAATTCTTTATTTTAAAGCCATTATCGTCCGATAAGCATGACATGCCAATATTATCGTGCACCCCTAGTCTTTTTTTTTTTTTTAATTGCAAGACAAGGAACAGAACAATACAGGTATGAAACAGAACATAGAACAGGATACGAAACGAAGCAACATGAATAACACAAGTATGGGTCAGTTTTGTCACAAAACAGCAGGTTAAGGGTTGATGGGTGTGTGTGTGTGTGTGTGTGTGTGTGTGTGTGTGTTGCACAACAAGACCCGTGGACACAAAACAAAAGCAAATACAGAGCAAAAACAGACAAGAGTAACAAAATACATTAAAAGAAGACAACAACATGCCGCATGGAGCACGTCAGGATACATACTGTACATTACAGTGAGACGTGGGTGCAGTAAATGGTTCTTCTAAGGTACTGTATATTGATTAATACTCAGAAGAGAAGAGAGAGGGATGGAGAGAGAGGGTTGATGCAAAGATAGGTATGGGGGGGGTGGGGGGTGGGGGGGTTATGAGCGTGTGTGTTGTTCGTCATGTAATGGGGCGCAGGAGCCAGGGGGTTACGTCCTTGTCTTTATACAGTTGACCATCTATGTACAGTTTCTCCACTGAGAGCACTGCCTTTTTCCCCTGTATCAACATCTGCATATGGATCGGGAGTAGTTGTTTGCATCTGTGCATGATTTCTTTTGGATATTGGTCTTTAAGTCCATAGTCTGTTCCTTTAAGCTGTCTACTTTGTCGTCGCACCAATTCTTTCTGTTTGAAATGCTCGAATTTTGGGATTATTGGACGTGGTCGGGTGCTGTTGTTCTTTGGTCCTAGTCGGTGGAATGTGATGCTGTTGACGGTAGGGTTGGGCACCAAGAACCAAGAACCGAGTGGAACCGATTCCAAAATTTCAATTCCATTAGAACCGTTCATACGTTTTAATTTCGGTTCTCCCAAACAGTTCCTAAACAATTTTCACTTGCGCTTTATTTTTTTTAGTGTATGCAGCTGTGTGGGATTGCTTTCATGACAGCTGCCAAATCCGGGTCCTTTTTAATCGTATAGTCCAGTAAGGATGGAATAAGGCCGCTCCCTCCCTCAGACATCTTATTAAAAGCATCTATCTTCCCTAATAGAGGCAGCTGGTTTTCTGTCAGAAATCCCACATCATCAATGAGAGAGGAGACATAATACCTGTTCTTTTGTAGTTGGTGCTGATGCTGTATTCAAGCCAGTCTCAGTTATGATACCAATCAGGGACAAATGAACGCTTCCTTCCACTGAAAATGCTGGCAGGGCACCGCTGTAAAACAATTTGGTTGGGCTGGTCGGTCCCGAGGTCATCCATGGGTGCTATTCCACAGGTAGCATTTAGGCTAGCAGGTGCATTGCTAGCTTGCCAGCTTCAGAGGCAGCGGTGCTGGGGCCAGCTACATTTGCTCCCTCTTCCGTAGATGGAGCTTGAAGAGGCAGCACAGTGTAGCTTCTTTCTTATATCCATTCTCCGTCTGCAGTGTCATTTCAGTCTGATAATAGCTGTGCTAGCAGTGCTCTCTCTTGACGTTATAGCAACAAATCAAACCAGTAGGTCACAGGTCAAGCATCGGACCAATGAGCATACGTCCCCAGTTGTGACGCAAATGTAACCAACAAATATGTTTGTTTTTTTTAATTTAAGTTAATGTTATTGTATTTATATTTTTCATTTCATTTACCAAAGATGATTTCATGGTCAATATGATAAATTTAAAGTAATTTAAAGTAATTATTAAAATAATGACACAACCAGGCTACCTGATGCCTAGATGTGGAAAGTCCATGACGAAGTGGCAAAATGTGATGACACATTTTATATTAAGGTACTGTAATAAGCGTTAATTAATGCTTAATAAGCACCAATTAATCCGTTAATGAGCACTTAAAACAGAATAAAATGTTTATTACCATTAACATTAACACAGTTACACAGTTATTATTGTATATAGGAGAATTATAAGCACTTAATAGAAACTTGATAACAGCTTATAAAGCTATCCTAAATATTAATATTAATTAATAAGATGTCTTGTTACATTAATTATGAATTATAAGGAATAATTATAGAACAATAACCACATTTATTACTGGTTTATAAGACACTATAAGACCCTATCGCTTTTGTTGCTTGAATAATTTCAATAAAAACTTATGAACAGCAAAAATACAGTGGCTTTTGCTGCACCTGATCTGGCTCCACACCCGCGCGCATGCACACACACGGAACTCAACTCACTGCATGAAGGTCATGCTGGGTGCCGTTCGCCACTTCAGAGCACAGAACCTAGCAATGCTGAGATGGTTGTGGTGTGTGTGTGTGTGTCGCGGCTTACCGAGGGTGCCGCTAGAAATAGCTTCGGAAGCTATGTGCGTCACTAATGACGTTCTGTGTGAGTTAAATTGAGTGAAATTGAGTGTGAAGACGCATATGGTTAAGATACAAGAGTGACAGTAAATGTGATGAGCAGAGTGAATGTGTTAGGAACATCGATAAGCTGTGTTTTATGTTGAGCAGGCTAATGGATATAGGCTGCGTCATGTTCATGCTAACTCCTGCTGATTTGCTAAGGCCATAGCCTGACTTCATTCCTGTCCGTCAATAAGGTTAAAGGAGCATTTCATACATTTTGGCAATTGAAGTTTGTATCAGGCTCAGTGTGTGAGTGTTTTATTATCACTCTTGTGAAACCATTGTGAGAGTAATTCAGTACTAGGCTGTGGAAGTTAGTGTGTTTATGGGTTTAATTCTGAGCCTTCTCTTTCAGAGGGATGGGCTGACATTGCAGATGGTGTCAGATGGACTGCAGAAGACGACCCTGGCTCTTGTAGCCATGCAGGTAAACAAAATAAACTCCCTAGAGAGGAATTAATATGCTACAGTGTATGTTCAGCAATCGTGACAGTAAAAGTTTTTTTCTTCTGGATTTCAGACAGTCCCAGGTCATCTGAAGCAGTTCCTGGATGAAGTGGGACCTTTTCCCAGAAACACCTTCTCTGGTGTAAAACTCAGCAGGAAACAAGTGGATGATGATGACTTCCACAAAGTGAAAGATAAACTAATCAATGGCTTCTGTGACAACCTCACCACGCGGTTTGGCAACCTTGATGAGGGTGTCTTGAAGGCCGCTGCCACCATGTTTGACCTAAGCAGCTGGCCTGAAGACATCACGGACCTGGCCACCTTTGGTCTGGCCGATGTTGAGACTTCTGTCACTCACTTTCAGAAAACTGATGGATTACAAGGAGCTTTGTGGAACACCGTGTTCCTGAAAAGTCAATCTAAGTAACAAAACTTTTGAAAAAGCCAAATGAACTCAGATCTGTCATTTTTTTAGAGCTCAACTATTAGTGTTTACAATCCTTTTTTCCTGTTTTTGACAATAGTGGTTGCATTAAAAATCAATATGAAAAGGAAATATGTCCTTATGTTGTGTTTTCACCACCATTGGTAAGCTGAATTCTCATCATGAGTGAATAAAGCAGCTAACTCTGAATTAATCTGCTCAAATATGAAGGTTAATAAAAAGGTTAATAACCTTTATATCACACTGTTCCCACTTTATAGCCGGTAGCTGCAAAGGATCATTATTTGCTATTAAGTATATAATTAAGCATTTATTAACCGTAATATGGCATTTATATTAACTTCTTATAGTCTCATTAATGTTAATAAACACCTTATTAAGTTCATCTGATAGGGTCTTATAGTGTCTTATAAATCAGTAATAAATGTGGTTATTATTATGTAATTAACCCTTATAAATTATAATTGTTGTCAATAGACATCTTATTAAAATTTAGTATAGGTTTATAAACTGTTACCAAAGTTTCTATTAAGTGCTTATAATGCTCCTATATGCAATAATAACTCAGTCAGTTATGCTGTAATAAACACTTAGTCCAGTCTTATTAATGTTAATAAGCATCTTATACCGTCTTATAAGTGCTCATTAACTGGTTAATTGGTGCTTATTAAGCATTAATGCTTATTACAGCACCTTAATATAAAGTGTTACCTTTTTTTCCTCTGTGACAGAATCTGGGATTGAGAGTATGAATAGGTAAAGCATCACAGAGGTGTGTGTCTCCGTCATCATTCACCATCTCTTCCCTCTAGGCCTGGGGGCAAGATGGTGGCCTCTAATAGTCGCCATTTTGAGCCCTTAGGATAAAACTGAACCCTATTATTATTCAGAAGATGCAATAAAGAGTGCAAGTGGTGGGGTGTAGACCCGTCTTAAATGAAATATCACAATGTTATTGTAATTCAGCTTTCAGTTGGAATACTGTGTGAACCTGCACAATGTACTTGTACACAACATCATACTGACACCATGTGACAAACCTTTCTGAGATGACAATTCTAATGTGTCTCCATTAGGCTTATAGGATTATAAACATAGGCTTCAGTATCATTTTGAAATGGTGCCCAAAAAGCAGTGGCTGTTGTTGCAAGATACTGACCCAAGATTTCACTATATGAGGGCATTCAAACATGTCACACACAGCAAGTTGGGTCAGTGTTTTATGGAGTTATGATTTTATGATTATATGATGACATTATTTGATTTTTTAAAAATAACAATTTCCGCTGTGAAATAAGCATGCAACCTTTTTTGACCATAAAAAATTGAAATCGAGAATCGTTTGGAACCAGAATCAAAAACCAGAACCAGAACCGGAATCGTTCAAATTCAAACAATGCCCAACCCTAGTTGACGGTGTCCATGGGTAGTTTCAGTTGTTTGGAAATAAATTCTTTGACAATTTTTTTTGGGTCATCTGTGGTGTGTTCCCCTTGTGCTGCTTACCTTGTCGTGGTGGGGAACCTTGTGTGTCTCTATGACTGGGATAGCTATTAACGGGGGCTCATCCCCTGGCAGGTTCAACCAAGTCGGGCAGGTATTCCGGGTAGAGTCCAGACCAAAATCAGCACCTGGTCCTCCAGGTTGAGGGTTGGACGTGGGGCCAACGACCCCACCCGGTAAAAAAAACCTCCATCTCGTTGCAGAAGTATTGAAGAAAAGTAAGAATCCCTACCACCTAGGAGATGAAACCTCTGCAAGCAAAAAAGCTCAAGAGATTATGAAGACGCACACCGAAAACCATATGGAGAGGGTGCATTGGAACCTTTTGGCCCCTAGGGAGCCTACTAACATTGCCACCTGGAACATCAGGACCATGTACACAGCAGGAAAGATGTCAGCCATTGCAGATGAGATGAAGAGATACAAGATCTCTATCCTTGGCCTGTGCGAAACTAGATGCTCCAGACAAGAGAAGTCAAACTGGCCAGTGGCGAGTCCACATTCTACTCTGGACACCCCGATGAAAAAGCACCACACACAGAGGGGGTGGCACTAATGCTCTCCAAAGGAGCTCAGAGGGCCGTCACCAGCTGGGAGCCCATCAATTCAAGGATTATCACTGCAAGATTCCAAACCACCCGTAAAAGTCAACCTTCAAGTCATACAGTGCTATGGACATACAACAACAGTGATGAGGAAATAAAGGACAATTTCTACAACCAGCTGCAACATCTACTCCAAACCAGCAAAGAAAAAGACATCCTCCTGCTCATGGGCGACATGAATGCCAAGATCGGAGATGACAATAGTGGATATAAACTGGCAATGGGAAAGCAAGGATTAGGCATCATGAATGAAAATGGGCAGAGATTTGCAGATATTTGTACGAATTACAACCTGGTCATAGGTGGGACTGTCTTCCCCCATAAACGCATCCACAAAGCCACCTGGATATCACCTGACCACACCATTGAAAACCAAATCGACCACATATGCATAAACAGCAAGTTCAGACGCTCTCTGCTAGATGTGCAAGCGAACAGGGGGGCAGACGCTGGGTCAGACCACCACCTAATGGCTGGAAAACTACAAATCAAGATGAAACGCTACATCAACCCCCCGAACAACAGAGGAAAGTTCAACACCCAGCTCTTCCAGGACATAGGAACAACTGAACTGTATCAAACCACACTACAGGAAAGGTTTCAAGCCCTGCAAGAACTCCACACACCAGTGGAAGAGCACTGGAACAGCCTGAAAAACATACGGAAGGAGACATGCCTGGAAGTGGTCGGGAAAAAGAAAACAAATTACAAATCCTAGATATCAACAGAAACACTGAAAAGAGTAGGAGAAAGGGGGCAAAAAAGGATTCACTAAACCAATGCAAAACCAGGGCAAAAATAGCAGCAGCCCACAGAGATTACCAAGTAGCAAACAAGGAGGTGAAGAAAAGTGCTAGACGTGACAAAAAGAATTCCATCGAGGCCTTGGCACAAGAAGCAGAGGAAGCAGCTGGAAAAAACAACCTCAAGGAACTCTACATGACCACCAAGAAACTTACCGAAAAGTTTAGGCAGTCGGACACACAAATCCATGAAAATCCATGATAAACAGGGACAACTCCTTACCACTAAGGAAGAACAACACCATGCTACACCAGCTGATCAAGAAAATATGGAAGGATGGGCTCATTGCTATTATACCCAAAAAAGGAGACCTCAGGGATTGCAACAGCTACCGAGGGATCATGCTGCTATCAAGACCAGGCAAAGTGCTCAATTGCATTATCTTAGAGAGACTGCGAAAGGGGGTTAATGATGAGCTCAGAGAAAACCAAGCTGGTTTCAGGAATGAAAGATCATGCAGTGATCAAATTGCTACCCTCAGGATCATCATCGAACAATCCACAGAATGGCACACACCTGTCTATGTCAGTTTCATTGACTTTGAAAAGGCATTCAGCAGTGTTGACTGCAAGTTGCTATGGAAGCTAATAGCACACTGAGTACCCCCAAATACATTAACATCATCAAGAACACATATCAGGGTATGCGATGCCAAGTGCTCCACCAGGTATGTGCACAAGATAAAATCAATGTGCTCACTGGCGTAAAACAGGGCTGCCTACTTTCCCCCTTCCTCTTCCTCCTATGCGTTGACTGGATCATGAAACAAACAACCCACAATGAAAAGACTGGCATCCAGTGGAGTCTGACAGAACAACTTGAGTACCTCGACTTTGTGGATGACATTGCACTACTCTCACACAGTCATCAACAGATGCAGGACAAATCCCAACTGCTACAAACAACTGCAACTCGACTTGGAATCAAAATAAATCAATCAAAGACTAAAATCATGCGGATTAACAACAAAAGCATGAACCCTATAACCATCAGGGACCAGACTCTGGAAGAGGTCGACAAATTCACACACCTGGGGAGTGTAATCGCTGTGGACGGCGGAACAAAAGAGGACGTCAAGACAAGAATAGGAAAAGCAAGAACAACTTTCAACATGTTAAATAGTATCTGGAAAACCAAAAACATCTCACTCAATACCAAGCTGAAAATCTTCAACTCCAACGTTAAGACCGTACTGTTGTATAGATCAGAAACCTGGAGGACCACCAATGACATCACCACTACATTACAAACTTTCATCAACCGCTGCCTAAGACGCATCCTCGGGATCTTCTGGCCGAAGAAAATTAACAACATGACCTGTGGGAACGCACCACACAAGACACAGTGGAGGACCAGATGATGAGGAGAAAGTGGATCTGGATTGGTCACACACTTAGAAGAAACAAAACGGCAATAATCAAACAGGCATTAACATGGAATCCACAGGGCAAGCGAGGCAGAGGAAGGTCCAAAAACACCTGGAGAAGGAGCACAGAGCAAGAAATAAAGAAGGGACTGACGTGGACCCAGCTGGAGAAGATGCCCTAAGACAGACGAGGGTGGAAACGTTTCATCAATGGCCTATGTTCCGAAAGGAATACAAAGGCCTAACTAATTGTGGTATGTTCAGGGATGCCAGTGAAAACGAGATTGTCCCTCAAGCTGCGTGATTTGAAATCCAGAATATTTTCCTTCATTGCTTTAATTGTCAGCTGAGATTTATTTGCTGCATCAGTTTCTGACAGAATATCAGAAACTAAAATATATTCTTTGCGTCACTGAAACTTGGCCAAATTCTGGACAGTGCCACTCAACCAGGTGACTCTTTTTCTACATGCCAATCCAACAGAGTAGAGGAGTCTGGTGAAAAAAGGAGAGGAATGTGTTTTACGATGAATACGAGGACTGGTGTGACTGGTACACTGGGCAGAAGAGGCTTCATAGTGTTGTCGCTGCCCATGTTGCAGGAGGAACAACCAGATGGCTGTTTTGTAGGGGTCAAGATGCATGGACAATTAAATCATTCAATATCCAGAAACCATGGATTACCAGAATTTTTTGGAAACATGAACAATTATAAAGCAGTAGCCAACACTGAAGAAGACAAATAATAAGGACTAATTTACAATGCACAATTCAAAGGAAATGATAAGATCACATTTCACTTCAGTTTTACCTTTTACTACACATTTCATGTGAAAATAAAGATTGATTGATTGACTGTATAAAATAATGGAAGTAGTCACTCTGATGTTAGCCATTGGTTTGTGGACTCCTGTTTTGAAGACTGGAGTTTAAGATGTTGGCTATCGCAATCTTGGATTTTTTTGAGCCAGAAGTGACCATATTGAGCTGTGGTTAATAAAGTCCATAATCTTGCAAAAATTTTAGCCTTAATAAAATTCATACATAGAGAGATTCACCCCCTGTACAGTTAGGAAAATGGGAAATAAGCTCAAAACTATGTCTATGGAGACTGACTTGCTTTTGGACTCGGCCTCAATTGGCGTATTCAGTTTTTGGCACTTCCGCGCTTAATTTTTTTTAGCCCCGGATGTTGGATGTTCAACCATACAGTTGAACATTCAATGTTATTGAAATGTTAAAGAAATGTTGCTGTACAACAGCTATTGAAATGTGAGCACTTTAAAAAAAAAATTTGTCTGTCAACATGAGAAGTCCAAGCTCAGATGCATTATTTTTGATTAACCTACATAGCCATTTCAGGACTGTTACTACTTTTTCCATAAGAGAATAAGGAGTAACAGTTTGCAGGTAGACTGGCTTATGCTGATTGAACTTTAAGGCTTTTCAAAATTGCAAAAGGAAGGGGGTTGTGAAAGTCAGAAGTATTACTTAGTCCATATTTATACATGAATAAAATGGAAAGATTGAAATTTGTTCAAAGAAATACCTCTTTGTTGCTTTTCAAACCCTATCATGTGTCTAAGACCTTTTTCTATACAGTGGGTGTGCGCCACTTACTTTGTATTTTCGTGAGCAAGACTTGATTTATTTGTTTTTTCATAGCCTTCTGCCAGCTGGAGCATTGCTTTCTTTTCAGCAGGTGGCACAAGTTTTCTTTGCACAAAAAGAAACATCCAAGATTTCATCTCTTGACATTAATCCAGGTGTTGTTCATCCTCCAATAATTTGTTTTGAGTCCAACACTGATCAAGGCCAGTATTTCCCTAGTAAAGTACATGCCAAAACAGAGACATTTTTAAAGGTTTAGTGACAGGAGGAGTATAGGATTTTGAGGATGGATGAATGGATGTGAGGAAAGGGATGAGTGTGGGGGAAGTCGTTCCTTTGGAACGGATGTATGAAGACTGGGGAGGAAGAGACTCAGTGTGGGGGATCTGCCTCTGGAGTTGACTCACCCGAGCCAATTATGGGATCTAGCAGTACTTGGAAAAGAAGAGATGGGAGAGGTATGCACAGGATTAAATAAAAGGGGATGAACAGAGGGAAGAGAGGGTCAATGATTAAGAACAGGGATGAGCAGGGGGTGTGATCAAGGTGATGGATGAGGGGGAGGGAAAGAGAGTGGGTTGAGAAAACTGATATAAACAGGGCAGAAAAGGTTGATCAGGTATAAGTAGGCTTGACTAGAGGTGTGGTTGAGGCATGACCCTGCTCATGAACCTAAGTAAACTGGTTCATATCATTAGTTATGAGGCAACACTCATGGCTGGAGGTATTATGTTTTCGGGTTGTCCATAAGTGCGTATGTACATACGTATGTCTGTCTCAGTCTTGTGACTGCTATATTTCAGAAATACCTCATTGGAATTTCTTAAAATTTGACACAAAAGTCCACTACAACTGATCACATTTTAGTGGTCAAAGGTCATTATGACCTCACATAACATGTTTTTGGCCACAACTCAAGAATTCATACTCTGAGTAAGACAAAATTTCACACGCATCTAATAGGATGAAATGATGAAGTAATGACATTTTATATATAAAAGGTCAAAGGTCAACTTCACTGTGACATCATAATGTTCTGCAAAAACACTTCTCTGGCCATTACTCAATGTTATCACACAAAGACCAAAGAAGATTGGTGACACTAATTTTGGGTGTCCACCATTAAAATTGTGATTTTATTGATCTTGTGTGCTGCTGGTTTGAAGATGTATGTGAGGCATCCATGTTTTATAATTTGAAGCTTCTTTGCAGTAACATCCATTTGAAGCTTTGTCAGCTGTCATGACTACACATGAGTCTGAACAATCATGGCTCTAAACTGTAACTTAAATTATTGGCGAAAGCATACAACTAGGAGGCCATAATTATAATTATGTTGCATCTTCAACTCAGGTTATAGGCCACAGAATCACAATGAACAGAAACAGGGTTGCTGCAGATAAAGTGGATGCTAATGCATCATATCCCATTCACAGCAAGCACTGTAAAAGGATTCTGATTTAAAATGCAATTTGTGTTTGTGTTTCTGTCTAGATAAGGCTCACCCGGCCCCCCTGGAGTCAGGATTTCATACTATGATTACATATGATGGATACTGCTGCATGCAGATTTCAATAAGATGACAAGTGACAGAGATAGAGACAGAGAGAGGTGGAAATAGAAAAGAAAGATGTATAACCTTTTTTCTTAACTGAGGACAGGAAAGACAAATAATAATAAATTGCTTGCTGATTAATTGAATGTAACTTTATGATGGCCTTTTGCTCAATGATTTATCATTCTTCAAGACTGTCACCATGCACTTTGGTGAACAGATGCTGAAATATTTCATGCTGATGAAGCTCATTTAAATTTGAGAAACAGAGAGGGAGAGAAGCCAAGGGTTATCTGACATCTGCAGTGTCTCTGATTTTTAAACAAACACAGATCAACAGATCAGCCAGATGAAACAAATGTGAAAAAGATTTAGTCACTGCGTCTGTGTGTGTGTGTGTGTGTGTGCGCGTGTGCATTTTTGTTTTCACTTATCTTGCTTACGTGCAAACCAACTCTAAGCGCGTTCTGCTGAATCCCCATTTTCCTTTAATCTTCACTCGCAGTTTATGCTGAGATGAAGCATAATGCACATCAATCAGGAACACACACACACCAATGCGTATATCAAAGATAAAATTAATGATATCAAACAGAGTTATAAATATGTAGATTATGTTCTTACCCGTTGCAGTCTGGAAACAAACACACGCCACGTTTGCAATCACAACAAAACACATTCTGACACCAACAAAAACTCAGAGACAAAAATTTAATCACATAGTTTGGAGCACTACTTGAACTACAGCAGCGTTTCTGGTTGAAGTCCAGTACAGTTCATTCATGAAGGATTAAAGACGGCTGTGCTTTTTTTTTTTTCTTTCCCAGACTAAGGCTTGTAAAACATCCTGTTTTCAATGTAGTTCTAAAATATCTATTATTAGGTTGTCTCTGAGCTCGGAAAAAAAAAAAAAGGATTTCTATAAATTATTCCTACATTATTATAGACATGGCAGATTTATTTAGGGACGCTATTGTATTGCTTTGAATAGAAAAGACGAGATCTTTACTTAGAAATCAGAGTATCATACAAAAGCTTGAAGATGTTCCCAATGTGTATTGCATGGCAATGTTGGAGCCGCTTGACTGGAGTGTATTTATAAAATCTCACTTACACGTTCTCTTCCTCTCTCTCACGTACGCACTCATAATATGCCTGACTCTTACAAGGACACCGCTCAAAGCAGCCTCCACTGTAAAATCCCAGGGAGCTCTTACCTTAAAGTGGGCTTCATAATTTACGTTTGTGGGTGTTTTAAACTGAGCTGGGTCCAAAAACATTTGGTAAGGGAACAGAGCTCATAAAAACTACCAGCTTTGACACCACAAAGGATATTAAAACAGTTATTGCACTTCGTCTTGGGTGTTGTATTCTTTCATATTTAAGGGTATCCTTGAACAAATGGAAGACTGCTTATGTGACAATATTGCAAAATGCTTTGAAATGATGAGGAAATTACAGCGTGTGTGTGACAAAGAGAAGGAGTTTAAATGTAGGGGGAAAGAAAGAGAATAAGAGGTGGCATGGTGGTGTGGTGGTTAGCACTGTTGCCTCACAGCAAGAGGGTTCCTGGCTCGATCCCGGGTGCAGGAGCCCTTCTGTGCGGAATTTGCATGTTCTCCCCGTGTCAGCGTGGGTTTTCTCCAGGTACTCTGGCTTCCTCCCACAGTCCAAAGACATGCAGATTGGGGATAGGTTAATTGGTGATTCTAAATTGTCCATAGGTGTGAATGTGAGTGTGAATGGTTGTCTATCTCTATGTGTCAGCCCTGTGATAGCCTGGTGACCTGTCAAGGGTGTACCTCGCCTCTCACCCAATGGATGGATGGATGGATGGATGCAGCAATGCAGTGATGGGTCATGGGTGTACCCTGAATATTCTGCCAACAGGATTCAAGGTAACTGCCAAACATAAATAGCCAACAACAAACAAGTAAAAACAGACAACTTTTTGGAGAACATACAAGTGCACATTTTATCACCATTCACCAGTTTGAGGCAGGACTTTAAACTAAACATATTGTCTGTTAATTCATTATATTGGAATTAAAGTATAGGCTCATGGCCTCAAGGCTTGTCTACACAGAAGGTGTTGAAGCTGCATTTTTTAGTCATTTGTCTCATGTGCATCTGACGGCAAAGATATGCTTCAATCTTAATCAGTGCAGCTGTCTTCACAGGCTTCATAACTGATTACTTTTAACTCGTGCTTCATGGATGTAGCTGCAACCTGAAGCATATTTTTACACTACAAGTTTATTCTCTTAAATAAGAAAGTACAGTTTGTGGTACACCTGGCCTCCACTTATTTGTTACTTATAGGTTGGCAGGGAGTCTGTTATGTATAAAACTTTTCTTCGTTTAACTCCCAGTCAGCCATGGCAGTGTGACATTGAACCAGCATGCACAATACCAGGACCCTGAAGGGCACTGAAGCAGCTGAATGGAACTGAGCTGTTGTTAATTTTCTTATTTACACTGGTTCTTTTCCCACTGTGACATGTCAAAATGTCTTTCATGACAAAGGCCTGTTCCCGATATGTTGAGCTTAAAATTACAGTGTGGTGGCTGTTATAAACAGGTTTTCAACCTGGCAGCTGTCTGTACAATCTGTACAATATGAAATGAATGTGGCATCAAATTTGTAGCCAAGATGGACTTCAGCATGACATGATCCTTTAGTGACATATTGAAGAACTGTCTCTCAGCATTTGGTCTTCCCAATAGCAGTTGGCCCAGGTCCCCTTACTGACATGGACTCTCAGCCCACTGTATGGACACTCTTCATTTTAAAAGCAGAAATAGTTAACGCACATCGGGGGGGGTTAGCCTTTAATGTATAGGACAGACAAGCGTGAAGGGGGAGAGAGAGAGGGAGCAACACGCGGCAAAGGGCCACGGGCTGGAGTCGAACCCCGGCCGCTGCGGCAACAGCCCTGCACATGGGGCGCCCGCTCCTCCACTAAGCCACCGGTGCCCCAATGTTTAAATGTTTTAAGTTTAATTTTCACTCTCTTTTTTATATTTATGATTTGGGCATTCATGTTTTTTTCCTTTCTCTTACTGTGTAAATTGTGATCAAAGCATACTAAGTTAAATTCCTTGTGTGTAAAAACCTAATTGGCAACAACCATGTTTCTGATTCTGATATGTCACAGGACTCACAGAAGCCATCTGCCTGAACAGGATGGGCACAGTTCTGAGGGAAAAAACTGATTTGAAACTCTGAACATTAATGGATACACTAATACACTGATGGATATTTGTGACTTGTATGCTTGTGTGTGTGCATTGGTCTCTTCCCCCAGGCAGATTGATAAGCTTATCCAAATTGAGAGGGTGTTTCATAAGCAGATGGTATTGGTAGCTCAGGCTTTGGCCCTTTGAGACTCAATTTGGCCCATAATTGGACCAATTAGTCTGGGCCATAAAACATAAATCATGCTGCACAGGTACAAATCTGCCCACAAAGATAAACAAACACCATAAAACTAAAAGAGGTAGATGCACTGACACACAGGCAGCTTAGAGTTTAAGAGATGTAAGCAGTTTCTAGTTTGCATTGACACACTGGGCTGAGCAAGCATGTGCATGGAAAATAAAAAGTGCAGCTTTTCCACACTCACAAGCCAGTCACCACAGTATCTATTCTGTGCATTAATGTCAAAAAACTCTTTATGCAGATGATACTCTTTTACACGTTACTGGTAAAAAATGAAAACTCTCCTTCCATTGATGGAAATGGACTGAAATTTTCTTTTAGGGCGGGCGAGAGGGGAGGGGGATGGGTCTAACAAGCACAGGACTATGACCCAAGAGACCAATGTCCATGTCCAGTGTGAAAAGAATAAGTTATTTTGTCACATCAGTTGTTTGTTGTCATTAGTAATGTCAGTCAAACTTCAACCAGAATCTTTTTACTAACCCTAAACAAGTGGTGTTGTTGCTTAATCCTAACCACTGACCTCTTCTTAGTCAGGTTAGTGGACTGTGACTCACTGCCTACTCTTCTGCATCAAGATCTGCCAACACCCTGCGACAATGCACAAGGCTGCCCCCGCATCATTACGATAATGCAGTGGGCTTCTGCCCAAGCATCAAAACAATGTAGGGACAGTAAATTAAATAAATACATTATCAGTCAGCATTTTTAAGATATGGTTATATGATCGATTATAATTGTATCTTTGCAGATACTTAAAAACCTTCGTCATAAGGTTGATAACAAATATACCTTTGGTGGCATTACATTTCTTAACGAGTTTGCTCTTGCAAATTAGTAACATAAAAACACAATTTATTTGAGACAGGTACAAGGTGCTCATATAACCATTCGTCTGAACTTAATACAAAGACAACTTAGTTTGTTCACAACAGATTTTCTCAATTGTAACAATACATAAATAATGAAGTGGAAACTCTTGGAAAGCTTATAGTGATCATGCCAGTCTAGGTCAAAGTAATCACTATGCGGATGATTAGAATTTTTTTTTTCTATTTCCATATTTCATATTCAGATTACCATCTAATTGATGGTTGTATATTTATTAAGTAAATTTAAAGTAATGAAACTGTTTTAACTATTTTCTATTTGCCTCAGCAGCCCCTGTGCAGTTTATTAAAGAATAACTAAACCCTGGACTTTTGGCTAAGGTGCCTCCTCCGTGGAACATGAAAATGGGGAGGGTTGGTAAGTGGGGGCTAAGACATGCCCAGTCACTCCATTGTGCCATCTCCTGATCCACAGCATCTCCCTTTGTTGAACTTACAGTGGTGTGGTGAATATGACAGTCCGCTGTCTTCTTTCACAGCCCAATGTGACAGAAGCTGTCTTCGTATTCGTCACTTGGCACCAGATCAGTCAATAGCAAAACTCAATTGCAATAGCCAGGTTTCAACCTGTAGAGGGCAGCCACGATGCACAATATGCAGACCTAAATCAATCAGCAACACTACTTGATACCCATATATATTGGCTTCAACGGAAAAGGTGGTTTAGGGGTTTAGTTTCTCTTGACACACAATGTTCTCTCTCTTTTTAAATCACTCAAACCTGCCTATGGAAACTTCGAAAATGTCTTATCGCAGCCTCGCCACTATATTCTTCCACTGCTTCTCTACCAAGGATCTGCTCAAGGAGGCATTACATGACTGGGCATAATCAATCCTCTCAACCAACAGGTCCTAACCCTGTGTACATTTGTTTTCTGTCTCCATCACTTGCAGCCATGACTAGCAGCCATAAGCCTCAAGGAGACTACATTTTTTACTGAAAGAAAATGACTTTTTTTTTCTCGTGATGGTTTCGGTGGGCATTCAGCACCAGCTTCAGGTAGCCAGTTGCAAGCAAAGGGGGAAAGTATCATGGTGGGAGTAAAGTCATTATCCTACTAAATAAATCAATAGAATTACCATAGTTTTAATTTTTTTCCCCCATATGTTGTCATGTATGAAAAGACCCAAAATAAACAAGTGGGCTATTTGAATACTTTAAGTGAATTATTTAACGAGTATTTTTACTGTAATGATTCTGTCTAAAGCTTTTTGACATATAAGTTTCAAATTACTGTCAGTGATCGCTATAAGCGATTACAACTGTACAAATTTACATTCAGTTATATAGCTTTGTTGGTAAACTTTTTTGTAGCAAGCAGCTTGCTGAGTTAAAGAAAGAGGATTGTTGAAGCTGTTTTTTCTCCAAGTTCTGGATTATGTAGATATAATAGACAAACTGCTGCCTCCACACTTACCCCCTCACATTCTGTTTACCATTTAGCTCTCAAGTTCATCACTGAAGACAGTTAACACTCACCACTGCATTTAATATGATGAGGTTGGATGGTCATTTTTGGCATAATAGCCACTGGCATTTATCTACAAAGCTGTTACCATTTTAATATTGCTGCTTGAGTTGAAACAATGATCCAGAGTTCAATGCTGCAGGAACCTTGTACCGGAACTACTCTCAGAAAAATTGCTTTAATAAATAACAAGCCATGCTTATGGGGTAATCAGCAAATATATCTAAAAATGTAAACACCCCTGTAACTTAAGCATTAGTCATAATAATCACCCAAACTTGCCTGTAACTGTATGATTGAGTCAGCCTTACGTTTTTATTCTGTTTCTGTCAGTTGTTGTGATGTGTTTTTCTGTTTCTTTTGAGCAAGGCATTTAAGGGACGAACCATTACTCCTTCTCCAAACTGTATAATATCTGATTGATTTCAGTTTGTTGCATTTTGGGAAGAATCAACCCTCGTTGTTTACTTCAATATGTAATTTTTGACATTTCCCATGGTGCTCTCCCGAGGGAACAAGCTTGGAAGTTGCCTTTAGCTGGATTTTAGAGAAAAAAATTTCCCCTCATTCACCCCCTCACTCAAGACCCTATATGTCTTTTTTCTACAGTGTATGCTGCTCTATTAAGGCTGGTGTCTGTGGAGAAGCCTTTTGTCCCTTTATGATTGAGTATTGGTGCAGTGGGATTCTTTAGGAGCTGGACACCAATGCAGATACAATGAGGCTGAGACAGATGGTAAGGTTAAAGAGGTTTTAATGAAAAGGAGTGGAGGGGCTCGAGCTCAACAGGAGAAGGTCGTCAGGCAGCAGGGGAGAAAGGACTAGAAACCTAAAGGGGCAGGTTGTAGAGAGAGATTGAAGGCCACTGAGTGGCTGTCTGGAGCCTGGTGAATACTGGGTGGAGGTAGGCTGCACGAAAGACTGCAGGTGACAGATGAATGTTGGTGGACTAAACCCCCCTTCAAACAGGATTACAGGAGCTAGTGGATTATAAACCTGCATTAATTGTTTTCTTTTTTGTTTTTTTGGCCACTTGCAAGCACTGGAAACAAGCTGTAGACTACACTGACATATTATCACCTCATAAAATTGATGTGACGAACATGTTGGCAAACATTTCCTCATTAACAAATTTGAGAGTGTGTTTCTGATCACCTGACAAATGTAGGACATTCACTTTACTTTGGGCTCTGCTTTTGGTCTCCACCAAGTCCTGAGGGAAATATTTGGCTCCTCGGCTGCTATATGATCCACTGTGCTTGCCAACTCATTACTAACCTTGTCTGATTGCCATTTGGTGCATTTTTTAGTGCAAGTGTCATATTAGATAACATTACATTGCTAATTTCAGTAATCACATTACAGTTACTTGTCAAACAATTATGTTGTTACTTGCGTCAAATACGTTCTTTGATGGAAGAAAAAAAAATCATCAAATGTGCCAACAACAGACAGCTCAGCCTGGGCAATCTGTGCTGATTCAGAGGAGGAAAAGGTTATCTGACAAATGATATGAGGAGCTCCCTCCTTATGAGGTATAACCGCTGCTTTAGTGATGAACTCGTCAAATAAGCTGGAATAGTCTGCCATTAAGCCGTGGTTTGGTGAGCGAGCGACTTTGTTTTCCTTTAAGTCTGTCATCATCTAATTGTATTCCTCCTTATAAGGATAGGGATTTGTGGTATGTGGGCATATGTAAGGCTTTATGTTACATTGCTCACTGCCAATTACATGGTAATGCATCTCAGACGATGTTGGAGAGTAATGCAAAAGCCCTGGAACAAGTAGTGTAACTACTTACTTTCTGTAACAAGTAATTAAATAAAGAAATGCTTTACTTTTTTCATTAAAAAATAATGAATAATATAAACACTAACCTCCTTTTTTTGAGTAACGATCCCAACACTGGTTAGATTACAGTGCATTTTTAGAGTGAAACAAAACAATGAAGTGAAGTGCAACAGCAACACAGCCATAAGCTGAAACACACTAAAATGCTCCACTGAGCCAAGATGGGTTGTAATTATATATGGCTTTTTCACTAGTAAATCCCTTTACATATAAGCAGGCAAGTGACTGATATAAAGATACTAGTTTTCTTTGTTAATTCCATTGCTGAGATGACTCTCACAAGGGTTTCTAGATAAAAGTCCTCATCTATTGCTGAATTTCAGCAGCTTCACACTAGATGTGAAACCACCCCAATATGTCACTTGTCACATAAGCAGTCGCCTGGCCATTCACAACAGAAATGCATTTCTCTGCGCTGGTCAGCAAGCAATTCTACAACTCTGCTCTTTTGTAATCACACATAGAGCTCTGACTCTGTTTGTCTGTGTGCTTGTGTGTGTGTGTGTGTGTGTGTGTGTGTGTGTGTGTGTGTGTGTATGTGTGTGTTGGTCTCACTTGCTCTCTACTGTATGTAGACATGACAGAAAAATATGTGGAATGCCCAAGCATGGGATACATATTTTATCATAAGAATCAGATTATGAATATCATATATAATATATATATTATATAATTCATAGCATATTATCAGATTATCAATGTGTTCTTTTGCGAGATTTTTGCACAGCTCATGGAGAAAATAGACCAGATACCACAACTATCACTGCAGATTGCAAACCGGCCACCAGTCTTGGTGAAGCGGCGGGTCCAATGTGAATAGCCCAGCTGGTTAACATAGGCGCTGAAAGGAAGCTGGTTTTAATGAATGGCTACAGTCTCTAATTTGACTATGGCTAAAAACAAAATTATATGCCCTTTCATTTCAATATTATTCAAACTTACCATTTCCATTATTGATATAATATTTTGCTATAATATCATTGCTATTATAAAGTTATTGTTGGTAATGTCATTTATTTGATACAGAATTTTGTACAACAGTGTCTGTGACAGTGTTCCTTAGCAAGGAGACACTGTTTCATTTAGTTTCACGCATTATGTACCATGGTTTTATTGTTTTTATGATTTCTCTCTCGCAATTTTATAACACCTATGTTATTATATCTTCTATCTCAAAAGGCATGTGCATTATATTATGTAATGTATTACTGTGTCTTTGGTGTACCACTGATTGCATATGTGTGTAGCACTTTTGCCCAAACACAATTTCCCCTTGGGGACAATCAAGTACATCTTAGCTTATCTTATCTTATTCTGTCATTTGTATTCCCAAAAAGTTTAGCACTGTAATGAGCTGGCATCTATCAGGTAGGCAAACAGTCTACTTGTGCCCTGAGCTTATGTAACTCAATAAGAGGACATAAAATGCATCTCTTTGCATGCAAAATCTTAGAGATACACCTAAAATAAAAGATACCTCTGTGGAAGGTAAAATCATAAAAGGACCTATGCATAAAAAAGACAGCATATCATTTGGAATGTATTTGAAAGTCTTAAAAGAGTAAAGGGAGAGAAATCGTGTGTGTGTGTGTGTGTGTGTGTGTGTGCGTGTGTGTGCGTGTGTGTGCGTGTGTGTGTGCTCCAGGCAAGATTAAAATCACTGATCAGGGCATGCAAATATTAAAATAACCCAACCTTGCTTGGAGAAATGAATTTAGTCCAAGTGGGGCTCAAAATAGGACCTGACATGACCAAAGTAACATGGGTAGGCAACAATGGATACAGGCAGTCATTCCAGAAAGAGTACTGCAAGTACTGTAAATCAGAACTCCAGGCTGTCAGACTCACAGGTTAAAACAAGACAACTTGTAAAACTGACAGAGGATGGCCAGAGACACTGCTTTTTACACTCTAAAGCCTTGAGAAGCAGCTGAGAAGTAATCAGGGAGATGCAGATGCAGCTGGGGTTGAGACATCCCAGAGCAGACTCAGGAACTGTCAAGTGATGCAGAGCCAGAGAGCATGACACGACCACAGTAAATGTCGAAAAACAACCCCTGCTCTTTCAATCTAAGGAAGTGACACAAAACCTGATGTCTGTGCCTCTTATCAAACTCCACTGTAGCTATTCTTGAAAATATACTCGGCATTTGTCTCCTGATAAATATGAAACAGCCAAATATTGCCATGTGCAAGACGAGTGGCTGGGCATATGTTCCTGGCAAGATTTCTGAATGTTTTCAGTTTTTGGGCGTCAGAAGCATAGACACAATCTGAACAGACAGGGACTGACTTCATTTAAATGTCAGCTCTTTCTATGTTTTAGTATATTCAGTTTGGGTGTTATTGTGTGTGTATATGAGAGTGAGAGACTGAGAGAGGGTTGGGAGTAAGGTCGTGCATTGTGTATCTAAATCTTTGAGGGAGCTGGTGTGTCTACAGTATTTATTTTTAGATTTCCTTCCTCACGTTTTGTTCTGACATGATTTATTAAGGAACAGGAACTGTCAGTCTCATCTCATCCTCTTTGTCTACAGTCCTGTTTCTCCTTTTTACTCTCCTTTTAACATTAAAAGGGCATTTCCTTGGTACTATATTTATACTCCTTTTTTCTTATATTTTATATTCTAAGTGATCTTATAACAGACTACCAAAGGAAGCTTTTTTAATGCATGTGGTTACAGTGCTTCCTCTGGGTCTGAATTCTTATTCTCCTATTTACTAAACAAAGTACCAAACAAATTTATTTAAAAAAAAAAATCTCTCTTTAACAATTTTTTGAACAGGATCTCTAAACAGCTGTTCACCCACGAAATTCTCATAGGGGTGGTCAAGTAGGGCCACTGAAAATTTTGGGGGGCAGGAGATCTTCAGCGGGAGATCGCAGGTCAACAGTATATATTCCATGTATAAGTGGTATGTATCACCTGTAAGCATTACTTTCGGATGCAACTCACTACTGTGTGTCAAAATATTCTGGACATAAATCTGTTTTAACATTGTAGTTTGGTTCAAAGATAATTCAAACTTTGAAAGGTAAGAGTGTAATGGGGCTTAGAACTTTATGATGCCCATTCTCATGTGCTTTTTCATCTCATAAGTTGTTGCAGCATTTTCTGGGATGACACCATTTGTTACACAGATATGGTACAAAATTTAACAATTTTTGACCACTCAAAAAATGATAGAAATGGTCAGAAATACCATATTAGGACGCCAAGATCCATGAAAAATCCATGCTGTGGAAAAAAGTTTTGTTTTTTGGTAACTGAATGGTGAGCACCTCTGTCCAAGAAACTGCCGAGAAGCCCCATTATTGTCAATAGACCTATGAAAGCCATCCATCCTCTAAATGCCTTATGTCTCGAGTTTGTGGTTGTTAAGTTTAATGATGCTTTGCTAAAGGTTCATAAAATCATAAAAAATAACATTTACTCACAAACACACTATCACACGTTCATATGTTCATACACACACACACACACACACACACTTAAACTATAGAATTTAATAATAAAACTGATCAGATGAGCGATAAAATTGCCCATTAATAACAAAATGATAAGTAAAAAAATGCTATATTAAATCATGGCTGTCCATGAATGCCAACAAAAGAAACAAAGAGAGGTATATTACTGATAGAAACAAAAGGTGTAAGACTTGGGGTCAGATGAATGAATGCCATGTATATACATAAACCATGCATATGCTACTTCCCACACGAAAAGTGGTATCTATAAAAAGAGATCATGCGGTAAATATGTGAACCACACAGATTGCATGTGGTTTTCTAAAGCCTGATGCTCAGGACATGGTAAGCCAGAGATGAATAATACTAAGGTGAGGGATGGAATTTGAATTATTTTATAAAAAGGTTATTGTTGTTTTACACCAGACGGCGCAATCTGTAAAATACCTATTATAGACGCATTAATTACTTTTGTGTAATCAGTTTATTTTTGACATGAGTGCCATAGGCTTAATAATTGATATCCTCTCTAATGTTGATTAAATTATCACTGCTAATGATGTTTTTGACAGTACATGTGATGAAGGTATGGTATGCTATGCTATGGGGGCGGCAGTAGCTAATTCCATAGGGACTTGGGTTGGGAACCGGAGGGTCGCCGGTTCAAGTCCCCATCCGGACCAAATGTGGAGCGTGGCCTGGTGGCTGGAGAGGTGCCAGTTCACCTCCTGGGCACTGCCGGGGTGCCCTTGAGCAAGGCACTGAACCCCCCAACTGCTCAGGGCGCCTGACCAAGGTAGCCCCCTCACTCTGACATCTCTCCACTTTGTGCATGTCTAGGTCCTGTTTGTGCATGTGTGTTTTTCAGACCTGTGTGTTAATGACAACGGAGTGAAAACTTGAATTTCCCTATGGGGGGATTAATAAAGTATATAAAATTAAAAAAAAAAGAAAGAAATAATTAATTAATATGGGCACTATAATAATCTATCTAAATCTATATCTTTTCCTATTCCTATAAATAAAAAACTGGTGGAACGGACAGCAGTACTGATATTCAAACAGGTGAAGAAAAATGGCGTAGGCACCAACATTCCCAATTGCTAACATGTCAGCTTCGCTAAATTTCTGCTCTTTTTTGTGGCTGGCCTTGTGAGTCACTTCTCTGAAACAGTCTCCTGCTAGCCAGGTAGAGGTTTTTAAATATCAACATCAGTAATCTTTGAGGAAAGATGGGGAAGATTGCACCAGCTAAACTAGCATCCTGCACATTCTTGTACAGGTATTGGAAAATCAACTGGACAACCTCTAAGCTCAAGTCAAGTCAAGTCAAAATTTATTATAGCCCAAAATCACAAAAATGCCTCAATGGGCTGTACATTAAAACACATAAGCAAATTACAAATAACACAACAAATAAAATATATAAAAACAAGTGAAATGACTATGTAGAACAAAATAAACAAACAAAGCTGCGTAAGTTTCCAACAGGATATTAGGAACTGTGATATCCTTTGATTTATCGAAACTTGGCTAAATCCTGGACAGTGCCATTCAACCTGGGGACTCCTTTTCCTTATGCAACCCTGACAGAGCAAAGGACTCTGGTGAGAGAAGGGGAGGAGGCGTGTGCTCTATGGTCGTAAAGACTGGTGTGATGATGGGAATATGAGGGGTTGTCCTGTACCTGCTGTGGATCACTGTTATACACTGCTCAGAGGTGGCTGCAGAGCAGTGCCACGTTCAGAGGAACGACCATGTGACCATCTCATTAAGGATGTGTGGAGAGTCAAATCACCTCACAACCAAAAACCATGGTTTACCAGACCCGTCTGGAAACATGGACGGTTATAAAGCAGCAACCAACAATGTAGGGAAACACAAGAAAAATGCAAGTTAAGGGGCTGATGGGATCATGTAACAATGTAAACGCACAGCTGTACGCATCTAAGGCAAAAAATGAGCAATCATGCTAATGTCCTTGGGCGTGCACAGGGTTTTAGTTATTAACATTGCCTTTTATGTAGTCCGGTACCACGGTCAGTCGATACTTCACTAATATTGATTCAGATGTTTGAAAGCAGATTTTCAATGTCAAACAAGCTTGGCTCATAAATCTACATTAACTACAGTAATACCACAGTCAACCATCAGTCTATTACTAATGTGTCAATTATATAGCAAAATATCTAATATAACATTATGAAATCAGTAATGAAAGTGAAATACTGAATACTGATTCATAACACACTGACCATGTAATTAAATGCTAATTAACTGATTAATGAGAACCAATTAGGAACAAAATGGTTAACCCACTTAGTTCTATAGGAACATGCAAACCAACCATAACTACAGATGAAATCACGTCTATGGTGATAACAAAAAATGTACTGTAAATTATGTTCTTTAATGTATGCATACAGAAAGAAAGGTGCTCAAGAAAAATGTGGTCTGGTTGACCCTTTGTCCTCGGTGTAGAGGGAGCACAAAAGAGATGTTTCTGTAAAGAATCATTCAAGTACATTCAAATTCAGTGTAGAATTTAATTAGTCAATTCAAACAGTATGTGTTAGTGCCTTGTAAGTCTCGGAACACCTCTAATTTCAATAAATGTCACAATCCATTTTCTTAGCTCTCTTTTTATCTCATGTAAAAGAAATGCCTGTTCAAGAAATGTACCTCCCTGTAGCTTATAAAGACCTTTAAGCAAGAAAAAAAAATCCTTTATTCTTATGATCTTAGTTCAATCAGTTTTGTAAATTTGAACATTTCTATCCTGAGGCTATGAACCCGGGAAAACGAGGCTTTACTGTGTAGTGTCATTAAAAGACAAAACCTGGGGGTGCTTTATTAAAAGAGGAATTGTGAACTGACGGCGTGCTCTCACACAGATCGGGAAAATATGCCTTTAGCTGTCATGCACTTCAGCAGTGGAGGAGATTCCCAAATACAGAATCGATCAGACATGCTCTTTCTGTCTTGAGGTGTGTATGTGTCCTTTGTTGTGCCACCATCTTTATTAATTTTTACCATTTGTGATATTTAAATCACCTCTTGAATTCTGATTGCTTCCTTTGTTAACTAATCAGACTGAACCTCCACTTCATTTTCATGTCATTTTTCAGTCTGATGCCATATATTTCTCGCTGTTTTTATGTAAGCAATCAGTAGTGACTGATGCATCTATCACGTCTACTCTGGATGTAGGGATGTGTATCAGAATCTGGTATTACAGACAACACAAATAATGCAGTGACGACACACATTAATTTTACCTAAAGTGGCTTGTTATTATTCAGGGAAAAAACAAAACAAAACTAGAAAAGCACTCAGAGACTGCAGACCTCTGCCAAGTAGGTGATTTTCTGAAAATTTCATCAAAATCTGTTGATAACTTTTTGAGTTATTTTGCAGACAAACAGACCAATGCCGGCAAAAACGTAACCTCCTTGGCGGAGGTAATAATTGACATTTCTGTGTTGTATGTGTCAGCCATTATGTTTCTTCAAATCAAATCATATCATTGTGGATGACTTAAAGATAAAACTAGATTTCTCAGTTTGTTAAAAGACAACTCTACACATTATATGATGCAAAATGATCAGGACCAAGGACTGAAAAACGGACAGAGAGGTGGCTGTCTGTTTAAGAGACAGAGAGTGACCCCTGCACCACTTCAAAATGAAGCTTAAAACCTGTCATTTTTAGTGGTGTTAATTTCTTCCAGTTGATATATTGATAAATGCAAACTTAGCATCATTGGGATTTTCCCTCAAGCAAAATTATTCCCTGAATGATATATTTTCTAGATATCTTGACTGTTAATAGTTTCTATTTACATGCAAAACAAAATCTTTCCATTTATAAAACATTTTTCTCAGTGTCTGGTCTGATCAGTGTTCCCCAGTGAAAGGGGTGGGGGTGGTGGGGTGTCATAAAAGTTGGTTTAGTTAAAAGATCAATAGAGAGGCACAGCAATTGCCAATGAATATAAGGCTAGAAAATACATTTCCTCAATTTAAAGGAGCATGTGCTGATTGTTTAGGAGGTTTTTACTGGGAGCCAAATTATCCTCTTCAAAACAATGAACTTGCAGATTTCAGTGTGTAAAAACGCAGAACAAAGCAGTTTCACTTTTTAAAACATCTGTTTTTTCAGACACTCTCATCATGGAGGGGCTTCTAAATACAGTGGCTTACACAAAAACATGAATGGCCATTTCTAGAGCCAGTGATTGGTTTGCCCGGTCTGGGCTACTGTAGATACATGATGGTGCAACATGGCAATCTCTGTAGATGAGGACCTGCTAAATTTCTCTCTAAAGTAACAAAAACACATCAGATCTTATTTTCAAGTGATTATACACTTAAGAAATCATACATATAATATCATATTCCATGTCTGCCAATACTGTATCCCCCTAAAGGCTAGACACTGGACCTTTAACATGACCACTGTTAAAAACCACACCCTTCTATCAAAATAGAGACACAGTGATATAAATCACAATACACTTCTAGTGTCTACATCATTTTCAGTCAACACACAAGCATGTCACTTGAAAAAAATGCTGCTGTAATTTCTCTAAGTTGACTTACATCAACCTGTGCAGCTGCATTGCTCTCATCACCAACAGCTCACCAACACATCTATTTGAATTTGAATAAATCTAAGAAGCAATTCAGAGGTCTGGTTTCAGGTTATGTTTACTATAGACTGTATTTACTGCAATATGTACAGGTATGTGTGAGCCGCTAATGTGTGTGCTGTTTGAAGAGAGATCCAGCAATGTTATTTCAAGCAAGTTATGCAATAACATGATTTTTCTTAGGTGAATAGAGTTTTTGGTGAGAATAAACACTAGATAAACGCTGGATAAATTACAATTTAGATACACTTGTGGATTAGGTGATGCAAACATGGATATTGTATTTTGTGTTTCTTTCCTTTTTCAGAATTACACCATGTCCCCAGTCACCCTGTGACAATATTTCACACCTTGGTATATGTTTTTTATTCCACGGGACTTTCTACAATCAATTTAAAGCCTTCCTGATGTGGGGAAAAATATTATTCTGAAACATGTAAGCCCATTCAACTTTTGCACAATGTAAAACAATACTCATTAAAAAGATTTGGACTGGTGCTGTCCCAGCATCACATTTTGTGAAATGTCAGTGGTGCACATGCTAGTTCCTTATTCAAAGCTGAGCCCACGGGTCGTTAATATAGCTGCCAGTTTCTTCCTGCCAAATCCTAGTTTACACATAATTACCTATGCATGATTAGTACACGTGCAGCGTTCCCGCTGTGCAATCTCCATCTCCTGCCAGTGGTTGGTGTGTATCATCCAGTTGTTTTACACAGGGTTGTAGCATGTAATCAGAAGCATGACAGCCTGAATTTTTTTAATTTAGCATATTGAGATCCTGAGCCAATAACAAACATAAACACACACATTTAATTATAAATTTCTGTGAATTTGAATCCTTTTTTTTCCACAAACACACTACCTCTAATCTTTAATGAGCACTGCATTTTTAATTCATGGGTGGTGAGTTTCTGTGCTGTAACTGAGTGGAGCTGAAAAGAGGTCAGTGTTTCTATTAAGTAGTCTCCTAACCTTGTGTGAATATGCATGTGTGTATGTGTGTGGATCACTTAACTCTTTAAGATTCAATAAATGAATAGGTGCTTTCTCTACCTCACTGTGTCTTCATCTGTTGATTTCCCTAGTGAGTGATTACAGGCAGATGAAGAGGATGTGGATCACCAGCCACGTTCTCAGAAGACGATTGCTGGCTTAACCGCCCTATAACTGCATTCTCAATATTGATCAAGAGCGAGCGCTGCCCCATCACACATGGTTTGAAACACGGATGACATGTGAACATATGTAGGGAGGATGAAGAGGCTGTGTATAAAGTGAGCAAGCACTGTGAAAGATGATAGAAGGAGGAGAGTTGTTTGATTGTTTATGGTTCGGTCTGTGTGTCAGTGTGTTTGTGAGGGTTGCACTAGATGTAATTTGCTGCAGCACTGCAGTGGTGTAGTGGGTAGGTGCTCTGAGAGCAGCCATCTCACCTCACTCATTAGAGGGAGTAATGAATCGCTGACTATAGATCAGTGTCAAGGGTCTACTTCACTCTGCCCACTGCATCAATGTGCAGTGTAGGTGTGTGTATTACTGTGGATGTATTTGTGTTTCTGTCAGTATGTGTGTATGTCAGCATGAATATATGTGTACCTTCTTATTGGCGTTTTCCTGTATGTGCATGTGATTGTGTAGAAGCAATATTACTGTTTCTCTTTTGAGCTTGATTCCTCTTGAATGCCTCATCTTTCCTCGCTGCAACGTTGCACATTTCATCCATCTTCTGCTAGTATTCAGAGGTGGGAGACTCAAGTAACATGATTTGATGTAAGTCAAAATCGAGTCACACATTTGAGAACTTGAGATATGTTGGACCAGTATTGATAAAGTCTTGACTTTGACTTGGTATTCATGATGTGAGACTTGACTTCAGACAGATGACTCAGAACTACTTGACTTTGTTTCTGTAACTTTTTTGTAAATATTTGCATCTTCCTATATATTGAAAAGTTATATTTTGTATTTGAAGCATGATAGGGTGATTTTGATCTCAAACCTGGCAACCTACTATAAGCAACAAATAGCACAGGGCATCCCACAAAGGAGCTATAACTGAGGGGGCTGGTCCAAAAATAATAAAATTTGAATTCAAAGATTGTTGTTGTTGACGATAGTAAAAAGAGAACAGCGATAAGTCTGCAGCTCAAAAACCAGACATGACCACCACAACATCCAACTTCATCCACCACTACAGAACCCACAAAGAAAAGTATGTGAATGTGGCATTTTAGCCAACTTACTAGCTTATTGGCAGCAGGACCTCGTCACATATTGAAAATTGGTCATGAACTTTCCACACTGAGATACAACATGCAAGGTACCCTGGGTGTGTTGGTTGTTGATGTTCTGAGACACCGTCTCAACTTCTGCCTGTTACATGCATAGTCTGTTTTCAAAATACACTTCCGTTTTCACAGGAAAAGTACCATTTGCATACAGTCTCTTTCAAAATAAATGCACAACATGTACAAGAGAGCAAATTGATTTCCTTTTTACTTCAACAACAAACGTACGTGGTTATGTTTTGCCAACAGAGGCGCGTGGTTGGGTTTTGGTGACAAAAGCACATGGTTGGGTTTTGGAAAAAAGAACAGGGTTCGGCTTCACAACTGTATGGGAAGATAACACCAGTGTCTCATGTGAAAGTCAGTAGTTGTCTGACCCATCCATCACCCTTCCCATCCACCCTACACAGACTTCTGCCACATTAACTGTCAATATTGTCCTGCCGTGTTTCTCCCTGGTGCCACTAAGTGCCCACATGTCATGCTGATGTGAAAGGATGGCTTTTCTTGTTGGTGTCTGACGATGGAAGTCACTGACCAAGCACCACATTTCGATGACTTCGGCATAAGACCTTGTTGTTATTGGCTGTCAAACCTTAGTTTTCCAGCAAACTTTCATTTAGCTCATAAGAATTTAACACGACTTGACCTCTAGCAGGGACTCGACTTGTTTGATTCACATCACAGTAACATGGGACTTGCTTGAGACTTGAAGGTTAAGACATGAAACTTTTTGCGTCTTACACATGTATGACTTACTCCCACTTTTGCCAGTATCTGGTCCGCTATATAGCCCTGTTGGGATTAGGGTCTTAACTCCGAGTCAGGACTAAAGGTTGAGATGGGCTGTGCATAGAAACACAGGTCTTTCAGAGACATTCACATGGGTGTTTATTTTATACTTGTATATTGTGTAATGTGAATAGAATTTGGTACAGTTTGGTTCAAACTCCTAAATGGCCCAGACCTGAATCCCTACTGATCTGTCTCTGTCCACAGGGGAGAAAACAATTCATAATGCCTTGATCTGAATACATTTGGAGTTTAATATGATACAGAAATTAAGAGTAATAACATAGCCCTTTCCAAAACTTAATCCTAAATGAATATTCTATTCACCAGATCATCATCATTGTCATCATGGCTTGCCATTTACCTGATTTTTTTTTCTGACTTTTATAGGTATATTTTAACACAGAACCTCATGCAGCTCAGTAATTGTTAGTTAAGATATTACACTCTGACAGCTGCCTCAGGACTTTGCTGCTGTCCAGTGTCAACCTCTGATGCACCCCGACAGTGTAACATCATTTACCGTAGACTGGAATATTCTCTTGCCTAATATCTCTCACCTTGACCAACTCTCCTATTAGTCACTGGCCACTTTATATGCTTTTCATGTCAAACTAGTTCCTCTTTTTCCGGCTCAGTCACCAGAATAAAAAGTTGGCATTGTACATTTCTGCAGACTACATTTGTATTTTTGGGTACAAAATTCAGCCCTGGCATTTTCTCTTTGGACTGGCCTCATTGCTACCTTCCACCGAGTTTGCAAGAGAGACTGAATAAGTAAGAGATATATAAAAAGAAGTAACCTCCATCAAGTTTTTATCGGCATCCATGCTCCTCTGTTTATCTGTTCTCTGGCCTTACCATGACATCAAACACGACACACCAAAAATATCCGCACTCACACACACACACACACACACACACACACAGAAAAGGAATACCTGCCTGCTGCACAGCTGTGTACACAGTGCTGATCTACTGGAAATGGCAAGGGAGTCTATAACCTATTCTTAGTGGGTTTAGCTGTGTTTAAAAAACCCGCATACACACGCCAATTTTGGTTGAAAAGGGGTTTCACAGCATAGGTGGTTCATTAAAACTTTTGGGACTTCGTGACCCCTAATGCGATAGACTGGTTCAACATGAAGTGAGCCACAGCTGGCAGGTCTTCTTTTTTTTTGTACCTACAATTTTTTTGTCAGCAAATAAAAGGAAAGAAGTAAACTTATTTTAGGCCAAAACATGATGTATTCCTAACCTTAACCATGTGTTTCTGTGCTTAAACCCAACCCAACCTAAACCACAGTGTTGTCAAAACATAAAATTGAAAATTGAAATGTAAAGAAACGTAAAGTCTCAACAAAACTGCTACATATGAAACTTTTTTTCAACCACATATCCGTAGTTTTCCGAAATACACAATGCCAACATTTATTCTGAGGATTGGGTTGTTATTTCTGGCACAGTACAGCTCTGTTCTGATGTCACATTGTGAATAATATTTTCTCTTCGTGTTTGCTGCCAGTGGCGAGGAAGTCCTTTTACTGTTTGATAACATCTCTGTGAATAATACTTGCCCACAAATGAAGCAGAACACTCGACTCTCTGATTATTTTTTGGGATGTAGATCATGCTGATAATCAAATCTCATGGACTTGCACCTGTATGAACAAATGCCATTCATCAGGCTGAAAAAACATTTTACAAGTTTGTGCAGTTAAGAGAGTTCGGTGAATCTGACTGGGAACACTCACACAATATGAATAAACCTCAAAGAAAAAAGTAAAAGATGAAAAGACAAGAATATGAAAATGTCCTTGCATGAGGCCCAACAGCATTATAGGGGGAATCACGGTTTAGGAATTAATGTTGATTAAACTACTGCATTTGCAAAGGAGAGTGCCCAGCTCTGGCACAAAGGTTGATGCTGGAGTTACTCTGCTGGGTCATCAGTCTTCTGGTTAGTGTCAGTCACCCTTGGCCCCCGAACTGGGCATTGATCTGTCTTGGGGTGTGTTTGAGCAAACCTCTGAGCATGTGTGCACAAATCTTATAGGAGTCCAATAATTCAGAATGCTGGAGATTTAATTTATGATTTCAAAAAGCTTCTTTTGAGGGCAATCATCACGGCTTCAAAGCTTCTAATAGGTCCTCTCATTTCAATTCGTGGATTTCACACACACACACATACACACACACACACACACACAGCTCCTGAAATGACTGTTTCAGCTTTGGAGAGACATGGAGCTGGAATCAAAGGCATGGATCAATTATCCACAGTTACTACAAGAACACAGCTTCAAAGGATACATATCAGATCACAATCTCTGAGGGTTATGCTTTCTCCACCTCCTCTCAGATTTCACAAACACACATACACAGAGAGAGAAAGAGAGAGAGAGATTACACACATATATACATGAGGTGTAAAAATATTTAATTTTTACATCGTCGCATTTGATATCACTAATGTCATCAGAAAAGGGGTTCTTATTTGATTGATTAATCATGCTGATGAATGTTGTCATTCGTAACTGCAGATGAAGTATTAAAAGTGGTTCATTAGTTTATGAATCTGACCCACTTAGAGAGGGAGAGACAGAAGGAAATAGAAACAGAATGTGGCGGCTATGTTGAAGCACCCAAAGCAACCAAATTAATGAACCTTGTGGAAGTGAAGGCAGTGTCATACATCAATACATGGAAGAAAAGAAGTATCGTATCTCTGTAGGTGATGGAAATGTGAACTTATTCAAAGAAACAGCCTGAAAAAACAACAACAAAATGAAAGAAAAGACATGAATGGGGCCTGAGCAGTGAGGCGTCGAACTCTGGCTCGCTGTGATGCTCCGGTTTCAGAGGAGAATAAACGAGGCTGAGAAAAGTGGGCCTCCAGATGTGACTCCTTGTTCTTACGCCCCCCTTGGCATCATCTTCTGACGGCTGGAATGTGTTCAATTATATTCATAAATATAGGATAGTCTCACAGCTGACAAATATAGACTGGATTTGTATTATTTAAATGCAACCTGGGAGGAAAATTACAGCGTGAATATGCAAATGGGTTAAGAAGATTAAAAAGATCAGCAAAAAGTAGGAGTGTATATGTGGCATGGCAGGGCTTCACAATAGTGGGGAGAGGAGAGGAGAGGAAAGGAGAAGAAGAGAAAGAGTGAGTTACAAAAAGGAGAGAAATAAAAACAGATGAGTAGAAAAAAGTAGAGGGAAGAAGATCGAAGAGGAGAGGAGATTATGAGAGATGGGAGGAGAGGTGGGATCAGAGGAAAGGAGACAAAGTAGGAGTGTTTGAGAAAGGATCAGGATAGGACAAGAAAGGGTGAACGCAGTTGAAACAGGACGAAAGGAGGAGATCAGAAAAAGTGCAGAGGTGTTATCTGTAAAGAGGAGTAAGAGCATTATGTGGAAGGAATGATACATGCAATGGGCCTGCAAAGCTCTTTTCTTAAAGAGCAGAGTGGGCCAAGCATAAAGACTGATGCTGATCTTTATTGTCCCTCACTTGGAAATCTTCAGACTTTAACCACATTACTGCCTCTGCACACACTGGTTCACTCTGCTATCTCAGTTAAGTGCAATTAATCTCATACTGTCATTCTGAGAATAAAAAGAAAAGACAAAAAAGAAAAAGAGGTTTTGAAAAATTCACTAAATAAATCATAGCATGAGCAAGAAGCTGTCCAATCTTCCATTGTTTTGTGTTTTTGAAATGAATTTAAAAAGAAAAAAAAAATACAAGTATTTCTAACTTTTGTACAGCTAATAGATGAGTTGCCATGGCAACAATACATATAATTCTTCCCTGTCTTCTCTAAGTGTGGCTTCTCATTACCATGGTAATAAACATGGCAGTGTCGTCTGGTCTTCATTATGAAGACAGATCGGCGGGAGCGATTTATGTTCTTTTCGAAAAAAGCGGGTGCTGATGGTGGTGCTGGTGGTTGGGGCAGGGTGGGAGTGGGGTCCACTGAAGAACTGAGGATAGACGGCGAGACAAAGGCTGTGGGGAGATGAAGCAGAAGATATGTAAGGCAAAGAGAGGAGCTATGATGTTCAAAGCTTTAAACAGTTGCTATCGCTATCCAGATGTCTTTCCATTGAGTCGTTTCATTTCAAATATGTTCAGCAGGATGTTCAGTCTGCACCATGGCTTTTTTTTGGAACTGTACGAAAGTAAAAAAAAAAAAAAAAAGTCTGTGATAATAAATTTTCATTAAATATTAAAAAGAGTCTCAAGAGGAGGAATGGATCCATTTTTAAAGTGAAAGAATCACTGTTTCACTGTAGTGCTGCAATCCCCCAACCATGTTTATAACAGAGATGCATCATCCAAGCACACCGTTGGTTCAATTGACCTCTATGGGCTACTTACGGTATATTTATTTATGCACTTGCAATCAGTTTAGAAATAACTTCTAAGCATTTGAAAAAAAATATATAATAAGCCCTCTTTTTCTCGCTGAGAACTACATTGCACAGCCTTCAGTGTGCAACGAGAAAAACTGTTCAAATCAGGCAGACTTTAGAAAGCAAAGATCAATCAAACAGAAATCCCTTCTTCAAGCGGAACCCTTGTAATTTTGTCAATACATAACACAGTAAACTCTAGAGATGTTTTTATTTTCAATTCTCATAATAAATCAGTGTGTTGCTTCTTTTAATATTGTCTCAGAAGACTAAATTACCCACACTGTATGAACATCAAGAGAAAATACAACTATCCAGCAAATTAGAACTCTCACATAACTCTCACAGATATATGAAAAGCAGCACTACCAAAGCTCTTAAAGCCCGTCTTAACATTGTGATTCTTTTGAACATAATAAAATCTTTGGGGGGTTGCTGAAAGTATTGTTTATAAATACCAAAGGCTCAATCACTTTACAGGCGGGTGCTGAGGTTTCTGGATTTCAGAAATCAAATCTCGCAACCGGTAATCAGTTTTGAAGCAAAATCTCCCCGTGCATGGGAACTTCTGCTTCCAATTCCCCCCTCTCCACCTAATTGTATTTTTAACCATTCGGTGATTGAAGATGGTGCGACGAGTGATCAAGGGGGAGTCAAAACACATTTTGGCGACAAAAGCTAAAAAACGTGTTTTCAAGCCAACAGCAGTGAATGACAAGAAGTAGTTAGTGTTTTGACAAATTATCTCTTCAGCAGATATTTCTGTGGGATTTGTGCTCTAATTAGTTGGCTTATTTGTCTCTATTGTGACGCTATGACAGTATTATTTGTGTCAATTATAGCTGTATCTCGAGGAGAAAAGAGCTGCATGTGAGTGTGGAGAGTCTGTGATCAAGGTTGCTGTGAATGTGGGTAGAGGTCAGTTGAGATCATGGAAAGACGGATACATTTCGACACATCTTGTGTCCTTGTCAATGAATCAGGTATCTCTGGGTTTCTGCCAAATATGTGTTTTGAGTGTTTTTTAATATCAAAATGCCTTTCTCATCCTGTAAAACACTGAAATCATTTTGACAACTCATTTTGAACTCAGTGGAGTGTACATAAATGTATCCAATCAGATGTGATTTTGGGTGACTGACAGCCATCTACACCAAGAACACTCACAATAAATAAATAGTTTTGAAAGTGGTTCTCACTCAAGTGGATGGCAGAGTCCACACCATGACTATAATGACTATGGCAGTGGTGAATGATATTGTTGGATCACTTTCAGAGTGATTTAATAAACAATAGAAATGCTGACAGCCAATCTAAATACATCCCTTAAACCATACAGGCATGGCAAAATCTCCATCTCGCCTAACATTTCTAGTAAACTTTCAGGCCTGCATATATTAATGCAGTTTTGCTCCTTTCTTCGCATGGATCGATGTACTGCAAATGAGAGCAGAATGAACCCTAGAAGTGATTTCTTTAGGCAGGATTGTCTTTATTTATTAGCTTATTCAGTGCTTGAACTTTGTTCTCCATCACAATGTAAAAAAAGAACATATTTAGTGACCCGTTTAGGCTTCAGAGCTGCGCTCCTGTGTGTCCCTGTTAAAATAAAGGCTGGACATCTGTACACTTTTGCACATTAGTGTGCTACCATCGGTCAGTGTACTGGAACAGTCTGGTCTGTAAATACTGGAACATCACAGCAACCATGTCCCAAAATACTTCTGAGACACACACTGAATCACCACTGGCCTGTAAACTCATACCCGTCTGGTTTTCTTTTCTTTCTCTGTGCAACGTACAGCAGTACCAGGTCTTCAGCACACAGCCCATGCTTGGCACCATGCGTTTCTAGAACATTAGTGGTCATCAGTGGGGATGTTCAGATCATTATCATTATCATTATAGTTGTGGACAGTCCTTAACCCTGCCCACCCAGCAGTCCTCTTGAGCTCTCTTTACAACTCCTCTATAGAGAACCAGAAAAAAACTGTTTCTGTTGAAAAAGTATGAACAGCTTACTCAAAAACCCATTAACATTTGTAGTATATGAAATGACAGAAAAACCAGTCCTGGAACGGGTCCGACAGCCCATTGGTCCGATATCCCATTAGTCCGAAGTCCCGTTGTTCCAATATGTGATTATACTAGGCTATACTGTATTTGTGTACCATAGAGGATCAGCAACGCAACAAAAATAAGCTACTGGTCGAGATACAAGTGTCATAGAGAGGAGAGACTGAAACACCATAACCTCCTGTTATTAACTCTGGGGTCCGGGTTGTGTGGGGAGCTCCCCGCAGTGCTGAACGGCTCCAGGCGGGCGTATTTCTGCCTTGATGGTGCGCCGCGACCGGCTCTGGGTCAGCTGGGAAAGGCTTGAGGTGAAGCAGGCTCACGGCTTATGTGTTTGCCACTTTCTTTTTCATTTTAACCCACACCATGATCTTTTCCTGACCCTAACCAAGTGGTTTTTGTGCCTAAACCTAACCAGACCTTAACCACAGGGCATCATGATGATTTCGGAACAACGGGACTTCGGAAAAATGGGTTTAATATGGTCGGAACAATGGGATGTTGTGTTGTTCACTAAAAATGTCAAGACAAAAGCCTAATCATACCAGCATCTGAACTGCAGAAAGTATGCTGCAAAATCTATTTGATCCAATTGAATCACTGCCATTACTGACTTTGAGGCACTGTAAATCTCAGACTGTAAGGCAGGGAGAGAGGAGGAGAGAGAGAGCGAGTGGCATGCAGCAGAGAGCCATGGGTTGGATTCAAACCCTGGCTGCTGCTAAGAATTCAGCTAATATGGGGTGCTCCCCCTGCCAGGTGAACTAGAGGTCATCCCAGTCTCAATCTTAATGTGATGAGTTTAACTTTAATGACTTGTGCTAAACTTTGAGTTTAAACCTGCCAGCTGGGACTTCTGGTTTGCATGTTTGCATGTTCTTCCTGTGACACTGAGGGTTTCCCAGGGTTCTCCAGCTTCCTCCCACAGTGGTTCTGCTGCCCTTCCTCTTTCGGACTGCTGCGATCGTTAGCTTAGAGTAGGCGTTGACCAAGTCTCTGTTGCTCCGCGTCCATGTGCCGGTCCAGTTCCTTGTCCTGGCCTTTCACAGCTCCATCTTAACCTGTGCAGATACACTGTAGAGTCTTGTGTGTGTGGGCAGTCCTCCCTTCTCATCATGCTCTTGTGTCTGTCCCGCTTCCTGTTTCCTGCTATATCTGTGGTGTCCAGTCACACTTAAAGTGCAACTTGCAGGTTAAATTTTTTTAAAAATATATACATAACCTTGTCTGAAAATTACCATATGAGAAGTTAATTCAGAATGTATTATGGTTTACACAACATAACGGCACAAATTTCATAGGAAAAAGTGGCTCTTTTTAGCTCCTGTTCTATAAACGCTTTTTTTTTCAACATCGCCTAATACTATGTCACGAGAGGGACTCTGCGTCCTTGACCCTGTCTCTGTCCAATGCTCAGCAGTAGGTGGTAGTGAGTCTGAGCGGTAGTAAACTTGTGAGTTAGTATTTTTTCGGTTGTTAACAGTGCATTTCACCATTTGTGATTATGCTGAATTAATGTGTTAAACTCAAGCCTGTCAGGACATCGAGTTCACCGTTTTCCGGACAGAAAAAGGAGTGGAGTTACTTTTCGTGCCTGGGGGCGTTTTGTGCAGGTGAAGAGGCGCAATTTCACGGCTTCATCTGTGACCAAAAACACAGTCGTGTGTAGCGCTCATTTTGGACGGGAACTGCCCATTGGTCCGACAGCCCATTGGTTCGACATCCCATTGTTCCGACCATATTAAACCCATTGTTCCGAGGTCCAATCCGAAATCATCATGATGCCCTGTGGTTAAGGTCTGGTTAGGTTTAGGCACAAAAACCACTTGGTTAGGGTCAGGAAAAGATCATGGTGTGGGTTAAAATGAAAAAGAAAGTGACAAACACATAAGCTGTGAGCCTGCTTTGCCTCAAGCCTTTCCCAGCTGACCCAGAGCCGGTCGCGGCGCACCATCAAGGTAGAAATACGCCTACTGGGAGCCATTCAGCACCGCGGACCGTCGGACTAATGGGATGTCGGACCAATAGGCTGTCGAACCAATGACATGGACCCAGGAGGATTATGTTCCTGGCGGAGCCTGCCCGCAGCACATACTCCACAGCTGAGGACGTGGGCTGGCAGTTCCCACACAAGCACCTATCATACAAAAAATTATCAGGAAATCTTTGTATCTCTCTCTCTTTCTTCCTCTCTCCCCTGCTGAAGTCAATACACCGTAATGCGGAGTTATAACACGCATAGCAAGATACGTCTGATACAAGCTGATATTTGTGCATTAGTTTCTGTTATGGGTAAGTAGCATTAGTTATCTAATACTGGCAGAACTATTGGTAGCTTTTTTATAACCTAATACATGATGGCAGACTTAATGTGATGTGAACACAGTGTTAGACATCGTTAGCTGTCGTTAGCTAACGCTGGTCGCTCACCAAGACACCTGCCCAGTTCTCCACTGGTTCTCCTCACACCACAGCTCTATTTCTCTTCTGTGGCCCTTATTTCTCCCAACGCTGATCTGTTCCTGGTCTCTTGGACGCCTAGCAGGCTCATAATTATAAGCCTGTGGGCCGTCATATGCATATGAATGTACATTTTCAACCTCTTCAGTCTCAAAAATTGTACTGGGATCCATGTTTATTAATGTTACACTCAATCGAACTCAGCCAGATTCCCTTACGCTACGTCACTTCCGGTTAGCGGGTTTTTAGATGTGGAAGCAAAATTCTCTCACAAAAACGACCCCAAAAGTCACTATAGTGTGTATATGTTTTTGTTTTTTGTTTTAATCGAGTTTCTACACATTTATTCACCATAGTCTCCAACCTGCAAGTTGGGCTTTAAGAGAGCACACTGGGGGCGTTGGTGGCTTAGTGGATAGATCAGGCACCCCATGTAGAAGGCTGTTGCCGCAGTGGCTCGATTAAAGGCAAAAATGCCCAAGAAATATCTTTTTTAAAAAAAGAGAGCACACTGACCTATGCTGACCAATCATGAGTCTCTGGGGGTGTGGCCAGTTAATTGTCCCTCTCATCCTGAGTTCACAACAAAGCATGCGAGCAGCAACAGGTCCATAAGCATGCAGTATAAGAATAAACCCTTAAAACCGCAATAAAAACCAGTAAAAACATTTCACAAAATTCAAATGTGACTAAGATATAAATACTGTGTTGTTTATTCAATAGCGATGATGTGAAGGTGATGAAGAAGACTCCAAGACACCGTCTTGCTTGCATAAAGAAAAGGTTTATTACAAGAAGTACAGCATCTATCATGCATCTAGATTGCGTGGAGAGGGTTTGAAGCCAATGTGAACTGCTCTGAAAAACAGCCCCAAAAATCCTGCTTTACATAGACTTGGTTGTTTTTGTGAAATGTGAGACAAAGCAAAACAGACGACAGAGAGACACCCTAGCTGGACTTCACCAAACCTTGACCTGGGCCATAAATACCTTCTTGACCCTGACCATATATACTTTAGACCCTGGGCCCCTAACTGGTCATCTGTTCCAAAGCTTCAGAGTAGATCTTAATACACTACAACTGATAAAACACAGGCATAAATTCCAAAACACAAATAATTAAAACATGCAATCAGGATAAAATAAAATCAAACTTATCAACTCAAGCATTCATGCAAAGAAACATAAGAATATGTCTCACTCTGACAAAAGCAGTGCATGGATGTGTGTGCGGTGGAGGTATTGAAGGTGCAAAAGCAGAAGGGAATGGTGCAGGGTGGATATCAGCTGTGGCACGGGAGAGACAGTGAGCAAATGGTCCCGTTTTTATAGTGTGAAACACCTAGGTGAACTAGATCAAGCTGACAATCCTCCTTTGTCAGACAGCTGCCTGCTGAGGGTGGCCAGGACAGGCCCCAAGACAGTTGGAGGGGCGTCTCATAAGGGTGCTGTGAAAGTTGGTGGATATCATGCACATAGAAGAAAAACAAGATACTATGATGTAAGTTTTAGGCTTCAGAGCTGAATTTTTTAAAATAAATGAATAAATCCATCGTTCTCTAATTTTGTCAAGATCATGAGGGTTTCAACTTTTAATACAGTTATAGATAGTCATGTCTCTTAGAATACGGATAATAAATGTCAGGCACACACTTTTTCAGAAAGACAGATCAAAGTGTTGCTCACAAACCTGCTTTTATTTCACTCAGTAATATGTCACATTGCGGAATCTAAACACTGTTTGACTGCTGTTTCACTGTGACTTAAATGCTCTCTCTTTCTGTTAAGTCTCACTGTGTGCTCCTTTCCTATAAATCCTCTCCTGCCTTTGATTGACAGCCTATTCCGAAAAACATGTCACCCACCCAAAATGACTCAAGGTTATTAATAAACTGTAGGGGCAGGAAATGTTTATGATTTCATGAAAATAGATGGAAAGAAAGTAAAACGTTGATCTTTTGTTATCTGCAGGAAAACAGAAGCGGAGGTGTCACACTGGGCTTGACGAATCACAGTGTGGCTAAGGTTTAGCACTGCAGAGCGTCTGAGAAAAAACTGCCTCGTGGTGTTCTGGGCTTAATCTGTTAATGAAGGGTATAATTATGCAACATCATCAGGTAGAAAATGAACCAGTTTCTAATCCCACCCACCCGAGCTTCCTCATTGAAAGAATGAGTGGAACTGATCGGGGGAGTGCATTGTGGGTGAAAGAGCCAATTGAATTTTCCACCCCCTCCCTTCTCCCAAGAGACCACGCACAACTTCCCCCCCTTTAAATGTTATTGCATTTACAAATCCATTAAAATATGTCCTAATTTTTATCTCTTAAATCAGTAATTGGAGATGCCAACTCTACACAGTGGCTTCTACAGCAACAGCTAGTTGATATAATTGCAATGTACGCGTGACTTGAGTATAATACCAATTAGCTGTGTTACCTCCTTGAAGAGTAAACTGTGTCCAAATAAACACATCTTAATTATGCCCGCAGAGAATAGGAGTTGGAGAACACACAATTAAAGTGGCTAATTAATTCAGTGTTTTATCATCGCAGTTTTTATTTTTTTACCCGTCTTGCTTTACGCCAAGAATCATGCAACTAAAAGATTAATAAACCATTCGTCCCCTCCACAGGACGTTGGGTCAGTCTTTGTAGTTCACTGTCCTGGCAGCCATTAGCCTCTATGGGCTTAAGAAAAGGGGACCAGCAAAAAGAAAAAGAAAGAAAGAAAGAAAGAACGAAAGAAAATAAGTGCCACTCTCACTGAATTTCTCTGTCCTAACCAGACCAATCACACCACTTGGCTCAATGCTCCACCAGGCTTGAGGGACTCTATGTCCATAAATTCTCTCAAAGTTAATGAAGTTTCATTTGTTTGAGTTAAATGTATAAGTTTACTCTTCTCCTCTGTTGCCTTCTGTTCTACCTTCCCACCACCACCAGCTGGGTTTTAGGAGCCTTAAAAAAACAGTATGGGCATTTTTTCGTCAGCCTTGAGGTCCTCCACATTAGTCCAACCCTATGCTTAGCCTTCACTGAATAATCAACAGATGGGCTTGGGCAACAAAGTGCAATGGACATGTGACAAGGTGTCAGCGTGGCCTCATGAGGAGTCACTTTTGTCCTGCTAGTTATTTTAGAGGGCGGCACAGTGATGATCTGCACAGGGTGTATCCTCTCAATAAGCAGTGCTTCCAGAAATGTATTTTTTTTCCCTTAATTTTTAAGTATTGCATGAACAAAGTTCTATGGAAACAGCAAAATTTGAATGAACTTTCTCAATTGTGCAAAAAAGTACTTGCGCCCATTAAAGGTGTTTTATTCCTTTGTAGAAAAAGAGTTGATGCGATAAAGGTGATATGGAAACACCTCTTATGAATAAATTCTAACATGAAAGTGAATCTTTAACTCACGTCTGATCAGCTGTTTGCACTGTCGGCGTATCCCATGTATTAGAATAGAAGCAGAGATTTATAACAAGGTGTGCTTATTTGCAGATAATAAATTACAGCTTGAATCAAGATGGTAACACACTTAATAATTTTCTGCAGTGTCAACAGCAGCACATCACAGCTTCCCCCTTCCACTAAAAGCCCAACTTAAATTTACTCAGAGCATCTTGCTAAGAGACAACTCAACAAAATAGTGTACAGAGTCATTGCATTATTTTGTCTTCGCTCCAGACAGCATGAAACATGGCAAATACCAGCTTACATGAAGAACTATTAAAACTTGCCCAACTGAAACAAACTGTCTCTGTGTCTCAAGATGGGTTAGACTTCTGATGAAATTACGAAGTTGGTGGAGCGTACTTTATTTGCTTGGCACACAGTTTTCTTGAACTTTAATAGAAGCACTCGGATCAACCGCAGCCCCCCGTATGATCCATAGCTCTTGTTCCTAACTCGTCAAATACCACCTCTTTGTCAGTGATCCCAGCGTCACATACCAACACAGAGGCACCTTTTGCGGTGGTATGATACACACCAGGCAACAGCCAAACTCGTCAAATAGTGCAAATACATCGCCTAGCAACTGCGTAATATAGAGTGAGAAAAGTCCTTACAGGTTGGGTGGTAGGGATGATGGATTGGTTAGACACACTGAACTTTCACCCAGGAGCCCACTGCTCATTTCCTGTGTGAAACCAAAACTCAGTGGAGTTATTTTAATTACAAAAATAGTGTGCTAGTAACATGCACTAGTGACATATGTAACATGACAGGTATCACATGACATTAGTAACAACCCTACTTACTCTAAGCCAAACCATGATGTTTTTTCTAAACCTAATCACATGCTGTTGTTGCCTAAACTTAAAGAAATAAAGGTAAAGATGAAGTGTTTTACTTACTTTGTAAGTTTATTTTGAAGAAAAAAAACAACTGTATGCATGTAGCGAGCAGAAACCGTACATTTCCTGTGAAAATGTATTTTGAAAAGACACAATGCATGTAATTAGCGCATATTGACATGCCATCCCAGAACATTCAAAACTGATGCAAGAGTGTACCTAGCGTGTCATATTTTGATGTTCAGGTCCACTAACAAAGCGCCGATATTTGACGAGTTGGGATGAACAGGTAAAGCTAACTGGATGCTTGGAATCACTTTGTAATTTAAACCAGCTAACCCTCTCTACTCTGCAATGCAACAACACATCTGACCCGTTAACACAGTTTAATTGGATCATTATGAGATACATGTGATCGTACAGTGACTGAAGTGAGTATACATGAGATAACAACCAGACATTCCTGAGCAGTGTCTGTCTGAGTCTACAAAAGCCTATGAATAGGCTTACATCAGATCAGATACACAATTCGCAGTGGGCCAAGGCTCCACCAGCGCAGTACAAATGCAGGTTCAAAGTGTCAGTCCCCCGAGTGTCAGCTGCGCTCTTGACATTAGGTTGTGAAGTCGATCACATACAGTGGTGAGTCAATGTGTCTCTGTGGCTTGGTGAAATAGCATAGTGAAAAAGCTTGCATCAGAGAGTGACTGTATACTCACTCTGTGATGCAAGCTCTTGCATTATTTTATTACAAGCAGCATTGGAAGGACAACTCAAGCAAGCACTACAGACAAATGAAAGCTTTCGTCTTTTTAATTTTTCTGTGACTTCCTCTTGATCTTCCTGCTGTAATAATTATGTAATGCTGCTTTCTGAAATCTTTTGTTGACAATGCTTATTATGAAGCACTCTTGACTCTGCTATGTCTGTACAAATCCTGAATTATGTAGTAATTTAGACTGTGAAGACAAAAAAAAGTTACGCCTGGCAAGTCTGGGTTACTTGAGAAATGTATACTTATGCACAGTGTACATGCATGCATGGTACCATGACCACATCTTGGGGTGTTCTACTTCACACAGTTATCGGATTTCAGCCGTGTTTAGATGCAACAGTGTTACCAGCCAGCATGTTGAAAGGCCACTTGATTTGACTTCCTCCTGCTATCTTAAGCATCTCTGGTCAAAAGCTCATCATCACCACCCCTTTAGTAAGGAGTGGAACCCATTCAGCAGCATTGTTTTAGGAGACTCTTAAGCGATCACTCATTCTGTGAGATGTGGCTCACCTGATCAGGTCTCTGATTTGTCAAACATTAAACTGGGTGCCACTAGAATAAATATGACTATGACAACATCACAAGTTATTATCATAAGAAAAAAAATCATTCAACGCTGATGTTTTCTTCTGTGTGAAAATTGCATCTCAAATGCCTCCGCCATTTCTTAATCTGCTCTTGGACTAATTAACCTAAGCTTAAAGGTCTAGTGTGTAGGACTTAGGTGGATATATTGGCAGACATAGAATATAATATCATAAGTATATTTTTGTTAGTGTATAATCACCTGAAAACAAGAATCATTGTGTTCTCGTTACCTTAGAATGAGCCATTTATACCAGCATAGGGAGCAGGTCCTCGTCCACAGAGATCACTATGTTGCACGACCATGTTGTTCTACAGTAGCACAAAATAGGGCAGATGCGGTGGTGTCCCTTGAGACTATCCGGCATCACCACCCTTGACATAAGACAAACCCTGTTTGTTGTGAAGTCTGTTAGCTCCACCTGCCATATTTACATTAAGATTAGTGGGCAAAATCAGGAGAGAGAATGCTTTATTAAAACAAGGTGTAAATGCAAATGTTCAAATATTATTATCCAGATCATAACTTCAGATATCACTTTTTATCTTCCTGTTTTCTAGTTACCTTACTAAGCTTTAGATGGTGCTGCCCGACAGAGATAAATTATCTGCATGAAACACAAGATTTAATTTTTTAATTACCATAGCCACAAGAAATGGCAATAATCTCAAGATAAGATATTCAGGGTATTTAAATATTGCTTAAATGCATGAAGCAGCAATATGTAAGAGAGAGATTAGGGAAGGTCATGTCATACATCATGTCACCTCCCACTAACTATAATTACAGTACCTAAAGGAATCTCACAGTAGGCTACTTGATTATGTTTAAGTGATTTTTTAGAGATTATAGAGATCAGTATTTAATACTTGATTATGTAACAGATTATTTTGTAGTCAATGTTGTAAGCTCTCTGTCTAATATAACCTAACAGACAGAAATCATAACAAGTGCTGCTTGATGACGTTGCTGTTAAGCGACATAGTATACATCATGTTAAAGGCATATTTCATATATTCAACTGTTACAGTGTATGTTTGCCATTGGTATGTTTTGCCCTTTCCCATCTCTGAGCAGCCTGTCTCTATGTGGTTGGCCATGGGCGCAGCATCACGGACAACTTAGCAGCCCGGCTTCCGGGCAGAGAGAGCGGGGGACTTTATTGATATGCTAATGCTGTCGTTCATTAGCTGTCTTTAATTAGAGTGTGTGCTGCTGTGGGCTTCTGGCTAACTGCAGCCACTAACACCAGACCACTTATCAACAGACACAAGAAACACACCATCTTCAAACAGCCTGGGACATAAAGCTTTGTTTATACTTGCACAAGACACCGTGGCGCATTTATGCTCAACGCGTTGTTTGTTGCAATATGCTCTGAAACATCAGGTGGTGTGCAAACAAAATATTCTGTGGATAAACAGATAGTCAACAAGTTTTACTGGAAGAATGTTACTGGAAAAGTAGACTGCCTGGTGACACTAGTAAACACCAGTGTACCACCAAACATCGCATTTGTGTATTGCTTAATAACTTGTGCTTACCTCAAGGTTCAAATTATTTTATACTGCTTTGTTTCCCTCCAGGTCACCACTCTGTCAATGGGGCTGTTTTTTTACCTTCTGCAGCAATCTCTTATGTGCTTTCACAACATGCAGCAAAAAACCTCCTCTTCCTCCAATATTTGACCCTTTGATAAGTTCTGCCCCCGGATGCAGACTGACAAATCATAGCATAGCATCAGGCCAGCTCGTCAGAGTCCGACAACAACAAGGCTGTATTCCATTGACTCTAATGCTATTGTTTCAGATGTCCTCATTTTCAGGCAGGTTTTGTTTGTCAGCTAAATGTTGTGCCTGGGGTACTTGCAGTGTTGGGTAAGGGTTATTTTAAAAGTCAAAGTACTTTACTGCATTACTTTTTAAAAAAGTAACCAGTTACTTTACTGCATTACTCCCTGAGTAAAGTAACTCAAGTACTTTTAAAGTACTTCCAATGTTACTCCCTGAGAAAAGTAACTCAAGTACTTTTAAAGTACTTCCAACGTTACTCCCTGAGAAAAGTAATTCAAGCATTTTTAAAGTACTTTTGAGTATTCTACATTTCCTATTGGGCAATGGACCACAGGGCGCTAAGCCTACATTTTTTGTCTCCAAAATTAAAGTTATGGACCACTTGCCCTTCACTGGAGTAGCATCCAGCTGCAGCCCCGGAGCAGAAGCCCCTGACGTGACACAAGCCTCTGGCCCTGGCATGACGGAAGTGACGTGTTTTGCTGGATAGTATTGTCGTGGTCTTTGTTTGGAACTGAGCTCGCAGGACACAGCATCTCAACGCAGTAGGTTTCCGGTAAGCTAACTGGAATAAATTGGCAGAAAATAGCTATGTTGTTTATTCTGTGACCGTTAGAAGAGGTCCCTGGTGAGCAGGGGCGCCGCCAGGGATTTTGGGCCCCATGAAAAGAATTTTTACTGGGGCCTATATACAGCTGGCCGGGAGGCTGCCGAAAATTTTGGATGCTATTTTACATAAAACTATGCATTTTGTTGGTATTTTTGACTATCATTACCACATTTGTGAAAAAAGAACAATCTCTTCCTCCACTTCCACATTCCTCCCTGACAAGCTTGAAGAGGATCCTGGACCTGGCTCTGTGTACGTTATAGGGCTGACCTAAAAAATAGGCATATATATATATATATATATATATATATATATATATATATATGTATATATATATATATGTATATATATATATATATATATATATATATATATATATATATATACATATATATGTATATACATATATATGTATATATATATATATATATATATCAAACAATGGTACATCCTCATGGTCGGACATAAAGCAATAACATTAACAAATAGCGGCGGGGCTTTTACTCACCACAACTGCAGAGGCTACCAGCTTCATTTGAAACAAACTACATTATAGACGGTCCGTTATTTATTAATCCCTCTGTATCTTTATGTATTTACTTTAACGTTATATCCGCTCCCGTTTGTCTTCATAAAGGTAACACATTGTGTCGTCATTTCAAACTCAACACTTCCTGATTTTCCTTCAAATTAAAAGCCCCTTATAGCCTCGGCTGAGAGAATCCCTCCATTTTCTAAATAGGCTTTTATTGTGAAACATTTGTAAGAACTTGGCTGTGGAGGATACAGTAGCTTGAATGTTTGCCTACGTTACTTCAAATGTAGCTCCTGCCATCTGCTGACGCTTTTAAGTGACTACAACAACATGTCGGCTGGCACATGAACAGACACAGTGACTGAAATAATAGTAAAAGTAATAAAGATAGGTCAAGAATAACCTGATGACATCACACAAGTCGTGAAAGATGACTGGGGATAATTGGTGAGTACCAGCGTGTAGCGTGTCATGTCTGTCGGCCAAAGCACGGCAAGATTTTATGACTCCACAATCGTGTAATGTGACATAGTGACTTTCAGAACGGGCAGAAAAGTTGTGTAGTGTGTACCAGGCATAATGCAAGTCGTGAGTCTGACCTGTCTGTCAGCGAGTCCTACTCCACCTTTTTTTTAGACTCCACCGTAGACAATGGCAGCATTTCTTCTACCATGTAGCTAGCCACAAGCTTCATGGCTTCTTTCGGACTGATAGGTTTAACGTTATCTCCGTTATTAGAACCAAAATACAGTCGTTACTATTTCGGAGCTGAAGGACCAGCGTTCTAAAAGTAACGGAAGTAACTGATGGCTAGTAGAAAATGTACTCAAGTATTTGATTACTCAAACAGCAAACTAACGTGTTAGGTTACTCGTTACTGCAAAAAGTAATCAAAGTACTCTAACACGTTATACCCAACTCTGGGCACTTGTAATAATGATGCTGCTTACCTGGGGAGGTTGGAAGGAGATGAACATTTCCTCCCCGTTCCAAAACCAAATTCAAGCCCTGAAAAGTGTTGGGTCATCTAGCTAGCTAGCTATTGAAGGTATAGCATACTGAATACATGTTGCATTTGCTTTTTAATGATAACATTTAATAAAGATCTACCCTGCTCTACAGGAACCAGTGAAAGGAAACAGGGGAACTTTGCCGATATTAAACAAGCTGTGTGGCATCACAGTGTACGCAGAGGAATAGTGTTTGCCTTCCCCTCGAGCTCCTCGACAGTCCGGCGCACTCACTTATAAGCATATGCAATACAGCTGGTTTAGTATCGACAAAGTTTCCTTTTATATTTTGTGTCTTCTGTCTTTATCGCCAGGTGACGTGGTGGTTAACTTTTACACTGTCATGTGAAGCCTATAGCTTGGCCTTAGCTTCTAACTGTCTTTGTAACCTGTTTTTGCTGCTGAGTCAGTTTGGCATCCTGGACATGTCCTTCAAACGCATTTTGTAGACCCCTCTGTCTGCGTCTCTCTGGAATTGCTTTTTCATTTTTTCAAAAATGTGACAATATTGCATCAGGGAGTGCAGTTAGTTACAGTGTGGGCTCCATGCTGGCTTTGACAGCCTGACGGACCATCACGAAGGGGTGGGGCTTAGCAAAGGCCATTTGAGTGTTTCTATGGTCTTTCAATGAAGGTTCGTAGAGACGTCAGTACAGTTGAACCTTCTCCGGCAGTCTTCCCTTGAAGGCATCCATGTTAAACTATAAAAACACAGCACACACAGTGGGTGCGTGGTTACAAAAAATTTACAGGTGCACAACCAAGCGCTGCGACAACTTTCAGAGCTTTTGTGCTGAACACAAAACATGTGATGACATCAATTTATGGCCAATGGCGGTTTTAGGCGGGGGCCAGCAGGGGCCAGTGCCCCCGTAACTCCGAGTCCGGCCCCCCCTGTGGCCCCCCCGCCGAGGAGTCGGAGGGGGAACGCGGAACTAAATCGTCTCAACAGGTTGCCGGTCGGACCACTTAAAGAGGCGCACCCAGTGAATCATGCAGAATACACTACACAAGAAGGAAAAGGGCCTGAGTTTTCTAGTGTTTAGTGTTTCCCATACATTGACTAATTTGCCCTGCCACAGTCTCCAAAAAATGGCCAGATATAAAATGCCTCCGGTAAATGAACGTCACTCTGTAGCGCACTGGCTGGAGCTCCTACTGGGAATTCTTCGGCTCCCCCCTCCCTCCCCCTCACCCTCCCCAGCCTCACCACAGACGTCGCTCTCCTAGCGCTAATGTGAGCCTAAGTTGATAGAGCAGACCACATTTCTAAGCGGAATATTGAGTAATACTGACATCCACTTCGTGAGCATTCTTGAAAACACCCAGAAAACATCAGTAGAGAATTGTGTGGCTGTATTTAAGACAACTCTGAGCCTGCACGGCAACATACAATACCATTGAGGTAAGCTCTGAAAACTTTTTCCTTTTCATTTGACTCATGCCTGTCACATCATGTTTATGTAGTGATGTGAAATATGATCCGGAGTTTTCATGGGTCTTTTATTTTGAAAATCGACTGGATACTCTCGTCTTTTCTGCGCCTGACTTCCTGTTTGACTCATTTGGTCTGTGCAAATTGACGTGCCGTCAGAAATAGACCCGGCGCGTAATTTTAGCGGAGCGGAGCGCCGAGCCGCTTCTAGGCCGCGGCTGGTGGAGCAGCTTCTTGAATGGCTGCTATTAGCTCCAGCACCCGCGCCTCGGCCGGATCGCGCACGCCACGGATCCAGTGGGTTGCTATAAATGGGCCTGTCCCAGAGGCATTCAACTACCAGAGGGCTTTTGAAATGCTCTGATTCAGGGTGCTGTACTTGCAAATCGAGAGGGAGGGAGGAAAGCAGTAATTTGTGCCTGTTTGTGTGTAATTTATTTGAATCTCACCTTTTGTTTTCTTTTCGTTTTGCGTATTTTGTATTGTTTTGCATATCTGGAACTGTACTTGTGAGTGTGAGAATTTTAAAAGAATATTTTGTCTGTTTTAAATATTAAAATAGCCCTCCAGAGGCAGATCAGTATGTCAGTCATTTTTCTTTTGATTACTGAAATGTTTAACCACTAATACTTGGCCGTATTTTAAGTGTAACCCTTCACCATAACATAGTACAACTAGTGTTTTTATCAGTAAAAATGGAACATTTTTCACACATAAAAAGCACAAAGATGTTGAAATCTAGGCATATTCTGCCATCATAACTTTGCTCTCAGAATTCACCAGATTGATGCCTTTAAATCAAATACAAAATTTCCTCCCGGGGGAGCATGCCCCCGGACCCACTTACACATATATATCTTATTGTTCAGACTTAGATATTTGACTGTACTTGTATCAAAAGGACTGGCCCTAGCTTGGCCCCCCCATTGAAACTGGCCTAGAACCGCCACTGTTTATGGCGTATGGGAATATTGCACTATTATTTTACCTTGCTGTTCTGTAAAAATGCATTCATGTGTCATGTACAGCTGGTAAGCTGGTAGCAGAGGTAGTACAGTAACAGAGCAGAATCAATGTCTGTGTAAAATGTCACATTAGACACCAATGCTGTTGTGTTAGGCCAGAGGTATTTACGATGCATTCATGTGTGCATAATGGTTGCCACGTGTGTCCTTTGTTTGTTTGGAGCGCTGGTAGTGCACACCCTTTGAAATTACTGCGAAGCATCCACAAGATACTCACCATTATCACCACATGCTTGATACATACCATCTTTTTTTTGTCAGGATCCACAGTGATCTGAGTGTTAACAATATAGTAACTCCTCGAGTATTGCCATATTTATTGTTTCAGTTTCAGTTTCAGTTTATTTTATTTACAAAAAGGACAGTACACATTAATCAACAGTGTTACTGTAAATGTGCCAGTTTTAGCCAGCCGGCTAATTTGCAACTGCAGTCCTTTGGCAAGATGTTATAGAGAACTACAAACCTGAAAGATAAATATATTAAAAGTAGACAGCATCATAGTATAAAATAACAATGACATAACACAAAACAGAATCCAGTCCATCAATGCACTATAGCCATATTGGACGCACAACACAATGACAAATAAGATGCAGAAGCATAGCAGCACAGACAGTACATATCACGAGTAACATAGTAGCAGAAGCATAGTAGCACAGATAGCAGCAAGCGCAACAATTCACAAGAGTCATGCAGAAGCACACAATAGCGGAAGACAGGCAAGCAGCACATAATCAGCCATGCAAATCAGAAGATATACAGAGAAAGAAAGTTAGATGCAGAGCTAGACATGGCGGGCGACAGAGACACAGTAAGACTCCATTGGGATGACAATACATACCAAGCTGTATATCTGGTAGCCTATTAATAGATAAAAAACATTCAACAAATTAGCAACATGTTAAAACTAGTGAAAAAAAGGTCATACACTTGTTACAGATGCTCACATATTTGGTTTTTTGAAAGCCATGCCTTAAGATTTTTTGTAAATGTATGATGTGTGGCACAGTTTCTGATGTCAGTTGGAAGTTCATTCATTCATTCATTCATCTTCTAACCGCTTCATCCTCTTGAGGGTCGCGGGGGGGCTGGAGTCTATCCCAGCTACATCGGGCGAGAGGCAGGGTACACCCTGGACAGGTCGCCAGACTATCACAGGGCTGACACATAGAGACAGACAACCATTCACACTCACATTCACACCTACGGACAATTTAGAGTCACCAATTAACCTAGTCCCCAATCTGCATGTCTTTGGACTGTGGGAGGAAGCCGGAATTCAGTTGGAAGTGTGTTCCAGAAATGTGCAGCTCTAACAGAGAAGCAAGACTGGCTAAAAGAACTGGACCTGAAAGGCACACTGCATTCCCCCCACTCGGGGGACAGTCCATGCAAGATCTTAAATATTAGACAGGCATCTGAGTACTTTGTCAGGTTCTCCCAGCTGAGAAGGTTATATTTCCGGAGAATATTGCAATGGTGATAGGTATTCGGTTTTCTGTCTAGCACTTTGAGAGTCTGCTTGTAAAGGGAGAGAATGGGCTTCAGTGTTGTGCCTTTTGCATGTGTCCAGCTTGTCATGCAGTGAGTTAAATGAGAAATTATCATTGTGTTCATAAAAAGAAGTGCAGCCGTGGGTGTTAGACAGTTCCTCATGTATCTAAAATTGGATAGGTTATACTTGACTGATCGCATTACTTTATTTACCTGTTTTTTGAAGGATAGAGTCGGGTCAAGAATAACACCAAAATATTTAAATTCAGTTAGTATTTCAATAGACTTTCCAGCTATAATAATTTCAGGATTGTTAGCTGGTGTCAAGTTTGATTTTGTGAAGTACATACCAACTGTTTTCTTCACATTAAGAACCAGTTGTGAGTCATTGAGCCAGGCATTGACATTTTCCATAACAGCATTCAGTTTAGCAGCTGCCAGTTCTTTGGTTTTTCCATACGCATAAATAACTGTATCATCTGCGTACATCTGAATCTCGCACCCTTTGCAGACTGAAGGAAGGTCATTTATGAATAGGCTGAACAGAAGAGGGCCTAAGATGGATCCCTGGGGCACACCCATTCCATTGCTAAGGAAGGGTGATGTCTCGCTGCCAACCTTTACACACTGGACTCTATCACTAACTTCATCCAATTCAGTGCACCCGGGGAGAAGTTGTAGTTTGTGAGTTTGTGGAGAAGTATCTGATGGTTTACGGTGTCAAATGCCTTCTTAAAACCCAAGAATACAGCACCAACAGTTCCTCCTTTGTCCAGTTTGTGTTTGATGTTCTCTAAAAAGAAGCAGTTTGCCATCTCGGTGGAGTGGTTGGTCCAAAACCCAAACTGCATTGGGTGCAGAGTGTACAGGCTACAATTAAGGTGGGAGATTAGCTGTTCCGCAACACATTTTTCTGCAATTTTGGATAGTGGGCAAGATGCTGACTGGCCTATAATTGCTCACCACGGTTGGGTCTCCTGTTTTAAAAATTGGCACAACAATGGCTGACTTCCAGTCATTGGGATATTTAGCTTCATTAATAGAGGCATTAACTATTTTCGTTAATGGGTCAGTGAGTGAATCTGCGTTCCTTCTGCGAATCTGTGTTTGAATCATGCAAATCCAAAAGTTTTGTGCGATCTAAGTAGTATGTGAAGAATTTCTTTCATGACGTAGCCGGTTGTCTACATGAACATGAAAAGCAAGTATATCTCCAGCCTTACATGTCATACCTCTTTTATGTATGGAACGCTGGCATGCGGTCTAAAATCAGACTCTGGGGCAATACTATGCCAGCGTTGTCTGGTTCATCTTGGATAATCTTTACAACAATAGGCAGCTGTGGAATTTTAGTTTCAAAAAGGGCTTGAGAGAAAGAGGAAACTGCATCATGAATTTACATATCTTGAGGTGGAGGAGGAGGGCAAGGACTCTCTGGAAGAGAGGATAGGGATATTGGAAAATTGGAAAGAATGAGGAAAGAGTAGGGACAAAAGTGAATCATTTTGTGAGGGAATGAAAGGGTTCAGATCAAAATGTGATCCTGTCTTGTTCAGTATTTTTGAAAAGCCTTGGCACAGTTTGATCTGCTGCCAAGCAACTTTATTTTTTAAAATATTAATCAGGGCCTTTGTTATTTGACTTAAGAAACGAGTGGGACTTAACAGCATACAATCAAAAGAGTGATAAGCCATTAGGAACCACACTCTCAAACTTAGTTGTTTTGTATTTTGCACTGGTTTATGACCTTTCCTTACACTCTATTGACTTATTGACTGCCTGTCTAGTCTTATCAACTAATGTTTGTAAATGTAAATAAGTGCAAAGAAATGGTAAAATGTGCCAGGTGCTGCAAACATGGGGACTGAAAGTTGCCCGATTGATTTTTAAGTTTGTGCATTTGCCCTCAGTTTGACCCCAACCAGACTGACAGTGGTATGGAAAAGCTGGATACAGTCCAGTGCTGCTGTCCAAAACTGTAGTGCATCTCATTAGTGAATGTGAGTCAAGACAGACACTTTGACATGCCTTCACTAATGCTGGGCACTGCAATACTCTAATAAGCTTTAGTTGTAGCCACCTTCCAACACCAGGGTTTCAGTACACCAGATTTCCACCCAGAGTAAAAGTAGGCTATACAGATAGTGATGTCATAATGTGTTTCTCAAGAGTTTGGTGATTTTAGGCATGCTTGGTATAATCCTTAGGAGGCCCCAGGGCAAAAATGAACCCGCTTTTCTCTCTCTCTCTCTCTCTCTCTCTCTCTCTCTCTCTCTCTCTCTCTCTCTCTCTGTTGTATGAAGACAACACAATAACCTTCAAGCGCTCATCACAAAGAGCACACTTAGCAAGCAAAAAATGACAAACTTAATTATATTTTGCCTGGAGCAATGCTGGAATACCAAGCCCAGGTTTGCTGCATGCCAGTCTGGGTTGATTTGGCGACACCTGTGGATCCTGATGTAGCAACAGCCAACTCTGTTTTTTTTTTTTCTTTTAATACAAGAGCTGTTGGTGTTTGGGTTTACAGTGCAGCAAAACAAACTCACATTATTTTAATCTGTCAATAACTGGCTCTTTTCCATCATGCCACCAGCAACCACGATCTGATTTCATGTTGTGCACAGAACAGGTCGTTTTTCACCCAGGAGCAGGTCAGTAAAGTTGGTTACCCTGCTGAGGAGTTGGAGGTGTGAAACTTGTTACCTGCAGCTCTTGACTTGTTCCTGACTGTTGCGGTACTCCCTGCAATATTTAAAACTGATCCACTTTTAAAAAATGCTCAAAAGGACTGTCTTGTTTTCAAGACATTTCTGATGAATAGTCGCTGTCAGCATAACCGTCATTGACTCACACAATATTCACAAGATACACAATAAAAGTTGTCCTGTCTTTTTGAATGCTTTTAATGTGGACTGGCAAAAGTAGAAAATGTTTGGTTTGTATTAGCAGTAACTTAATAGAGCCCTGATACAGCTGTAGGAGAGTGAGGAGAGTAAAAGATGATGCTGTTAATACTCAGTTGCATGCTGCATTGTTTTCTGTGAATACCTCATGCATGTGAAAGCAGTTTGAATCTTGTGGTGGACCTCACCACTAACAATGATAGCTATGGTATATTGGCCACAAAATGTAAATACATTTAATGGCAATTGCTGAAAAAGTACAGACCATAAATAGTATCAATAACTGAATTTGATATCGTGATTACCTTGAGGATTATAATTGTGATGGGGAAAATATAGCTTACTGCAGTTCCGGTTAAAATTTTCTTTACTCTGACTTTCATATCTATAATTTATGCCAACATGGTATTCACCAAGTTAATTGCTCAGAACAGTTACATTGCTGAATATACAGCAAGTCCTACAGGGCAATACACATTAGTGGTCAGATGATCAGATGGATTATAAACAAACCCAAGAAGGTAGTCAAACTTATCTAGAAGAGAGAACAAATACATAGGGTGCTTTTCGTTATGCTAACATGTCTCCTTGCTTCCATCATTTGCGTCTCTTCCTCATGCCTTAGCTACTCCCAGCAAGGGTGTGACAGAGAGATGGAAGGAAGATGCCAGGACGAAGGAGCTGAAGCTGAAGCTGCCAAAAGAGAAGTGCTTGCTTCCATAGCGTCAGTCTTCAGTGATGTCAGTTACTTATGACATGCTGTGCCACATGTGGCATTTATATGTTTATGCTCCTCTCTCCTCACCTCCTTGAAGTGCATTTAAGGGATCTGAAGATCCTCCACGATGGTGGAGGGGAAACAATATGTGGGACACAGGAGGAGAGTGGATGCAAGAAAGCACAAGTTAACATGAAAATACAGTAAGGGCCCTTTCACACCTACCTCATTTGGTCCAGACTTTCTGACTATTCAGTTTGATCTGAACCAAACTTACAGGTTGAAAACAACCCCTGGACCACAGTCCAAACCTGACAGCTGAACCTTCAAACAAACAAAGAGAGGAGGTCATCGTCTAAATGAAACTGAACCATGGTTCATTTGGTCTCTAGTTTTTTTACATTAAGTGTTTGAAGGATCCAGGAAGTCAAACTAACAGTGGAAACAGGTTAAAAAGATAAAGGCAGAAGCTAAAGCCTACAGTTCACAGTGTGAAACTGACCCACCACATCACCTGGTGATCAAACAGAAGACAGTGACATTGAGGAGCAACGCTGCTCTTGTAAAGCAGGGTTGGTCTTTTTTTTCACTGTTACAATGATTGAAAAGCAAAAGCAGCGTGTGAATACATTCAGTATAACGTTACATTAGGTTCGGTAGCTAGCGTACCATAGAGGTGCTAACTTAAGCCTCATTTCCACCAAGCAGTCTGGTACAGTTCAGTTAAGTTTGGTATGCAATTTTCTGTTTCCACTGTGAAAGGTTGTGGGTGGTACCAATGGAACTGTTCCTTACAGTCCCCATTTTTGTTCACCCCTTTATTGGGGTACCTAGCACACAGATCTGGTACTAAAAGGTGGAGCTAAAAACACTGGAGTCCATTCATTGGTCAGTGGAGTACAGTCATTCTCGTCAGCGCTGAGTTGTGGCTGGTTTTAAAGCTTGTGTAACCTCTGTTCATACCATGACAAGTTTTACATGAATCACTGCATTATAACTATGAAATGAAAGAATGTTTTGCTGCCCCTCACAGCAGTTGTAGTCTGAGATAAAATTTTTATTCACTGCCAGCAACTTTAAAGGTGGAACGTGACTTGTTACTCAATGCATGAGTTGACAACATAAATCCATCAGCACACCTTAAATTTCAATATGACAACTCTGATCATTCCGTTAGTTTTTATCGTCTCTCTTGGATCTCATTCACTTTTAGTAATTAGAACATCTGCAAGCATTAAAAAATATATGTTAATCGGGGCTGTTTCAAGACACTCTGGGGGCCCCAGGCAAGAGGCACCTTTCAATGGAATAAATTACTTATCGACTTATTCATACTTCAAAAACAGCATCAATAAGTGCTTAACATAGGGGGGATCAAAATAAAATAAAATAATAAAATAAAAATCAACCAGCCACCCTCCTCCCCTGACAGTCCCTCCATAAGTAAAGAACACTCCCTAAAGTGCAGTGAGGTTTGTCGGCCGTTACCTGCCACAAAGAGAGAAATGTGAACGGCTCGTTTCTCCTCTGATACGCCACATACCTGTGTGTCGCCACAGCTCGGCTGTCCAGGTACTTTTGGGCAGTCATGAAATCAACAAAGAGGAAATTATTGGACCTGGAGTCGGACTTCTCCGTCACCGGTAAGCCCTTATCTTGAGTTACTTGTGACAGGAATACGGTGTCTGTGACCCCCATTCAAACCACAACCAGCAGGATTTGCCTTTAGTTTCTGCTGCTGGTTGAAATCTGTACTCACACAGCGTGCTCCTGAATGATTTCTTTTGCTCGCACAAAACTATTTTTAGTTGCAAATGCGAGTAAAATGCTTGCACCGTAGAGCTCTGTAAAAAACAAATCACTGTAGCATATAAACAAATCTAACCTACAAGTAAAAAGAAATAAATAGTAACTTTCACTGCTTAAAGATACTCAATAGCTCAACTAATACCTGAAATGTCACTGGATACAAACCACCGCAGCAGCATATTGAGTGGCAGGTGGCCAGCGTGCGCCATTATTGGACGGCACATGGACACTCACCCTCTTGCGATTAGACTTTGAACTTATCCCACAGTAGTGGTACCGTGAGGTACTGTAGTACTACAGTACTCCAAAAATGCTAGCGCGGGTGGCAACCAATCATGCGGGACGTGGTCTCAATTTGCGTGACGCGTGAAAAGAGACAGAAATGCTGTGCAGTCCCGCACAGTGCGGGACGTCTGGTCACCCTACTTCCACTGCCACTCGCAAGCAGCAGCTAGTAAGGGGCCCCATTAGGGGGGATTCCAACGTGTTGTTGTTGTTGTTGCAGTGTCTATAGGGCTTCCATCATATTGTCTGACCAATGTCCAATGTCAGCCGTCTCTGGGGGCCCCCTTCCAGCTCGGGGCCCTAGGCAATTGCCTAGTTTGCCTGTCCAGTTGCGACGGCCCTGATGTTAATTTCAACCAGATTATGTGAGCTGTATATATCCAAATGCGCACTTGGAGAAAACAAAAAAGTGTTGCAGAGCATCATTCCTGTGGGCTACTGCAACACAAAACCCCTGTGCTTGCCTGAGAGGGACTAAATGCACAGACTCACTATTATCAAATTTCCCATGGAGAAAGACTCTCACTGCAGCCTTTTCTATTTTGTTCTGAAAATGTCAGCGTGCAACCTTGTTCTGTGGATGATAAACAAAGTGCAGACTCCCCTCTGTGTCACTAGTGAAGAGGAAATACAATGAGTGTTGGATGGAGCAGTGAGTGACAACAACCCCACCCACATTTAAGAGTACTGTTTGTGGTGGAAACGCTAAACTGACCTTGGCTCTAGGTACCGTGTCTGAAGGGTTACTTTTGGTTCTAAAGGTACCATACTGAAAGTGTTTGGTGGAAACGGGACTGTAGTAATATTATGTGTCATGTTTAACATATATCTGCTTCCAACCTTTCGGGGTAATGAGTATCACTATTATACAACTCTCAGACACAACATTTAACCATGACGAAGTCCACAAAACCAGCCTGAAAATGAAGAAAATCTGAAACGATTGCATTAGAGTCTATGAAGCATGGCTTTATAGATGTTGGACCCTGGTTTGAGCTGGCTGATGCTAAGCTAATTTGCTGGTCTGTGTTTGAGGGTGGGACTTAGCGAAGGGTAAAATAAAAATGTGTATAATGTAACAAAAATGTGAACATTAGTTTGGACCTTGGTTTGAACTCTAGACAGACATATGTTGCTGGTGAGAGAAGTAGAGTCTCAAAAGTTGACCCTGAGATGTCCTACCAAGGCCACCATACATGGGACTCCTAATTTGAAAGATTCTGTCAAATCTCCCAAATATTGGAGCACTTGTGTATCAGTAAACACTAGACAGTTATAATTTATGCATGGTTCTGTGTTCATTGTCATCTCTCTGTGTTACTTTTCACAGACGTGTTTTCTCGTATTGTTTTTCTTTTGTCATTCACTCTGTTGTGGACATGCTGTGAGAGCATACAACACGTCATTTACTTAGACAGCTTTTCCTCCATCAGGCCTCTCTTCTTTCTTCCTCCTCTCCCGTCCCCACTCCTCCTCGAGGCCACTCAGTATGCAGACGAGACACTCTTGATGGTTTTTGCTGTGAGCTGAGCTATTCTGTGATTTCTGATTTGGCTTTCAGCAGCTTCAGACGGAGGAGCCGCCATTCTCCCCGAAGCCTGACAGCCATGTTAGGATATGATGAGAGCCACAAAATGCAGAGAAGACCGACATTTTTCTGTCATCCTCTCAGATACCAAAACTTCAGGCATTCTTTTCATCTCCAGCAACCTTGCTTTGTTATTCTCTCCGCTGATTCTTCCCTTTCTCTTCCCCCCACGCACTCCCTCTATTTTCAATAATATATACATTTAAACATGAGATCTGCCTGATTCATTGTGAGTTCTCACAGTAGGCCACATATCAGCGCTATAATCAAAACATGTCACTCTGTGGCCTTGTTGCTCCATGATTAGAATTCTGTTTCATCACAAGCAAAACTATTGCCCTTTATTTTCCTTTTTCCGCTTTGTGTTTTCTGCCTCACACTCTTTTTCTTTGACTATTATCAATTTGTCCACTTTCGAAAAACCTTTTTTTGTTTTGTAAAAGAGGTCTTTAATGGTTGAATTTTTTAAGAGGATGGTGTCTCCGGTATTTAACATTTCATAGGTATCACAGTACACTTAACCTCACTATCATATTAACGTTAGATGGTAAATGAGACAGACTAAAAGAAAGAAAAAAAAAAGGTACGAAGGAAGGAAGGAAGGAAGGAAGGAAGGAAGTGAAAAAGGAAGGAGGGAGGGCAGGCAAGGGAAAAACATGGATGAAAGAAAGAAAGAAAAAAGAAAGAAAGCGTTTCTCAGACAACATGGTATTGTATAAAGAGAAGCAATCCATAAAAAATGTATGATCCTTTCTAAAAGCCAGATTCATACATACATCTATCAGATTATGAGATTCATAATATATGCAACTGTATGATCTCACATTCAGATATAGAGGGTATTCCAATATCCAATTACCAAGGGAACCCAACCAGAAGCAGGCAGTAAGCAATGAACACTGCAAATGAAATACCAATAACTACTGTTTAATGTCTTTGTATGGAGTGTGTAGATCATATAACCATTATTTCCATGCTATATGGGAAGCCAGATACATTCATTCAATAAATCAACCTATTCAGTTCATTTGTCACGTGAAATCATATGAATACATTTTCAGTGAAATGTAATGTGGGTTTATTTGTTCATCACTCTGTGAAGCACTTTGACCTTCCTCTGTGAGACTCTGCACTCAGATTCACTCTTGTTTACAGCGACAAATTTGTTACTTGTTAAGATTTTGTCCGTGTCATGTATTTCACCCATCAAATCATCCATGTATACTGCACCATCCAAATGTGTGGCTGCTCCATAATTTTTCTTCAGTTCTATCCGCGTCAACTTATAAATGTTCTGATAAACAGCTGGGACTTATTTGTATGTATATGCACTGATAGACGGACTCTCCCTACGCCTTGCAATAAACAGTGTTGGCAGATAATAAACGCAGCTCAGATGATGCAGCTACATGTGTGCAACCTGTAAATACTATGTATCACTCAATACGTTTTCAAGCACATTTAAGTGGAGCTATGGTTATAGGTTGATTAGGGCATTTAATTGGGCTACTGTCCTTGTCCCAGTATACAAGCACAGGAAGGGAATCGATTTATTGACCTAAGTATGTCCGACTCTGCTACGATAGGTGGTGATATGACTCCTTCAGCTTGTTAGTATTGCACCTGGTTGACCTATAATGTCACAGAACAAACAATCAATGAACAAGTTGGCTAAGGTAAGATAGAAGCAAACTGGTACCATGATGGACAACTTTACAACTCTGTTTTGTCCATCTAAAAATACATAGCTCTGGGTGCAGGTTTCGCCATGTTGTTACCAGCTTTTTCCTCTGTTGTGCATTTAATGCTATTCGACTTCCGGGGCAAAGCCCGGGGCAGCAACTGTGGAGCATGCGGCGAGAGCCCAGGCCGGTTTGGGTCTGATTGACTGGATACGTGCAGAGTCATTTGATTCCCAATGGCATTATCTGGGCATGTTAGTCCAACTTTGAGAAATTCAATTTCGTACGATTTCAGTCAGACTGACATGTTTACATGTATTTAAAAGTCCGGTTTTAGTCGGACTAACACAAGAAATAGATTTTTTGTCATGTCATATAAACGTACTGATTGTCTTTTATGGATTTATACAACTTTTCCTTTATAATTCTCTTCTCACAGTGATAACCAGGTTCTTGTCTCACATTCAAAAGTAGCTGCTCTAAAAGAATATGCACCCCTAGACATTTTTGACATAGTAACAGTATATGCCCTTTTTTTGAGCACTTATCCACCTTTACAGTGGATTTCGTGTCACACCTTGCCACTCCCTGTCTGAAACGTTTATACAGACATTCCTGTAATGTCAAAGAGATAGATGTGGTAAAAGATTGTTGAATAACTGATATGACTTGTAAATGGGAGTCAGCATGGGTCTTTTCCTTGAAACTGTGTATTTTGGTTGACAGAAACCTTTGTTCAAGTTAAGGTGGCCATTAGGGTAATTTGCGGCAATGAGGTGAAGAGGTTTTAGTATTTTCTCATTTAAGAGTAATACAATAATAGTTATTTAAAGAGCACTTATCAAAACCAGTGTTGCTAAAAACAAAAAGACAAAGCTTCATAAAAAAATAGAAAAGAAGACTGAAGTCCTATTTGCACAGGAATGGTATCAGCTACCTAGTAATTTGTAATAATTGTGGAGGTCGTCTCTGATGTTAATCCCGTGTGAAACTGCCATATTTTTAGTAAAAATTCCACAGCAAATTACCTTCCATATTTCACCAAACACAGAGGTCATGTGATAATAGTAGTTCCACACGGATAAGCATCCCAGTGATTTGGGTCTTTTGTTTTTGCAAGGTTATTTGCCTCTGTCCCAAGGCTGTGTTGGCAGATCTGAATGAAAGTTTTGACAGCACTTTGTGAGCAAATTCAGGAAGCTCATCTCACTACACAGCATGTAGACCCACCTCACACGGCAACTGATTCATCCGATGCCTATTTTTCTTCTTAGTAGCCATTCATCCAGGGGATATTGTCAGTAAATTTGAGTGAATTAGAGACTTTGCACAGGGTAAGGATCAGCTCAAGACTTTATCCTTGACAACATCACAAATTTAAGTTTCAGCACTCAAAAGTTTTTCAATTTTGGAGAAAGATGTTTATGTCTGCTAACATTTTGGACTATCTCAGACCATAGGGATAACATGTATGAATTTTCAAAATGGACGTGATTTCCTTTTAAGACAGAAAAGAGTAAAAAAAAAAGATTAATTAAGACATTAGATACTTAGTTAAATGTTCAAGAATGAATATCAATGTAACAGGAAAAAATTGCAGTTTTTGACACTATAGACATATGAACACAACAGGAGATCAAAAAGACATGCAGCAGTTTACCAGCGAGACTAACACAGAATGAAATATGCAACGAAACATTAGGTTAAAAACGAAATGTAAGACTAAAGGTGCAAAGTCAAAAACCTACTGGAACAGCATACGTATTGTGTGTTGGCAGGATGGTGGTGATATGGCTGTAAGGTGCATGGACAAAATCTAACATCTGACAGGCCAAACCACAGCTAATCAAGGTTATGATTCAGTCAGCACTGCCCTTTAAAGCTTCCCCAGCTCACCCCAGACACCAGCAGGTTACATCCTTGATAAATTCCAAGCACAGAACATTTTCTGTGCCATTTTGCCATGTCGGTCTGCTCTTCACAACCAAATGCTTTTTATTCAGTTATGCTATAAAAGCTTCCGTACATCCATACTCCAGCAACAGAGGTTTTTTCTTTTTTTTTCTGATAAAACATGTTCCTCACATTCCCACCAAAGTTCTCACTAGCTTCCGCATGAGCAGAGGTCTAATCAGCATAGTTTGAAAGCACCTGTGTGGGTGTGCTGGACCTTTAATTAATTACCTGACCTGACATTGTTTCATATTGTTGCCACAAGCATATTCTGACGTGATTATCAGCAGGTATGTAAAGTAATTGGTTACCTATAGTCAATTGAATAATTGAATAGAAGTTTAAATCCTTTTACTTTATTGTAGCATTTTGACTTTATGGTTTATGTTTACCAGGGAAATAGTACTTGTTACTCCACTACATTTAATTTAACATTTAGTAGTTACTTTGCAGATTCTGATTTTATATACAAAATTTGATTAGTTTGCTACATACCATACATTATTTAAGATTAATTACCCCAGCAGTATAAAGTGGTAAACATGAGCTCTACTTTGACCATTTACAACATTAAAGTGCTGCTTGTATAATAACATATTAATAATATTGATCCAACAGCCTAATATGACAGATTAATATTGGCAGGGGCAAATCTGCTGCACAATGAGTGCTTTTACTTTCAACACTTTAAGTTAATTTTGTGGATAACATCCCTGTGAGCAAGGTTCAGTCTACGATTATACTGTGATTGATTAAACGCTGTCGTGATTCCACGTTCCCTATTTTTTACGGACAAAAATTGCTACAAAAAATGTCATATACTATGTATTGCACGTATACCATAGTGTAATATAGGTGTTTTATTAATTGTATCCACCACTGAAGGAATTTTACCATTGTGAGAATCACGTCTTCTTGATCTCAAATCAGCTAGTTTTGATGCTTTTCATTGCCTGGCTAGGGATGGGTTCCAAAGCCCATATTTAACAGGGCCAAGCCTAAATTACTAGTATTAGTATTAGTCTTGTTAAGCTCTAACATTATTGATTACTTTATCAGTACTTTAACAGGACTTAGTTTTAGTGTGACATACCTCCTCCACATACAAACACACATAAAAACACGACACAGAGTGATTCCAGTGAACAGCAGAGCAAAGTGGAGAGGCCGTGGTGGAGACAAAATGGAAATAAGCTGTCTATGAGCTGTCTATATTTTAGCTTAGGTTGCTACACATCTTAAAGTTTATCAGCTGTACCTGCAGACAGTGAATCACATTAGCAGCAGAGAGGAGCACAGAGGACAGGAGGAATGACTGATAGTGAGTGATGTCTGAGTTCTTCATTCCTTATTTCTTATTTACTTCATTCAGTATTTTGATGTCAGGAATATATTTTTATTGACATTTTAGATTTGTTTCCAGTGAGATATTACTGAGTTTATGCAATGACTATGCTGTTGTAAACATGACTATTGCTGCTATAGACTGTATCAAAATACATCCTATGTCCTTCCCTAAACACTTGACCTGAAAGGAAAATGTCATAAGGTGAGGTGTGTCCATGTGTGCTGCAAAGAGAGGGTTTCTATTTGTGTTCTTTGTGACGTGCCTGGGTCAGATATGTGACCCAAAAAAACATATATTTTTGAAATTCAAAAGTGAAGCAATGAACATTGCCATTTTTTAGTACTTAACCTGCATTTGTTTAAAACTTGTCATTACCAAAAGCTAAAAAAAACAGGCTTTGAATAGGCTGCTGAAATCGTCTGGCCCATCGACATTTCCTCGTTTTAAAATCCGGCCCAATTGAATGAGTAATTGAGTAGCACTGCCTCAGGCTGCAGTTGTATAATATAATTAACTGACCCATATTTTCAGAAAAGGCTTTCCAATATTTGTTTGTCTCATTTACAATAATAACAGAGAACATCATAGCCAGGTACGGAAATCGCATCGAACAGGACCGCAAGGCCTTGCAAAATGTGATTGGTTTGGCTGAACATAGACTAAGCGGTACTCTGCTGTGCCTATTAAGGATCATTACACCAGACACTGCATCGATAAAGCCAGGAGAATCATTATAAATCACAACCACCTGGATAACGGCCTTTTCTTCCTGTTGAGGTCTGGGAGAAGGTACCGGTTACACTGAGCTCCTACCCTCAGGCCACAAGGACCCTAAATGAGGTCATGGTTTTCTTGTGACAAATAAAACTGATTGATTGATTGATTAGTAATAATAGTTTGCTATTAGCTTGTGGCACAGCAGTTGGTAAAGTGCTTCCCCTCAAAAAATGGTGCTGCTTTCATAGTTGTAACATCATTAGTGTTACTGATGATGTGTGACTCTCTATCCATTAATTTATACCAGTTACATTTCTCTAAGATCTTAATTAAAGTCCAGTTTTAATATATGAAATTTTGCTTTTTGCTCATGGACACAGATCAAAAGCTGTTTCTCTCAGTGCATGAAATTATACATGGCAAATGCTACTTTGCTCACCAGAACAAAGAGAGTGGGAAAGGTTCAGAGGGTCAAGTATGACAGTAATCGTGTTAAATGATGTCACCAGGTTTCCAGGCTTCACACGTTGCATGTGGCCCACATTTTAAAAGCCAGAAACCTCTATGGCATTATTCATGAGTGTTTTTCTCCAGTTTCATCCATTGTCCGTTGTGTCAGATAAAGGGACGTCTTCAAACCTTTGATCTTCAAAGAGACAACATGGACATCACACACACCTACTGCACTCTACTTAACCATCTCTAGAACAATGTGGTGTGTGAGAAAGCAGCAGAAGGCGTTTATCAGTATACAGTATATACATATTTCATACACTGTAGTCCAAAATCAAAACAGGAGAAAATTATCTGTATAGCTGAACATGCAGATTAGTGGGAACTAACACATCAGATACATCTTTTAAAGCAAGCAATAAATATAAAATCATTCTGCCTTGATTTAAAAGTAGCAGCTATCACATAGATGTGTTTGCTACAGCCATGTGTAACTAAATGCTTATTCACCATGTTTTATCTCAGAACTAACAAGCCAGTCTCTGATGACCGAGTGAGTTCACATTGTAAAAGCAACTATGAGATGTATTTTTGCCCTGAACCAGTGGGTAAACGAGCAGCACTATTTTAAAATCACTTCAGTGACGCACTGAAAGCACAACTGGAGGGCTGTGTTCAGCTTTCATGAGCTGTCGCTGTCTAACAGCCTTTTCGGGAAGACGTGAGAAGCAGAAGAAGAAACTTTCCAGAGAGAAAGACATGAATATTTTGTTCAAGGACTTATTTAGACATGAATCTTTAAAAATGTTACCCAGCCCGTACTCACCAGTACACAGTGCTGGCACTTCTACATTTTATTCTTTGGTGTACCATGACTTTTCATTGTGCACAGGCACAGAGTCAGATGACAACACAACAGAGCTTTGAAAATCGAATAGTACATTACTAAATGCACGCCAGGAGTGTCAAGGTAATGAGTGAAGAGCAGTGAAGAGCCTGTTGATGTAATGTTTGCATCAGCAAAACCACCTGCGGCTACCGCCCCCAACCCCCGATACACACGCCAACATGTGAGTAAGTCGAGTGCTTGCTTTTTTTTTTTTTTTTTCCTTTTTGAGCACTGCCAGTCTTACCATCTCAAATCCTGCACTCTCGTCTGTGCAGGATTTGCCTTTGCCCTCCTACACAATAGTTGGTGCTGTGGACTAATCTACAGCAATACACCGCATGGCCACAGCTGAAGAAGAAGTCAGGCAACTCTGTCGCTCTGTTTTAAATCACATATCAACACACAAATCATTCTATTAATGCTAAATATGATGAGAAATTAAGTATAGTGTGTTCTAACTGCATGGTATGTAGATTTTGTGTATACGAGAAATTCTCCACTAGATTAGCAAGAAGTTTTTAGTGCAAGACGTCAGCAGAATGCTAAACTGCTGCAAAATGCATTGGGGCTCTTTAGACTGTCCAGTGACAGACTGTGAGGCAACAGTTAAAGTAATTATGTAATTGAAATAATGACACATTTTGACAGGTGATGCAAAGGTCAAATGTACCGGTAAAACACAGGAGCTCACATGAATAAGGTACTGCTGAAGAAAAACTAAAACTTTATAATATTAATGTCAGTGTTTATTTTGTTGACGAAAACTATGAGTCCAACAGCTGCAAGTTTAGTTGTTTTTTGTTTTTTTTTTATCACCAACTCTGTTAGAGGACATGAGTTTAAACCTCCAGACTAACATTTTGCAGATTAAGAAAGAATTCAGGCTTTAATCAAGTTATTTCTCTGCTTCAATGAGATGGATGAGTCAGAGTTTACAGTGAACCTGGGTACAAATCATAGTTGTCTAGTTATTTTTGCTGTCAAAGTTTTTGAGAGCATAAATAGAGAAATTTTGAGCTTTTCAAATGATCAGTAAGTGTGTGCTCATAAACCACCCTTTAAACTTGACAAAAACTGCTGGAGAAATGACAGTTTGTAAGTGTAAGCGTGGAGAAATTATTTGCAATTGAAGAAAAATATGCCTAAATTAATTTTTATACAGCCTGTCACTAATTCTAACTCCTGAAACATAAATTAGCCTAACGGGATTGGTTTAAAGATTAAAAAAAAAAAAAAAATTAGAAATCATTTTGGCTAAAAGTAGCCTAAAGTGTCATGAATTATCCTTGATTAAAACATTTAGAATTTTTGTCGACTAAAACTACAAAGGATTAAAATGAATAAAATGTGACTAAAACTGAGCACTTCTGTCTCAAGACTAAGACTAAATCAAGAAATAGCTGTCAAAATGAGCTCTGATTAATTTGCATTTAAGTAATACTTGAAAATCTTAAATTGAAAGAGATAATGTTGATTTACAGTGTAATGAACAATATTCATTCAATGGTAATTTGGTTATGTCATGTCATATGATGCAGAGACGACATATTGCTTGAGTTTACTTAAGTGTGAACGGTCTGCTAATAACGGCATTCTTAATGGATAATTTAGTAGGCAGCATGCAGTACATCCTGATTAGGTATGTAGTATGCAGTACATTAATATGCAATTTTGAACACAAGCAGTGACAGTAGGTTGCCACTGTACAGCATGTGCATTGTTTTCTAATTTCTTCCTCCTTCTTTTCATCATCATAAAAATATTAGTTTTGTGATTAACATTGTGTTTCTGAGGGAGAGGAAAGTGGAACTGACTGGGTCAAGATCCCACAGTAATGGCTTAAAATCTTGTTTAAATACAACGTCCCATTCTCTTCACTTCTAATCAGAGCAGCTTGAAAAGGCTCAGGAGTCTGAGTTGGGCAGGGAGCCCTTTGGGGGGGAGACTATTAACTGTTCTTTTAATGTTGTATGTTTATTTTTCACTTAATATGATAATGATAACCTTAACCTCAAACTTGATTTATGGCTTCATTACGTTATTATAACCGTAATCTAAAGCTCATTATGTTGACTGCATTCAGATAAGCACGTACTGTACATGTCACACACGTTAATCAATAACTTACAAAGGCTACAGTGGTAGGGGGTCAGTAGTGATTGTGCAGTCAATTACCTTCAGCAATAGTCGGGATGAGAGAAGTTAAAGAGGGAGGAATGGTTGCTGCTGGCAAATGGAGATTACAAGCTTGATGGAAAGAAGAGAATTGTTTTCCACACACTGCAAAATAACCTGACCCTGGCCTGCATAAAAGCGTTTTGTATTTCAGTGACATAGGAGATCATTTAAATGTAATGATGGACGTTTTCATTATTTTATTCATGATATAAATGTACAAATCAAATACACAATCATTACCTACAATGCTAGTTTGCATTGCCTCTCAATATGACGTATTGGTAGGTGAATCAAGCCTTGCATGCCTACTGATGCTGCTTTATAGCAACTGTAGGAAAGGAAAACAATTGGAATCATGCAGCATTAACAAGATCTAAAAATTTAAAACTGGTATAAATCCAAATAGCTGTTTCAGTGAACATTTATTGTTTAAGCATTGGGTTATGACGCCATCGCCTGTGAATAAACCATAGTGTTGATACATACACAGGGCTGCCACACAACACTCAGCAGTCAGATACAGGTGCTGCTCTCCTCTTTGAGCATTTATGGATATAAGCTTCACCAACAACACCGGACCATTTGCTGATGTAATAAGAAAAGTTATTAATCAATCAATCAATCAATCAATTTTATTTATAAAGCCCAATATCACAAATCACAATTTGCCTCACAGGGCTTTACAGCATACGACATCCCTCTGTCCTTAAGACCCTCACAGCGGATAAGGAAAAACTCCCCAAAAAACCCCTTTAACAGGGAAAAAAAACGGTAGAAACCTCAGGAAGAGCAACTGAGGAGGGATCCCTCTTCCAGGACGGACAGACGTGCAATAGATGTCGTACAGAACAGATCAACATGATAAATTAACAGTAATCCATATGACACAGAGAGAGAGAGAGAGAGAGAGAGAGAGAGAGAGATGCAGGTAATGACAGTATCTTACAACAACATTAATGAAAGTAATAATATTATAGTTATAGTTCTGGTTACTGTGGTACAATATGTTGAAAGTATGTATTAATATCTGGCAGTATACATGTGTGACAATAGTCATATGTGTATAATAACAGAAGAAGTATGACTAATGACTAATGATGGCAGCAGCAGCAGGAGGCATCTGGCGGGACCACGGCAGCAGCACAACCACACACGTCACGCTGTCCAGGCACCGCTGTGATATGAGTTAATCTGAGAGACAGTGGAGCACAAAGGCCGGAGAAGAAGCCGAGTTAGTGACATCCAGAATGGCCGGGTTAGCTAGATGCAGTAATAGGATACGAGAGAGAGAAGGAGAGAGGTGCCCGGTGTATTATAGGGGGTCCTCCGGCAGACTAGGCCTAAGTCAGCCTAACTAAGGGCTGGTACAGGGCAAGCCTGAGCCAGCCCTAACTATAAGCTTTATCAAAGAGGAAAGTCTTAAGTCTAGTCTTAAATGTGGAGACGGTGTCTGCCTCCCGGACCGTAACAGGAAGATGATTCCACAGGAGAGGAGCCTGATAGCTAAAGGCTCTGGCTCCTGATCTACTTTTGGAGACTTTAGGGACCACGAGTAACCCTGCATTCTCAGAGCGCAGTGTTCTAGTGGGATAATATGGCACTATGAGCTCTCTAAGATATGACGGAGCTTGACCATTTAGAGCTTTATAAGTTAACAGTAGGATTTTAAATTCAATTCTGGATTTTACAGGGAGCCAGTGCAGAGAAGCTAAAACAGGAGAGATATGATCGCGTTTCTTAGTTCCTGTTAGTACACGTGCTGCTGCATTCTGAATTAGCTGGAGAGTTTTTAAGGACTTACTAGAGCTACCTGATAATAGAGAGTTACAATAATCCAGCCTTGAGGTAACAAAAGCGTGGACCAATTTTTCTGCATCTTTTCGGGTCAGGATAGGCCTAATTTTCGCAATATTACACAGATGAAAAAATGCAGTCCGTGAGGTTTGCTTTAAATGAGAATTAAAAGACAAATCTTTATCAAATGTTACTCCGAGGTTTCTTACGGTAGTGGCAGGGGCCAGAGCAATGCCATCTAGAGAAACTATGTCATCAGACAAAGAGTCTCTGAGTTGTTTGGGGCCAAGAACAATAACTTCAGTTTTGTCTGAATTTAACATCAGGAAATTGGTGCTCATCCAAGTTTTTATGTCTTTAAGGCAATTATGGAGTTTAGTTAATTGATTGCTTTCTTCTGGCTTCATTGATAAATACAACTGAGTATCATCCGCATAACAATGGAAATTTATAGAGTGATTTCTAATGATGTTACCTAAAGGAAGCATATATAGAGTAAACAGGATTGGTCCAAGCACAGAACCTTAAAACAAACTTTAGTATGTAAGGATGGTTCATTGCGAACGTCAACAAATTGAAAACGATCAGATAAATAAGATGTAAACCAGCTCAGTGCTGAACCTTTTAAGCCAATTAAGTGATCCAGTCTCTGCAGCAGAATTTGATGGTCAATTGTGTCAAACGCCGCACTAAGATCTAATAAAACAAGTACAGAGACAAGTCCTTTGTCTGAAGCAATCAGAAGGTCATTTGTAATTTTAACTAGTGCTGTCTCAGTGCTATGATGCACTCTAAATCCTGACTGAAATTCCTCAAATAAATTATTATCCTGGAGAAAATCACACAGCTGGTCTGCGACTACTTTCTCAAGGATCTTTGACATAAAGGGAAGATTAGATATTGGTCTATAGTTGGCTAACACCTCTGGATCCAGGGTGGGCTTTTTAGTAGAGGTTTAATTACAGCTATCTTAAAAGACTGTGGTACATAGCCTGTTAATAAGGATATATTGATCATATCTAATATATGAGTGTTAACTAAAGGAAAGACCTCCTTAAGTAGCCTAGTTGGGATGGGGTCTAAGAGACACGTTGATGATTTGGATGAAGAAATCACTGCAGTCAATTCTTGAAGAGAAATTGGGGAGAAGCAATCTAAATATATATTAGATTTTACAGCTGTGTTTGAGGTTAGATAGGTACTATCTGAGGGCAGGAGGTCATGAATTTTGCCTCTAATAGTTAGAATTTTGTCATTAAAAAAGCTCATAAAATCATTACTGCTAAGGGCTAAGGGAATACAAGGCTCAACAGAGCTCTGACTCTCAGTCAGCCTGGCTACAGTGCTGAAAAGAAACCTGGGGTTGTTCTTATTGTCTTCTATTAGAGCTGAGTAATAGTTTGCTCTGGCATTGCGGAGGCCCCTCTTATAAGTTTTGAGACTGTCTGTCCAGATTAAACGAGATTCTTCCAGTTTGGTTAATCGCCAATTCCTTTCAAATTTTCGCAATATTTGTTTTAACTTACGGGTTTGAGAGTTATACCAATGTAACGTATGAGTAACGTGAGTATGCTGGGTTTATACCATGTCCATGACAAAAACAGGGGCGCATAATCTCTATTCAGTCTTTAATGGGTTATAGAGACTGGTTGCCATGGATACAGACACGCAGACCAAGTGTATCTGTGGCTGAAAAATAATTGATCACTGATCATGAAGTTAAGAAAAGTAAAGAAACCAAAACTGAGGTCAGACACCTTAATTATCCCAACAGCAGCACAAGACACGAGAGTAGTCTAGCTACAACATCCAGTCAGGGACCGCCCAAAACATTTCCTAACTGTAGTGGCTCGTAGCTACATCGCCTAAGCGACAGCGGATGGAGTTTAACCAAGGGACTGTTAGACTACAACTTGACAAAACAATTGAACGGTATAGGAAACATGCAACCGTCTTCTTCAGTGGAGTCACTCGCTGTCAGGCAGCTAAACGTTTTACAGCTACGGTACTTGGATACAAATATGGAAAATGAGCTAAAGAGAACAGAGCTACATGATGATGTCGAGTCTGTCGCCCACCGCAGACATTGTCTATCCACAACAAAAGCCTCATGGGATAACAATGGATATCAGGTCACTGGATATAACGTTACTGGGACTAAAAATCTACAAAAGCGCTACTGCTTAATGTAACGTTAGCTACAGCACTGTGGTGAGGCCAGCAGGGTGACAGTGACTTCAGAGGGGTCCATGTCATTGGTTTGACAGCCCATTGGTTCGACATCCCATTAGTCCGACTGTCCGCGATGCTGAACGGCTCGCGGCGGGCGTATGGTGCACCGCGACCGGCTTGAGGTGGAGCAGGCTCACAGCTTATGTGTTTGTCACTTTCTTTTTCATTTTAACCCACACCATGATCTTTTCCTGACCCTAACCAAGTGGTTTTTGTGCCTAAACCTAACCAGACCTTAACCACAGGGCATCATGATGATTTCGGAACGGACTTAGGAACAATGAGTTTGATATGTTTGGAACAATGGGATGTCGAACCAATGGGCTGTCGAACCAATGGGCAGTTCCCCTTCAGAGATGGTGAGAGACGTGTTTCATTAAGATGCTCTGGTAAGAATTGTTCATATACCTCTATCTGACTTGACTATCTTTTACTGTTTAGGGCTAAAATGTTTTCGTGAAAGGGAACTTCAGTTTGTGAAGGAATACTGCATGCTGTACGCCGTTTTAAAACCTGGCCAAAAATAACAGAGTAATGCACCGTTTGGTAACGTTAACTGAGTTACACATTAGAGTATTAGTTACTGCCAAAACTAACGGCGTTACTGTAACGCGTTACTGCCCAACACTGGTGACAGCCCATGCAGCAGTTGCTGGGTGATAAGGTTTCACATTTCTGCTACCAATTGTAAGGAAGCATGGGCATGTCATATGGCCACAAGTCACTGTATTCTACTCATTTTTTCCTGTGTACAAACATGGGATTGGATGTCTAAACGTAAAGAGGAAAAAACAGAATAGCAGTTGAAGAATGCACCTAGTTTTAGTTGGAACTCTGACATTCTAACTTAGAAGTTCATTTTCACAAAAAAAGAGGGCAATTTGTGTCCTGTGAAAGAAAAGTCGTTTTCCAGGCAGTCACTTAAAAAAAGAGAACAATCCTGAGAAAACCAGAACATGTGGCAACCCTTCACATATGCAGTGTTAATATTATTCTTTCAACAGAAAGACTGCTAGTGTCCTATTTTAACAATCACTCGAAGTGAGCTCATCCGTTAGAAAATCCTTAATTAACTGACATAAAAACAACTGAAAAATAAGCATTGCTGATTAAATATGATTCTGTTACTGCTTTGCCTGTTTCTCACCCCAGATGTTTTCCTGTCTCTAAACTGACAAGCTCGCATTATATCATCCACAAATGGGTTATTGGTCTGATGTGGCCCAGTGCATTTCGGTAGGTTTTTTTTTTCTCTGAAGCAAAAGCGAATTCCATAGCCTTTTTAGTCTGCACTAAGCACCGATTTCAAAAGTAGTTACGTCTTTCTACTGCATAAAGCCCAGTTTTATGAAAAGCCCATCATTTCAGTTCGGAGATACTTCTTTAAGCACTACAGTTGGCTGTTTATTTTTAGATAATTATACATTAGACATCACATATATTTTCCACTTGTCTGATCAGACGAATGCATGGGATATTCCACCTGCCTGAACACAAAGTTTCCATGCCTGAGGAAAGCAATATTGTGGAGCCCTGAATAGACTAATGCCACGTGTACAGCTTGTAAAATAGCAATGTTATTTTGACCAGCTCTCAGTGTTTCAGCAGTCAGGTTGAACTTGGCATATTCTCAGAAGTTGTGGGGTTTTTTTTCATGAAAATATGTAAAAGTTGAAACTGTCCAGGGGGACCTTGGGGGACTTAATATGTCGCTCTGTCTGTGTGCTGCTTTTCCATCAATAACCCACTACAATAACTGAGTCTTTTCCGTATGTCATTTAGCAGTTTTCGACTTGTGGTGCTAATACTGAGCCACACCATTTAAACATTTAATTAGACTACCAACATGAGAGGGACAGAAAGGCAGAGACACACTCCCACTCACTTCTCCACCGTTTCAGCACACACACACACACACACACACACACACACACACACACACACAAAAGACAGTACATCAGGCTTACAGTCTCAAGCTGCTGTGAGTTTGAATGAAGCGTGCCTTCCTCAGATTAATTGTGGCCCACTTATTTTTAATTAAAGTTTCTTTGTGTGGTTCCATGCCTGTAACGTGGGAGTAGGTGTTAAGTAAAAGACGTCTGTCCTTGCTCTATAAATGTGGTTTAATCAAGACAGGCTGACAAGATGTGGTTCAGTTAACCAATAGACTCTTCACTGATGGTGGCCTGCAGCTCTTGTTGGTTTTTGTCAGAAACTGCACATCCATCTCCAGAAGAAGATTTGTATAAGATGAAAAATGTTTTGTCAGTTTTTATAGATTAAGTGCTATCTCATGCTTGAAAAAAGATAAGTTACTGGCTCTTTAACTGCTTTTGTATTATTTATTTTTTTATGTTTACCTATCTAATACTGTGCACCCACTATAAGCTCACAAGTAAAAGAAAGTGAATCCTGGCTGCCTGTCTGACTCCTTTCTGCACAGCTTAGGTGTCTGACATGGAAATGGCCTGTTGGTCAATAAGCAGCATGTATCATCTCTGCTTCATCTGCCACAGACTGACTCCTGCATGTAAGAGTTAAAGGTCTTGGGCGCCCCCTATCAGCACACAATACAACACATGTCATTTCTCCTCACTCTGCCCTCATTTTCACTGCTGTAGGAACTCTGCAACTCTTTGTCAGGGGCAATGACCTGGAAAAAAGGCAAATGAATTAAAGTGAAGTCCGCACACTCAGCATTCGCTTAGGGAAACTGTAATGTCTACTAAGGTGTGAGAAAGACCTGGTTTACTTTCTCTGTTCTTGTCATCACAACCACTCTCTGTATAGTAGGTCACTTCCAATGTATAACTGAGCAAGGCTTTTTCAACACACTGTATCTGTTATCTTGATATTGTTATTAATCATGTAAGTGTTTCTTGTTTTACATTTACACTGTTGCTCTCAGGGATTTCTGTATTAAAGTAAGTGACTTTTGCAATAGTATTGTGGTAAATTATCACTGTTAACACCAGTGGTTCCCACCCTTCTTTAAAACAAAGCAGTGTCCTCTGGCAACCTCTTGTCACAGGTTGCATAAAGTATACAACTTGTGACTAGTTCAGTCAGAGTCATGTTCACTTCTTCCACTGTTTAGTATTCAGTGACCTGAAGAGATAAGTCTGTCCAGTATTCCACAGTAAAAAAGCAAAAAGTAGAGAAAAGTCAAAGAAAAAAAACATTATTTGGAGAGCAGAAATATTTTGTTTTCCATATTTCATATCTTGCTGATCGTCTTGTGGCCCCTTAGATTTGAGGGGTCCTGACCCCAGGTTTTGGAGCCAAAACTTACAAACTGAATGTGAACAAAACAGCCAATTGTAATTGCCATATTTTAATATCTTCAGGTGGATATAAAAGCAGAAATGGAATATAATATGTTAATATTGTTTTCTTTAGTGTATAATCACCATAATAACCATCAGTACCTTAGAATGAGCCATTTATATCTACATAGGGAGTGGGTCCTTATCTACCAAGCTATGTTACACCCCCATGTTTCTACAGTGGCCCAGAACAGACACACTAAACACTGGCTCTAGATAGGGCCCTTTGCGTTTTTGAATTGACCCTCTGAAAAGCAGCATCATAAAAACATAATTTTATATGTGAAAAAAGGTGAGCACACATTAGCAGGTGTTAGGCTAATGCCCTGTCTCTAACATGTCACACAGTGTTGGAGAAACACTGATTTATAATGCCAAACTCCTTGTTTCTGTGTATTTACTGGTGTAAATCACTGGGTCTGTTTGTTTGGGAGAGAAGGAGACCTCTGTGACCACTTTGATTCGAAATAATGTGAGCACACATTAAGTTATAGCCTAAGAGAAAAAAGTTGAGCACACATAGCAGGCGCTGGACGAATGGTCCATCTAAAAGCATAGGAAAAACGCTGATATGTAACTTGAAACTGCTTTATTTAGTGTGTGTACCAGTCCCTTTGTTTTAGGAGAGGAAGAGACCTCTGTGGATAATTCAGCTCACGATAAAAACCTCCTAAACACCCTGAGAACCAACACTGCAGACCAGTGTGAGTTTCAGTGCTCACAATTGACCTATGGCTAAGCCACGCCCCCCTCCACTCACTCGGACAAAATATCAACATTCAGTGACCGGGCGCTATGGCAGGTGTCACAGTACACAGCATTTCACAGGAGGCAGTTGATGATTTTTGGAGACATAACAATCAGATGTCATTGAGAAGTAACCAAAAGGATGATCTATGGTGGGCAATCTGGGCAATTATATCCTTTACAGAAGGTTTTTTAATCCAGCCATTAAATGCAATGTTTCAGTCAGTGCAGATTTCTTCGAGGCAGCCAAAGACCAACTGGTAAGAAAAGAATAATTATCATGGCCGAAATAAAGATAAATAAACTGTTAAGTGCAGCGTTTTTTCGGGAACTCTGTTCAGTAAATCCACCATGATTATTTATTAGTTTTGTGATAAAAATAAATGCGTCTATGTTGTTGATCACGGATGTTGATATCACCTGTTCACTTCGGTCCTTCGACCAATCAGATACTCAGATTTCTTCCTCTCTTGTTTTTATGACGGTAGCGTCAGGAGCAGCCAAAGACCACCTGGGGCCTGTATCACGAAGCAGGATTAATGTCTTAGCGAGGTAACTTCAGGGTTAACCCTGGGTTTTCGGTCTCACGAAGCCGGTTCAGTTCTTATCGGGGTAGATCACCATGGTAACTTACTCTGAACGACTATCCTGCTCCGGAGCAGGGTAAGTTCAGGGTTGAACCTGATCCTATAAAAAGCACCACCCACTGGCCAATCAGCTGTTCGGAAGAAAATGACTCAGCTGACAGAAATGCAGCCCAGTCATGACGGGAAGTTTAATTAATGTGATTGATTTTGATTTGAAAGTTTATTTTGAACATTTAAAAAGAAAAGAAAGCAACAATAACAGACAATGAAAAGATTGTTGAAAAGGAGTGGAAAGAAGTCGAAATTTCATCCCACCCCTTCAAAAGAAAGAAACTGATAATTTGCGGACACTTAATAGCACCATTAATTAGTGCCAACATTTCTTTTGTTGGAGGAAATGATCCCTGTTAAAGATAATGGGCCTAGGCCTAATTGAGAGCTTTGCTGCTGGAAATGTGTAAAGTAGCCTATCATGTCTACACTTCATGGTGTTTGAGGGATTTTCCTTTTTGTTTTTTAAAGAGGGAGACTAGGTATATTTTTGCGCAGCTGTTAATTTCTAACACAGCTCAATATCAGGATGATTTTATTCAGACTATCAATTTGGTGTTGATATGATTTAGTTGTGGCGTCAGCTTTAAGCCTTATTGTAGCATATATAACGTTATGACAAAGAAGGCCAATTTATCAGACGCAATGATGTTAGACGAGAATTGTAATACACGCAATTCATCTGCGCAGCATTGATTTCATGGGATTCAACGGTGTGATCAGTGTCAGATGTACAGGTACAGGTACTGCAGCTACTTGAACCAGTGATGAGTAATTTAACCTACACATCATTTTATTTGCTACCTTGTTTTTTCTTGATTTTTCCCTCTCTCCTCCTCTATTTCTTCTTTCCTCACCTGTTTTTTTCCTCTCTTCTCTAGCCTATTTTGTGATTTCATTGATGTTTTGACAGGGGAATTTCTTTGATAAGCTTTAAGTGGCTTCTAACCTCTCCGGCACTTTTCTTTTTTTAATCTTGTAAACGTTATAGGCCTACTGTCTGTTTTTAACATTATGTGCAAATAAACTAATCTAAACTAACTATTCATACTGTTATGCGTTGCCACGTATGTTTCCTCCTCCTGCAGCTGCCACGGTGTTGGCCTTTTCTCTAATGTTGCTTTTCTCCTCCTCATATTTTAGTAGAATTAATCTCTGATCCTCACATGAGAAATACTTTTTTTTCCTCACATACGGCGCTCTGTGAGGACGCTCAGTGACGCAGCGCTTCTATTATGATTGTGATTGGTCCGCTGTGTGCGCGTTCACGGTTCTTGACAAAGCAACCCTGGGTTGAGTTACCTAGTTGATATCCAGTGTCGTGATACCGATTGTCCTGATTGCCATTGTTAGGGTTAGTCAACCCAGGATAGGTCTGGGTAACCCAGGAAAGGTTGATCTCGCTTCGTGATACAGGCCCCTGGTGGCAAGATAGTTATCTACCAGTGTTCGTAAACAAAAGAATATTGATCATGGCTGAAATAAAGATAAAGATAAATAATAATAATATGTACAGTTAATGCGTTTCCCCGTTAGCTTATGGGTACAGGGAAACATGTATGAAATGACGCTACTGCTATTTATTATTGTTTTTATTAGAAAAATATTTTTTCCAGCGGATGTCTTAGTTACAACATGATTGAGCTAACTGGAGTAGTTTCATGTCGTATCCCACAACAGGAGGCTTTTAACAGATGACGTCCTGATGTTAGCTTTGTTGCTGCTGTTAGCTGCCCCTGTCAGCTGCAGCCACTGATGCTTTCTAGACATCGCGATTTCCCAAAACTGAATAAATACCACACATAGCAACACAAAACTACTTTGCTAGCTCAATCATGTTATAAATAAGACATCCGCTGGAAAAAATATTTTTTTCACGGACCGTTCATTGAGTTAATGAGTCATTACAGACACCGCTAACGGGGCTAACAGCTAATGGTTAGGCCAGCTAATCTACGATAACCATGTTATTAATTACAAAACGTGCACACAGAAATAGTAGTTTGTTCAATCACTGTGTTTATAGACTTTACAAATATCAGATTAGTCTAAACAGTGATATAGTGCCGTGAAAAATGTGAGATGTATATATATATATATATATATATATAGCTAAACTCTGCTGGTTTTCTACCCGGAAGTATTTGTAAAAAAAAAACAAGGCGATTGCCTCTATATTTCCATTCAAAAACTGATGGAATTCTCACAACTTGTGTCAGTTTCCTCACAAATCAAAACATAATCCAATAATTAGCAATTATTTTTGTTTCATGAGTTAAAAGGATACATATATTGCTTCCTATTGACAAATGAATATTCTCCTTATTCACCATACATGGATTAAAACAGAAGATTGAATTTCCTAAAGAATATGAAAAGGTGGCTGCAATATTATATTTTTTGTATGCATAATCTTTTTTCTTCTTGTACATATCTAAGTCATCTAAATGTAAATGTATTTTGCAAAAAAGATCTTTTTTAGATAGTTATGATGATAATATTGTTTTTAGCATTTATGATAATGTATTCACATGACTCATGAGCAAAATTAACACAGACAAATATTCACCTCCCGTTCATTTCCATTTAAGGAGTGTGGAGGAGACATCAATTGTTACCATGTCTAAACAGCTGACAATGTAAGATTTTGGTCATGAAAAATAAAACTGCCCCACATAAGAGATTCTGCCTGACTGGCAGTGAGTCGGGACAGCTAGCTAACTTTAGCTACCTAGCTAACATTAGCTAGCAAGCAAGCTTTTGTCACATCACACGCTACCCACATTCAGCATGAATTTCGCCTCAGCAGGCAACAGTCACCCACCCACATTCACTAAAGTGTGGCTGTGCCCATAGACTGTCAAACTAAATCAGTCACTGCAATTATCATTACACTAAATTACTATTATTAAGAAATGAACGCCTTTTTAAATTGATTTATTTCAACATTTGTGTTCATCACTGACTCAGCCATATTGAGCCATATCTTCAGTGCTAAAACATTATGAACACTGTAAACAAGTGTCTTTTCATTTACAATAGTTCATGTTGCTGACAAAATTGCAGCTCTGCTGTTCAATGCAATCTCTTCCTCATGAATTTGATCACACATGATCTCCGCTGTGAAAGTATCAGTGTCACACTGTTATTATTTCTTAGGTTCATTGACTACAGTTAGCCTCTCTGTACCCTAGTGAGCTTTGGAAGGCATACAGACAGTTCACTGACCCATATTTATTCAGCTTTTCTCAGCATACAGTATCTACTGAGCTGTGCAAGCAGGTTTAAGACCTCAGCCATGTTTCTTTCTTGATGAATAAGACTTGCTTCACACAGCGGCACACAGTTTAAGTACAACTTTTATTAATACTGGAATCATCACAGTGCGTTTTGTTACATTAGCAGTGACTAAAGTTAACAAAAAAGGGTCAATTTTACAAAAAGGAAGACAGAAAAGAAAAACCTTATCAGCGACAGAGGCGAAACAACCTTGGAAATAAATTCACATTAAATTAAAGAAGAAGAGCAGAAGAGGGGCAGGAAAGAAAAAAGACAAGACCACAGTGCCTGCAGGGCTACGCGGGAGGGAAGAGAGGAGCAAAAGATCGGTTTGTACAGAAACATAAAGCAGATGTCACAATGTTATCCTTTGAACAAAATAGCCCCATAGAAATGATATCAACGCCTCAATGGTGAGTTGTGGAGACATTTCCTTGTAGAGTTCATTTGGAGGCTGTAGAGGAAGAAGAGACAGAGAGCGAGCGAGCGAGAGACACTACTGAGAACTGGAGTATTGACAGTAAGACATTCAGTTCAGTTAACAGTGGCTGTGGCACCAGGAGGCCACTTTGGCCACTCTGTTCTGCATGGCTGTATGACAGGAAGTTGCAGCGTGTTTCATCATGATCCCCTGGAGGGCTTCAGCGGACCATCATGTAGCTTCCGAGAATCTACCTTAGTCATGTTTGCTTCAGAGGAGTGTGTGTAAGTGTGTGTGTGTGTTTGTGTATGGTGGGTTTCTTCAGCTATTAGACAGCAGGAAGGATTGACAGATTGCGTGTGGGAGGTGGGAGGGAGAAACAGTAGGGGTCTTAACTAAGTGTCCTTGTGCAACACACACATACATGCACACATACATAAAGTACACACTCAATATAACCTGGGCAGATGGCTAAAGGAGTGGGTTTTACATACTGTTCATGCAAATTCACAATACTTCTTCTAGTCTGATCATAAATATAACTCAATCTGTCGTTCAATGGCCATCATGGGGTCTTTCTTATTTCAATCAGTCAGCAAAACAATGTTTAGCATATTCAGGTATCTCAAATGGGTGACATTTTTAAATCTTATGTAAGACATGAAGTAAGTGTCCAGTGTATAAACACTTGAAGGTAACCAAAGTTATAAAAACAAACACTCCACACCACAAATAAGGCTGTTCTCCTCAACATTTCCTCATAGATTTGTAACGGTGTGTTCATGCTGCGAGCAAATGCTCCAATGGAAGTCTGCCAATTTCCTATAAATCTGAGTAACCAGGGAAACTCAGCTGAGGTGCGGATGGATGGTCAACAAGTTTACTGGCTGAGGAATGTTGGCCATCGCTGAATGTTCATCAACCATCAACAGGCAGCCTGAGCTTCTGTTTTACCCTACTTGAAATTCCATCACGTCACATCTGGCAACAGCAAAATGACAAGATGCTGACTGCAGAGGCTCAAGCCTTACTGGATCTCTGTAACATTAGTGTGAAAAGTCTACAGGAGGAATATCTCAAACAGTGGTTAGAGAATAGCTGATAACTGATGCAGTAATGTGAGTTTTTACTGGCTTGCAAGAAATGCTATGCAAATATGGATTTAGTATCACCTTCTCTGCAGTTCCAAAATGTAGTACAAGGAGCACATCCACAAAGAAGGTGGAGAACAGTGGCATTAAGAGCAGAACCTGTGACAATGGCTACATGGATTGCAAAGTTCCTGCTGTAGGAAAGGCTGATATACAGAAGCCTGTCACTCTTTTAAAATACCCTATTATTTTATTATCATTATTATTATTTTTTTAAAGCAACTTGGTAATGGACATTTTTAAATTAAAGGGACTATGTGTAAGATTTAGGGAGATACATTGGTAGATATTGTATATAATATTCAAAAGTGTTTTCGTAAGTGTATTATAAACTAAAAATACTACTACTACTATAGAATGAGCCGTTAAATATTCTTATGGAGCTGGTCCTCCCCCACAGAGTCTGCCATGTTGTTTCTACAGTAGCCCACGACAAGCAAACCAAACACTGGCTCTCAATAGGGACATTCACATTTTCTGTTGGCCACTGTAGTTCTCCTACACGTTTGGCAAAATGGAGAAATTTCAGTTGGTTGCAATCTACCACCCCACTGCTAGATGGCACTAAAACCTACACACTAGGCCGTTAATACTTTACCGTTACATGTTACCAGCTTGTTTTTAACATCTACTTAAAGGAGGCTATGTAACTTTTAAAAAAGGATATAACTAAACAAATATAAACATTTTTCCTTGTACAAATGAAAAGTTGCATTCATAGGTGATATAGCTAATCCTTGCTCAGTTCAGTACACTTTTTACTGCTACAGCCTAGTTTAGTCTGGTTTTACCAGTAACTAATGGCAGCTAATATCAGCAGCTTTAAATAAATGGTGCCATTTTACTGACATTCCTAAGGCAGTTTTTTTCTTCACAACATTTCCCGTCTTGTGCTTATGTTCCATTACATCTTAACATTTAGCATTATGCTGTAATTGTCACTTGTGGTCACAGTGGCAACTGTTCAACAGAAGTTGCCTAGTCTCCCTTTGAGTGGATTTTTACTTTAGCCAGTTTAGCTCAATTTAACAGAAGGACCAGTGCTCTTTGTTGATTAAGATTCAGTGTTTTGTTGGTTTTACCAGCCATGTGCTTTACACACCAGCAGATTTCTTGTGATGGCAATGTGGGTAAAAAGTCCCTGCATGTTGAATTACTGCTCACACTTGTATCTTGTGCATTTCTTTGACAGAAGCTCCAAACCATCAAAGTAATATAAGCTGCCTGTGAGATGCTGACAAAATAGATGTCTTAAAAAGCCTGATCAAAATTAATTAAAATGTAATCTAGCACTGAGATGGAGTGTCAGACATCCAGCTGTTCTGCTTAAAACCAGCTGCATGTTACAGTGTACAGCTGGGAGACGTTTACCCTGGCTAATGCTTCCAGCCCTTGTTTGAACAGCACACCCAGGACCCATCATGATACCGCCCGTTAGCCATTACCAAACACACCCACATTCGAACCACAGCACACATTCAAACCAACATACGGACACATACACTGAGGGAGGGGAGGGAATAGAGCAGAGGGGAGACGGACAGACACCACTGACTGTGGTGTAAATAAAGACTTCATCAGAATTACGTTTCATTAGCTTTGATGGGCTGCGAGGCACCAAAGACCAAGTACAGCTGATGGGACTCTCATGACAAGTGTTATTCTAACTTATCAGTTTGACGGCATCCCCGGGTGAACTGTGCCCTCAGTGGATGAGGTGCAAAAAGAGGAAGGTAATAGAGAGGAAAAAGAAGAGAGGGATACAAAGGTGTGGAAAAAAACTCCAGACATATATGTGAGTGGTGAAACACAAATTCAATAGTTTTTGTACACCTCCAGGCTTTTTAGATAGCGGTGCTGTTGAGTGATTCTGTGTCAATTCTACTGTGGTCCCGCCATCTCAACAAGTTTTCATTAAAAGTTAAAGGAATAGTTTAACTTTTTGGAAAATTGCCTTTTTAGATGGAGTTATTCGTATTTTTTCTTGTCAGCAAGTGCCAGGCAACCAGCAGAGACTCAGCAGAGGTTGTTCTCATGCACTGTTTATACATTTTCCCACAAAAAGTAATGCACCAAATTTGTACATGACCCACGTAATCATGAGCCATTAATTTGTATGTATCCTATGTTTTTGGGAAGGCTGTAATCATGTGGCCAATGCCCTGATAGGCTTAAGAAGGAAGTGATCCTTTAAGGAGGCAGGTTGGGTTGGTGGATGGGTCACAAAACACAGGATTTTCTCCCAGGACTTTGCCCACGAGACTGGTGTTCGGATCTGTGTGAACTTTGTGTCATTTTAAGGTATGTCATCACGATGTTTCTTTTCCTAAACCTAACCACAGTAACTTAGCCAAAAGCTCACCTGCCTAACTTAACGTTAAGTACCTAATGTACTTCACATTAGGTACCTCATTCTTGGGGCACTAATTTTTACGATATCATACAAACTGTTGTTTGAGGATACGTTGTCCAGCACAATACCCCCATAAATCTACAACTTGTCATTTCTGCACTTTAGTTTAGTCGTGGATTAAACAACCAAGATAAAGTGTGTTAATTAGGTAACTTTAGAGATATCAGACAATGTATCTTGGGACAAAGCCAGGCTAGCTGTTTTCCTGTGCCTCCAGTTTTAATGTTTAAATAAGCTAACCATCTGCTGGCAGGAATTTTCCAAAAATTTCAAACAATTCCTTTAACATTCAACAGTCAGTATAAGCTCATATTAGTCCCAGGTACATACCTAATACTCAACAGCACTATAGTCTGTCGGGCTAGCTGTAAGACTAGAAACACAGCAGTTTTGGAAGTCAGTATTTCAACTTTTAATCAAGTATGCGTACGGTTTGTAACTACTTGTAGCATGAAAGAAATGTAGCATTTTCCATGTTTACTAATCTACATGTTGCCTCACTTATATGCCAGCCTTGCTAGGAAATAAGACAGCTAATAGCAAAAGAAATTTAAAAAGCTGTAATGTTACTGAAAGTTCAGATGGGATGTTTTCAAGCTCTTCCTTCATTAAAATTGGGAAGCAGATGTTACTTTTTACAGTGCGTATTCCTTTTGGACATGCTGTACAGTAGTTAGGACTGTGTAGTTCTCTCGGCCGAGGAAGTATGCATGTATGTTGTGTGTGTATATCCTATGATGTGTACATGTTTGTGTGTACGCACGCATGCCTGCACGCATGTAAATCTGGTTATGTGTCTGTGTATGTTCCAGCAGAGTGTCCTGTTTTCATGGTAGCCCCCGCTTTGCCCACATGCCAGTAGGCCTACTTCTACCCACATACACATACACTCATAAAAATGGGCATATTGACACATCTGTAGCAGAGTAGTTATTTCAGCTTGTTCAGACAGTTAGTTCAGTACACAGTTAATTCAGCATGTTAAAAAAAAGACATTATTGTTTAGTTAATTAATTTTTGTGCTGTTAACTGGGCATTTTAAAGGAAAATAGCAGTGTTGTATCTTACTCTCATTTCACACTCTATTCATTCTATCACCAGCATGTGCAGTTTGATCTTGATCACATCCACTGTGAAAACCCCACAATTTTAGCATCCTGGTCTTGTCCTGAGTTGTTATCCATCATTTGAAAATAAGCAGCGTGTCTGTTAGCAGGGCATTATAAACCCTTTAATCAAGCAATGATTTACTGTAGATAACTGGCAGTGAATTCAGTTTGAGTTTGCACTAGAGTTAAAACAGCACATACACATTCAGACTAGTGGAACTGGCCCTAGCAGTGTCCTTGGACACATAGTAAAGGGTCTCTAAACTCCACACTCATACCATCTGAGCCATGCAATGTGGAATTGCTTTTACATAGGGACACAAGTATCCTTCAGTGGACAAAACAGTGGTATTTTCCTTTAACATCCCCACACTGGAACATCATTGTGAATGTACGTACATGCACACTATCTCTGTATTGCTTTCCTACTGTTTTAACTGGAAACTTCACTCAGTTGTACAAGAACAAAGTTCTGACATTGCAATGGTTCAAGCAAGTCAAACAGTTCAATGTCCCTCTTCATCTTGCAGTACATTCAGCATACGTATATTCATGTACAGTGTGACCTCGACAGGCGGTCTTAGACAGACTCTTCAGATGAATGTTTCTCACCCAAAATATGTTCTTTTGGGGGGGATGGAGTCCAGCCCGCTGCTCTCCCCTTCCACCCTCTCACCCAGTCAGATTCAGCTGATACAACACACAGCATCCACATGTGACAACATACATACAGTAGTCCCCCCACCACAAAAAACAAAACAAAACAACACAAAAAAACAAAACAAAACATAACCAACCCCCTTGCCTGACGCACTGTTAAAAGTTCAAAGTTCAACAAAAAAGTGTGCTGGCAAAGGGTGACAATGTTTAAAAACTGCAAACATTCTCCTCTCTATCTCTTTAAATTTAAATGGCCACAAATATGTTCACGGTGCTCTCTCCGAGGTTAAATAAAGAAATAACTCAATAAAAAAGGGCTTGTAAGAATGCTGATGTCGCCAGCTATGTTCAGGTCACTGCTAGAAGAATGTACGGACATGCTGATGAAGAATTCACCAGCCAAACAAGGACACACTCACTCTCAGCCCACACAGCCTACATCCATATGTTACACAGCTTAGTAGTTTGTGTTACAACTGGAGTTTTTTCTTTTGTTTTTTTTTTTTACATTAATTAAAAGTAAGACTAAATATTCAAACAATACTGCAGAGTGAAAAAAATAATAATACTGAAACTGAATATTCCATGTAGTATTTTCTAACAAACCGTTATACCAAATCTGTGCGCCTGATTCTCATTTACAAGTACAGCACATACAGTACATATTGTATGAACAGGCAGTGAAATGCTCATTCCACACACATCTTCCTCTCTGTCAGCTTCAAAAGTCTAATGTAAACCCTCCTGCTTCTTTGTCATCAGCGAGCGCATCAAACAGGCTTCACCTTTCCTCACATCGTAATGTCCATAAGTAATCCTTTCATACAGCTGTGTCCTGAGCTGAACTGGGTTATCTGCACTGAACTGAGCCGAACCATAGTGTTCACAGTACACAGCACTGTCTCCAAGAAACAAGATTTATATACAACCAATTTTTGAGGGAAAGGTAATGCTGGGTGAAATATGATTTTCATTAGCATTATGAGGAAATGCTGCTAATTAACATACCTGGCAAGTCCCAGATATGTTGATACTGAATGGCTGATCAGCAAAATGTCCACTGAAAATGTATTACATTTGTTTTCCACCATAAAAGAGGTAAGACTGCAGTACAGTTTCCACTTGTATTGACTACAGAATTATTTTTTAATTACCCTTTTAATTAACACTTCAGTGAAATCCTGATCTTCCCTAAACCGTAACCAAAGTGCTTTTGTTGCCAAACATAAGACAGGCGTCTACATGCACTCTGTATGTCCACCATCCACCTCAACCACCTCCCTGCCGAACCATTGTGGTACATGATGTGGTATTTCTTTAACTCATTACTCAAAATTCTGAAAATATTCCATGCAGCAATTATGTTGAATGCAATTTAGTGAACATAATTTCTAGGAGACAGGGTTGTCACACAACAATCAATGAATGAACCTGATTACTGGAATTACAATTACTTTCTGTGGCTAAATACATGTTGGTCTAAATGCTTTTGTTTCTGGTGACACCTCTTCTTAAAGACCAGTGTTGTGCAAGTTACTTGAAATATGTAATAATTGCTCATTACACATTATTTAACAGCAATAGTAGTTAGTAACATTACTATTACTTTTAAGAGAAGTCCCATCCTCAACTGAAAGTCTGAGCAGACACAAAGCTGCTAGTTGCTAGCTGGCAGTTAACTACCGCCCAACACTGTGCAACCAACTGTACGTGGTCTCTCCTTTTTTTTTGTCATGTTTTTATCTACTGTTGGGCCATTATTGCAACTGAAATCATAACTTACATTTTTTGTGAGGTATCCTTTGAAATGAGACTAATCATTGTAAATTTTGTAAAGGAGAAGGTTTTAAGTGGAGCCAGTCTGGGGAAACAAGACTGTTGTTCAGCTATGTTCAAGGTTTGCCCTCCCATAATGCAAAAATATACAGTATTTATAGGTAAGAATATATTTGCAGATAAGCTAGTGTGCTGATATGTATATGCACATGAACATTGATGAAGACTGCCTTTTAATATATAATTTTTTTGGACATTGGAATTACAGTTCCACAGCATGTGTGTTGAAAACCATGGAGTACAATTATAACAGTATATCTAATGAACATAATCATATATATTTTAAGTCTATTGTTGGTGTAGGTTTTTGTGTGTTGTTGAACCTATATTACAAAAGCGCATAGTTTCTGTCATACTGTATCTCTACATTATCTTGGCATGTTGATAGATTTTTTTTGTTTGTTTGTTTTATCCGTTCAGGTTTTGAGATTTCTGCCTCATCCCAAGTACAATGGAGGTGAATGGAATTTCATTTGTTGTGCTCACAGTATTGAAAGATAGCATTTAAAGAAATTCAACAGTAATATATCCTTGCTACTCTTGGTACTCCATTTAATGTGCCAACAGTTTTTAAGGGATGATTACTATGGTAGAAAGTAGCTCTAATAACTATTTGCATGGCTTGTGAGAAAACATGTTTGTTTGACATTTGGGTCAACCGACCCTTTAAAGCCTGTTTCCAAATGTAGTCTGACCTATCTGTGCAGTGTATTTTTTGCATTATGTGCTCAGAAACCAGTGCAACCACATCATAAAAAGCTTCAGTACTATTCACAATCCACGGCAGGCAATGGCTTGTAGAACCCTGAAGAGCCCTGACGTCCAATCCATTTTTAGATAAATATTTTGCTCTACTTTCCTTTCCCATCTCTCATTTGACCAATCACTGCATTTCCATCAGTCTTTATCACTTCCTCTTTGTCCCTCCCTGTCGTCTTCTTCTTCTTCTCCTACAAATTAAATAATTTCCTCAGGACAGTCTTATTGGCAACCATCTCTCACTTACACTCCCCCTATCATACAGTATGACTACAGCAACACCTAGTGGTAATTGTACATACTCTACCATCTATCAAAGTGCTTACAGTTATTTTTTTCAACATTTTTGTAATCCATTTCCTCCGCCAGAAAGAGACAGGGACAGGGAGAGAGACAACGCCAAAACTGGCTGCGCATGAATTCACAGTCGATGTGTAATTTAGCATTCCTGATGATTGCCTGAATGTGACAAAGGAGAACCTACAATCCTCCATCGATCCTCTTCTTGGAAACAAGAAAATAAAACACATTTATTGCTCCATTTCTGATTTAACATTTTCTCTCTGGTTCTAGAAAATATATATGAATATATCTATACGCCTGGATTACTTCTCGTAACTTCTCGTACAGTTGTAACAAGGTAAATGACGTCACGATATAAACAAGAAAATACACGTACAACACACAGGAGAAAAGCCCTGCCCTCGTTGGGTGACCAGCTGTCCTGCAGCAGAGCTCGACCCACCCCCCTCGCGCACGCACACAGTCAATCACGTGCACACTCGCTCGCATTTCACATTTGCCCACATGCATACACATGAACACACGCACACACTGCACACACAGAGAGAGAGGGGAAGGGGGCACTAGCACGGTTCAATGCCAACAGTATTTTTTAAAGACTCTTTTACATTAGGATGAACCAGAGGAGCCCTCTGGCTTGTTAGCTCCCCGTGCTAATACCAAAGCTTCAGTTCAGTGGGCTAATAAGTACAGTATGTTGCTGCTGAGACAGCCTGGGTTCAAATCCAGCTGGTCACATGGCACTCTGACCCCCCTCTCTCTCGCCCCCACAGGGCCCTCCTTCAGTCATCAGTCTTTCATCTGGGATTAGACAGTTGGGTTAGTTGGAGAAGAGGATGGGGAAGGGTGTGAGTTGACAAACAGAACCCAGTCTTTCTCTCTTTCTTTGCCTTTTTTTTTAAATCTTATCTGTTTTTTCCTGCGAGTCTTTTCATCCCTGGGTGAAGGTGTAGAGAAGACAAACATGCGTCCAACACACACTAGTTATAGTGGCCTGCTAGGAGCCTGTCAATATTCAGTATTTCACTTTTAATTGTCAGCATGAGTTAACATTATTAATGTTATTATTATCATTATATTATATATCATTTACTCTAATGGTGTCTTTAAACTTATTTTTTGTGTATGTTCTTGTTTTCATTCATCTTCTGTTATATTATAGCTTTCCCTACATAGTTAAGTGTTTGTGTATGTACTAGGCGGTTGGGTTGCACCACACCAACACCTGACTCCCTATTGGCTGACAAGTATCATCCTCTTCCTGCTTCTCCTCCAATCACAAGATGCGTGGTGCTGAGCGGTCATTGGAGACGGTCTTGCGAAGGCGGACTCCTCTCCTGATGGTGGTCAACATGTCACCGGTCCCCTCTGCCCCTTCTGTCCCTGTGTCAGTGGGGCCAGTTGGAGGCAGGGTTGGGTCATCAGGCAGGGCGGGGAAAGGAAATTGCCCCTCTCCAAGTGCATGCGCACTGGCTACCAACTCACCAATCTTCTCCACTAAGCTGTGCCGATTGGCCGCGATCATCTGATCCTCCTCTGATCCAGCCCCTGAGCCTGTTACCATGGCAAGGCCTCCATGCTGCTGGGCGTAGACCTCTAACGCCGCCCCTGATCCCCAGGCAGTATTAGGCAGGCTGAGGCGCTTCGGTGACGCCTTCACATAATCAAGCGCTCCCTGTGCATCCTCGACTCCAGTGAAAAACACACACTCCTCACTGCCCACACGCACAGGCACGCCACCTGAGTGCCCACCACCTGCGTACCCACCACCAGCTGCGCCAGGTGAGTGTGAGTCTCCAGGAACAGTGGGTGTCTTTACAGGCACAATAGGTGGTCGGATGGGGATAGGCCCCGCGTTGGACAGTGTGCGCCTCACGCCTGGTTTGGTAGATGGGGTTCGCCGTATTGTGGCAGTGCCTGGAGTACCTGCTCCACCTCCACCAGTTCCACCAGGTTGTCCTGGTATCCCATGACCCCCTGGACCAAGAACCCCGCTGGGCAAGCCAGCCGTGCTGGCTGGCCTCTTGGTCTGGATCATGCGCCGGTAGTTCTGGGCGATGTTAGAGTGGCGAGGAATAGTGGAGGACTTGTCAAACTCTCCCTGTCCATCTGGACCTTCAGCATCACCGTTCACTGAGTAGCAGTCATAATCTGAACCTAATGTGGAAGGGAGAGGAAGAAAAGGAGATCAAGTCATTCAGGAGACAATTACCATCACAAAAGAAAAGTAAAGACAATGTGCTGTGGTAACATTATTGGATTAAGACAGGGAAAACAACATCAATTGGGGAGGCTATTTGGATAAAGGAAGCCTGAAACTGACAGCCAGTAATATGATTCAGGAACACATTTGATATTATTCAATTTCATCTTTATATTGTCATCTCCCAGCTGCTGTCAAGGAAACTGTCAGAGCAGTCATATACTGTGCCAGCGGTTGGATGACTGAATGGATGATTCACCTTGTTTGATTTTGGTAACTAAAGACAGAGGTTCTAAGGAAAGTCATTTTCATCATCAAAAAACTGTGCACAGCTTGTAAATATTGATATTTCACTTTTTAAAAAATCATAATACCATTCCTTGACAGACTCACTTTCTTGAGATTTTACAAAATAAAAGATGACGAATGGGCTCAGAGAAATGCGATGATTGTGGGTGCCTTAGGATGAACAAAACTAGAAGTTGCAGTAGTTCGAGAGGTAGAGTATTTGCCATGATGACTACCTCCGTTGTTTTCTCTTTCCTGTTACCTTTCAAATGTATGACTGAGAGCGGTCATGAGAGCAACAAACAGAACTGGTTAAAAACAATGTTTTATTATTAGCTAGCTCATAAATGTTACGTTGTATTTAAAATAAGCTTAGGTTCAATTTATGCTGTTGTTGGTTGCAACAACAGTTCAAGAAAACTGAACCTTGCATACCTTGCACAATGGCAAAAATGAAAGATAGGAAACTAGCCTTGCTTGAGACTTTAAGACTAACATATCATCCCAAGAGAGTGTGTGTTTCCATTTTCCAATTACTGGATAAGAAACCCACAGAACTGTACCCTCACTAGGAGCTCTACCTGGGTCACAGTTGAACTTGGAAGAAGAGGAGAAAGCTAGACCATGCTACAATGACCCAACTGGCTAATTCCAGAAGCAACGTTAACTTTAATCAAGACACTAAAGATCGACCTCTTAGGTTAAACTCTAAAACAATTATTCCCTGTTTATGCAGCTGATCATGTGTTTGCATTGCTTTTCAGGCAAGTAGCATATATGTTTAGTGATTAGCTATTGGGCATACTGAAAATGTTTAAGATGCTAGACCACGCTAGCTGACCATGTAACACCATGCTGGCATCTAAAATTCACATCCCCCTGACCCACAGTGCTGCACAGTTCACACACAGTGGGAAGACCCAGCAAGACATGATCATAATTATTGCAAGAGGGGTGAGTAGAGATGTGCATGACAATATGAATGAGTTTGATGAGATTGGGTACTTTATCCCAAATGACTCAGATGCTTTGGTCCATGGCGGCTGTAGCTCAGGAGGTACAGCGGGTTGTCTACTTATCGAAAGATCAGCAGTTTGCCTCCTGGTTCTTCCAGTCCACATGTTGAAGTATCCATGGGCAAGATACTGAACCCCAAATTGCTCCTGATAGCTGTTCCACTGGTGTGTGGGTGTATGTGAATATTTAATTGATGAGCAGGTGGCAGGTGTATGGTAGGCTCAGCCACCAGTGTATGAATGTGTGTGAAGGATTCAATGTAGCATGTAGTCTTTAGAAGACTAAAAAGGTCAAATACAAATGCAAGTCCATTTGCCAGTTACCACCTACACTGGTATAACCCTAGAAGTATTCATCATCCTCGTGTCAATGCTGGAGGGATATGCTATGCTATAACTGTGCTAGATCAAGTTCTCATGACATTTTGAAATACATGTCAAGACCAATCATCTGATATGTGATCTGACCACACAGTTTTGTATATCAAAGACAGTATTACGCAAAAGGGCGGAAGTTTTGTAACCTCTAAAACTTCTAAAAGAAACTATTCAGGCAACCATGCCCAAAGCATTAAAAAGAACTTTTCTGATCCATGCGTAGACTCTGTTAAGAGCCTTTCATTAAAAAAAAACAAAAAAAAAACGGTGATTCATACAGCTATTATTATTCACATAACACTGTGAAATTCCTGGCTGCTACTGCCTAATCATGTTCATCTCTGCAGCATATGGAGGGTGATGCAGTGACAAATTCAATACCATAGACACAGGAATATTAGAGGAGATGGAGATGAGGCCATGGCAGATCAAGGCTTTACCATAAAAGATTTGCTGTTTGAGAGAAAGAATGAAAAAAAACAAAAAAAAAACGAGTCAATGACCCCATTAGGACTCACAGAGAGCCATGGTTCCCGGACGCTTACAACAGTGCCCTTGTGAATAATGTTCATGCCCTGTTCTTTCAGTTGTTGGCAAGCTTTTAACTTTATTTTCTTTAGCATAGTTAGTCATAGTTGCCTCGATAAGAGGGTATGTGCTCACATAGAAATTTGTCACTTCTTGTGGCTGCGTGGACGGGAACATTTCTTGCAGAGCTTGCTGTAAGTGAGATTTTCCTACAGTTGTGCCACAAATCAGATGCACTTTGCCCTCTTGTCTCCAAATCTACTTGGGTTGCTTGTGCATCACAAAATTCAACATACGCCTGGTAGAATGTCTTGCATGAGTCTCAGCTGACAGCTAACTGTGAGACTGGTGAGGTTGAAAAGTCAACTGCACTGTTTCTCCTGCTAGGTCGCTCTATCAGTGGTGAGGCATAATACTTCTCTAGAGGGGAGCTCTTGAGGACAAAGAGTAGTTGAATGTGTTTTTTTCCACACTGTGTCTGAAGTCTTTGTGTGACAGACAATGTGGTGTGTTTGGGAGTAATTGAGTCAATTAAGTTAATCTTACTCAGCCAGCGAGTTCTTTGGTGTCCCTGCATCCCACCTACGCTGCTACATACAAGCCCCGTCTTTCCACTGACAGTGATGACATTAATAGTATCTTCATTATTTCTCCACTTACTATTGACATTACGATTCAGTATGAATATAAGAATATATTTTTTCAGCAATAAAAGCACAATTCCTGCAATTAGTGCATTTGTAAGAAGGGAGACATTTGGGTTTAAGAATACCTTGCACAGAATAGCTGCTGCTGCGTGACTACATGACATCCCTAACCCATCAATGCACGAGCAGCAGCCTGTCTCCATGACTCCACACTCCCTCAGCATCACCCACGCTGTATGTTAGCTTGATTGACACTCTGAGAAGACTCTACTGCTGCCTTCAGAAATCGAATGTTTCTTAAACAGTACTTGACTTATTTTGTTACTATGCAGGGAAGTATATGCCTCTGTGCTTCAGTGGATAAAGGTAGACAGCAGATTAGAGTTTCACCTTGTGAGGGGATTGTGTCCTCGGAGCAGGATGGAGTTGTGGTCTCTGTGCTGTAGCCACTGGAGTACTGCAGGGAGTCTCTGCTGCTTTTCTGCTGCTCCATACTCAGTCCTCTGGTCAGCACCATGGCCAGGTCACTGGCTGCTGGAGACACCTCCTCTCCATGCTGACGACACATTTTGAGAGGCAACATTTGAGTGACGTCAAATCAGGCATTTGTTTAAAAATGGAATTCAGACTCAGGAGAATTATTTCTGTCCTTTTGTTAATCAACTATGGGATAATACTGGGATAATATATATGTATGATTATATTTAGTTTTATTTATTGCAATAATGTAGGTCAATGTTTGTCAGTTGGACCAGGAGAAGCATATCACTCTAATTAGCTATCAGAATCAGAATACATGCTTTTTCTTATTTCGCACAATGAATGAATATTACATACATTGAAAAGCATTGTATTTCATGTCTCCATCTGCTGGTGGGCTATCACGATAAGAGTATGCATGCATAATATGATGTTAATTCCACTACAGAGGAGACTTGGTGATCACTACAATTTGGTAGGGACAAAAGTGGATATATCGATATAGCTTATCAGCCAAGTTATATGTTATATAATAAAATAAGTTATATATAATAATATATCAGCATATCTGATATCTGCAAAAAATCCAGTATCATGCATCCCTTGTTTTCAACTAACCTTTGTCTGTTTACAAGTACTTTTAATGTTGACAGAAATTACTGTACAGGCTGTATATCTACATAGTGTTAGAATAGTCAATTAGTGTGTAATACTTCATACTCATTAAACACTTAGTGGTCTAACATGTGCTTGCATGTCTGTATTGGGTTCATCTTCACACGTGGAATTACACTAATTGGCTTGGGTTATTGTGGCTCACACTCTGAGTAAGGCAAGAGTACTGAAACATCTTGGTATATTTTTTATGTATATTTATTAACCCATGAGGGCATATGATTTAAAAGAAAACTTTTTATCAAAGTATATCTACATCTTCTTTTTCCCCTCAAAGAGCACCAGTTAGTAAAGGGGACACCAGAAGGACTATGTGTATTTATTTTTTATATAACCTTAGTACATATAGAAGATCAGGCTGGGTAAGTCTTCAGCTTATCAAAGTTATTCTACAGTAATTGGAAAATATGCTGTCTGTTGCAGCTGACTGACCACAATGACCTGCATGGCTTATTACAGGCCATACTCTCTCTACACACACAACTTTGCAAATACTCCTCTACACACACCTAGCCTGACCTATTTTCTTGGTTTGTAATTCCTCTTTATTTCCAGCTTGCTTGTCACCATCATCCAGCATTACCTTGGCAGCAATGGTAGCTGGGGTCATCCTGGGTCTCTGCGAGTCATCAGGGTGTGATGGCCCGGCATATCCCTGGGAGCCTGGCGACATCTCGTTCTCCCTCAGTCTATCGAGAGGTTCCTTTCTCCTCTGAACTGCCGCTGCAGCTACCGGCTGCTCATACTGACCTGCTTTGGACCAATCCTGAAGAGGTGAGTCAAATTAATAAACAGGAAGTAGCAGGTAGGATTAGCACGAGAGACTTGTCCACTATCCAGCAGTTTGAAGCCCTTCATCTGAGTGCAGAGAGAGGGGGCCTTTACGGGTGGTATGTGTTTGAGTGCTTGGAAGAGTGTGTGTGGGCAAGGGCCTTTTTGAGCGTTTAAATGTGTTTATGTTGATGAGTTTGATAGGTCCATTCTCCACACCCTGCTTAGTTTTGTCCAGTCTCCAGTTGGTAGATTGCTAAACCAGTGAGTGAGACAGGGGAGACCAAAATAATACGCATGCACACACAGCATATGGGGATGAACACTTTAAGAAAGCAAAGCAATGTGGTTATGAATGAGTTAATCGGGTGATGGAAATTAAAAGATAATAAACTCCATGCATTAACTGAAAGGTCTTAAATGGAAACTGAAGAAACGGTGCAACTGAAGAAATGGAAGCGAATGGAGAACAAACCTTCCACATAGGAACCTTTGATGTGGGAGAGGAGGAGCTGGATCCAGGGGGGCAGTTATAGGGTGGGGACGCAGGAACAGGAAGAATGACAGAGAGAGGCCTGGTGGAGCCAGAGTGAGAGAGAGCAGGGCGGAAGGTAGCGAAGGACGTGCCAAACTGCGGGATGAGAGACATAGTCACGTCATCAGAGAAAGACTAAGAGAGAGACTAAGAGAGAAACACAGAGACAGAGGCAGGCAGCTGTGGTCGAGGATCACTGGGCCAAACACATGAGAGTAAAACACAGCACAAGTATACACACAACTACTTTACAATAGACACTCACACAACATCAGTGTGACACAGTAGAGCAGGAACAGATTAGCATTAGATTTTACAATAGAAAGGCCTTGAGAACACAATTAGTCGCTGCTGTCTATGCACCATAATGACTAGAAGAACTAAGTGAGTGAAGCCTTGAGAGTCTGCATGTCACAGCTACTCTCTATGTCTATGTTAGAGAGGTCATGAGATGTGTTAAAGCAGCATGCATTTATTAATCAGATGAATTTGATTTGATAGTTACTACTTCAATGCAATTATTCTGCACAGAATAAGTAGCACAGAATATAAATGGTAACTTTTTCTGATAACCTTGGTTCTAATGAGCTGGTATAAGACTGTATCATAGCCATGCTTAGTACTCGTGTAGCCATGTTTCAAACTGTCTCATCTAAAGTGTAGAAGACAGTCTTGGATGATCCCAATATTAAAGCTAAGGGAAGTGACTGTGTGCTGTTCTTTATCAGAAGTGGGGAATTTAAAAGGGACAGTTCATCCCAAAATCAAAAATACATATTTTTTCTCTTACCTGTAGCGCTATTTATCAATCTAGATTGGTCTGGCTTGAGTTATACTGGCCGTAAAAATGTCTGCCTGTTCTCTGATACAATGGAACTAGATGGCATTTGGCTTGCGCGGCTCAAAATGCCCCCAGAAAATAAAGAAAAAAATCTCAACAGCAATGTCTCTTTCCAGAAATCATGACCTGGTTATTCAATATAAGCCACAGGCCTTGTTGTGAGCAGTTTCATGCAGGAACTATTTCCTTTGTACCGAACCACACCTACAAAGTGTATCATCCTTTTTTTGGAAGCATTCATCTACTGCTAGCTCACCTCACACAAGCCTGTCATCCATGATATATTGCATGCTTCCTTCTGTGCGGCAATACTTTTAGTGGGTGTAGGTCGGTAAAAAAAGAAAATAGTTCTTACAAAAAAACAGCTTATACAAGAGAAGGCAGACATCTTTATGGCTGTTTTCTCTAACGCTTACCAATTCACACCAAAATAATCTAGACTGATAAACAGCACTACCGGTAAGAGAAAAATATATGTGTTTTTCAATTTGGGGTTAACTGTCCCTTTAACGAGACATGCAATTGCAAAACCAAGAGGTTCACCCTCATCCTTCATTTACTTTCTCTTGTAAAATCTCCATACTATGCTGATTGAAAACTCTTCAATAAATTTCCCCCTCCTGTACTACTACGTTTTGACTGCTGTGTCTTCTTCACCTCATTCTGCAGTGCAAGGCTGTAACAGGCTCATTACTGCCCCCTGAGATCAGAGTACGGACCTACAGTAATTACAGTTGATGAGAGCTGCTGTCCAATTGAGTGTTTTTCTCCATCAGCAAGAAGGGGCAGCAAAGAGCCATAACCAAGTTGAAACGTATGCCTTATTATCAAAGAGGCACTTATGATGTGAAGCACACAGGACTGTCCCAAAAAGGCTAGTAGTGGTGGTGCTGGGAATCAGACCAGCAACCCTTTTGATACTATTTTGTAAATCAAGGTGCAAGGAGCAAAGAGGAGTTTTGTAATAGAACTTAAAAAGTTTGATATGTGGAAGAAGACAGAAGTTTGCAAGACTGTTTTGCAACAGTTGTGCAAGATGTGGTGCACATGATCCATCTTGACAGTGTGTGTTACTCAAATTGGAAATGCATTACAAACTTACTGCCATCAGATGGTTGCAAAGGGTGTTAATCAACTGAAAAGGAAGGCAATCATATGTGCAAGCTGTTGTGGATGACATGACAAATGCTGCTTAAAATCCAACATGAGTATTTACTTTGCCTCACAAGCATCATTGGAGTGGTATTTATGTTACAAACAGATGTGCATACTGGTCAAAGAATGTATAATGAAAGGGAAAGAGACACGCTCTCAAGCATAAATAAAATAAATCTGTGATTTTGGAGAGGTTTATGTGAGTGAGCCAGCATCAACTTACATGGTGAAAACAGCACAGAGTACAAGCATTTCATGCATACTTTGCTGATGACCTGATCTGAGTTGGTAAGCGGGAGATGATGTGAAAGGCTGAAAATCTTACAACCAAAACAGTAATTGTCCCTGAAGTGTCAGTGACATTCTGCACCTCTCCTAACACTGCAGCGAGCCACCAAAATACACTGAAATACAGAATATAAGTAAGGAAAATATTCCCTTTGTGCTTAGGAAAATACCACTTACCCATCTGCAAAAATTCACCCTTTGAGTCTAATTCCTGCTGTAAAAGTTTGTTTATCTAAAACACATGGAATTACATTTATTCAACAAAAATCTCATCTGAGGTGCATTTTACTCATTGTTCTCTCGTAGGTCGATGGTGTTTGTTTTGATGTTGGTTAATATTGTACCACCAAAAAGCATTCTCTGTTGGAGAACCCATTTAGCCCCAACAGAGCTGACTGTCTGTTCTGCTGCAGGTTTGCCTGCATATCCAGATGTCAAAGTCTTCCACTGTTTTCAAAAATCCATTAAACTCTCAAATAAACCTCCTGCTCCCTTGTTGAATGTAACTCATCGTTTCAAACAGCATGTGTCTGATTATTCTGTTCAGTAATGACTTTATACCACCACAATCATCACAGTTGTCATAACAATAGTTCCATTTGACCAGAAATAATAGTTTGGATTTGTTCGTCACTGCCACCAGAAAACAGCATTGGGGAAAAAAATTCAGAGAAAAATTTTGATAAGTTGTTAAATAAAGTTGTTTTAATGGAGTTCTGAAACCACCAAGAGACCAATTTGGGTAGATGAGCTAACTCAGTGCAGAACAGATGGCAGTTTCCTCTGACTGTGGCAATTGCATCAGAGGGTTTAGAATTTCTGTGGACAGTAATGGAGAAGGGGGATAAAAAACTAAACTGGCATCAAACTTTAGGTCATAAAGTGCAGCTGAGTGTCTTAATACAACAAATTAATTTACCTTTGTTGCAAAAATAGAATTCATGTGTTGAGTTTGGACATCAGTTGGCAAAATCAAAACTTAAAACTCAATCAGGAGTTTAGGAGGCACTCCATTTAGAAATAGCATCTGGACTCACCAGTGTTTTGTTTTATTTCCAAACTCTAAAGTCAGTGTCAAAGACTTGCCAGGCTAGTACACATGGGGATGATGTGTTCAAGTTTAATGATGTGACTTTTGGAGGATTTCTGGGTATTGAAGTCTTAAATTTCAGTTTTGTCCATCTGTGGCAAAATTAAATTCCCTTATGTATTTTTATTGAATTAAAACAAACAGCAACCAGACTGCTTTAATATACAAATCTCCTATTTAAAATGAAGAAAGAAATGATAAAAATAACTCAGGAATTTTGTTTATTTATTAGTCTCTGTTATTAAAGATAAAACATTTTAAGCTCTGATTACATAAATCAAATGACAGTAAAATGTAGCTGTTCTTTTTTATGTGTGCCACATTTGAATTGCTTTTAACTTTTGATTTGGTTTGAGTGTTAGGTTGCCAGGGACTGCATATTGAACAGCGTGAGTATGAGTACTTACAGTGGTTGGGGAGCTGCATTCGCTGACTGACTGACATGTTTCTGAGGCCTCTGATGATGCCGAGCTGGATGACTTCTATAGAAAAAAGATAAAAAAAACAGTCCATGTCCACTTATTTGCCAACACTCATTAAGAGTCTATATGTTTGTGTGTGTGTGTGAAGCCTTAAAATTCACCCTTTTCCCCAAAACAAGCTTAAAATGCCCATGAGGTGAGATCATGCTGGTTGATTTCCAAAGTAAATCAATTTGGAAAATTGAATGTTGATTTTTTTTTATGCTAATTGAGAGGCATGGCTGGACACCAACATTTTTAAAGCTTATTACCATACTAACTCTGAATTTGTCTACATAAATATGTGTGTATGTCACTGTACCTGGCTAGTAATGTCCGAAGGCATGGGCGAGGGGGGTTTGGAGTAGATGTTTGCATCCTGGGATACGAAGCCCGAATCGTGGGAGGAGACGCTGCTGAGTCGGTGGGCAGCAATACCCCCCGGTGGTGGGGGTTGATGTGGCAGGCTGCTGCGGTAGCGATAGGAGGAGGAGGAGGAGGATGAGGTGGGTGAATGGGGCTGGGAGCCTCCACCACCTCCACCAACACCACCACTACCACCTCCCCCTGATGAACGGGAGGCACTACTGTGGGCGCTGTTGACGCTGCTGTAGAGTAGGAAGGGGTTGGAGGGAAAGGTGCAGAAGAGCAGGGGGAGGGTGGAGTGATGCAAGGGTGAGGAATGTGAGGGAAGGATGAAAGTGATGGTCGCCATTGTGGAGTAACAACAGTTTTTCGGGGGAGAGAGCATGATTACAGGGATATATCAAGGTGTTGGTTAGATGAAGGAAGATGAAGTTGAATTTGTAAGATATGAGGTGTTATTGGCGAAGATGATGAATTGATGAGGATGGAGGATGGATTGGAGGATTTTGTGATTGGTTTGAGTGGTGAGTGAATTTCAGGAGTAGTTCACAGCAAGTTGTTGGTTTAGCAGGTAAGTGATAACCCGCAAAAGGATGACACATTAAAGTCACACACCAGTCACAGTTAAAAGCAGAGTCCCCAGAGAAGAAAGGAAATCAGGTAATCAAGAGAAAGAGGGCAGATTACGTGAGTGCACACAAAGAGACAGACAAAATAGAACAGACAAGTGGAGAAAGAGACAAGTACGGAGAATGATAGTTGTAGTGAGGGAAAAGGGGGGAGAGAAAAGGGCAGGAAGGGAAGGAGGGGGCAGACAGAGAGTGTGTAAGCTTATGAGGTTCCAGGGCACACACACAAACACATACTTAACACTGCAGGCAAAAGGCTGTGAACTTGCATGCTTTAGAGCTTTGCCTTGAGGGCAACTGCTACTACATGCATACACTGACAGAGACTGGTTCACACACATACACCGAGTGATGTTTTCAGACAAAGAACTACACATATCCATTTTTAGTTTCTAGTATTCTTGTTTTCATTTTGTTATTCAAATATTCTGAATTCAAGTGTATAAATTTGCATAAAAAGAATGCAGAAATTGTTCATATGCTGATGATGAGCTACTATTTCTGTCAAAATTCAAGATATTTTGTCAGCTTTCTTTCAGCTGATAATAAAGAAAATCCATATTTCTACAAAACGTTTCTCTGTCTGAAGGTCAGAGATCCCACTAAACTGACTGGAATGACTGGACAAACAGTAATGGTGGACTGACACACAGACAGAGGGACTGACAGTCACAGTGAAACATTAACATCAGGGAAGGCTCCTCTTTCTTAAATCACTGTAGAGAACACTGCCAAGTGAGCAGAAGGTGTTGGTTATGTCTGTGTGTACATGTGTGTATTTGTGTATGAGTACCTGCACATGCTGCTCTTGCGGGAGCCAGAGCTGCTCGGGGATGAAGGAGGTGTCTGATAGGACCAGGTGTAATCTGAACCCTTCAGATCCTTGATCACCTGAGAGAGACACAAAGAGAGTTTATTATTAATTACTGTCTTATTTTCTGTTCTGCATGTTTATATACAGACCCTTTCCAAAAAATTAGAATATCATGGAAAAGTTGTTTCATTTCCATAATTCCATTCAAAAAGTTAAACTTTCATAGATTATAGATTCAGGGCCCACAATTTAAACGATTTCAAGTATTTATTTGTTTATTTTTACATAATTTGGGCTTCCAGCTCATAAAACCCACGAAAACAGGAATTCAAAAAATTAGAATACTGTGAAGAAATTTACTTCTCAGTTTTTTCAGAAAAAAAGAAAGAAATTAGGATCACATCAAATCAATCAAAATATGGTACTTTCAAAACGATATGTCAATTTTCAATACTTGGTTGGGAATCCCTTTGCCTTAATCACTGCCTCGATGCGCCGTGGCATTGAGGCAATCAGCCTGTGGCATTGCCTGGGAGTTATGGAAGCCCAGATTTCCTTAATGCTTGCTGTCAGCCCTTCTTTGTTTTTGGGTCTGGTGTCCCTCATTTTCCTCTTGATAATACCCCATAGATTCTCAATGGGGTTTAGGTCCGGTGAGTTGGCTGGCCAGTTAAGCACTGTGATGGCATGGGCATCAAACCAGGTTTTGGTGCTTCTGGCGGTATGGGCAGGGGCCGGGTCCTGCTGGAAGATGAAATCTGCATCTCCATACAGATCCTCAGCAGAGGGAATCATGAAGTCCTCTAAAACATTCTGGTAGACTGTTGCGGTGACCTTGGATTTAAGAAAGCAGAGTTTACCAACACCTGCACCGGACATTGCACCCCAAATCATGACTGACTGTGGATATTTCACACTGGACCTCAAGCAGCTTGGGTTCTGTTCCTCACCCGTCTTCCTCCAAACCCTTGGACCTTGATTCCTGAATGAAAGGCACACTTTACTTTCATCGAAAAAGAGGACCTTGGACCACTGGCCAACAGTCCAGTCCTTCTTCTCCTTGGCTCAGTTGAGACGCTTCCTACGTTGGCTCAGGCTCAGAAGTGGCTTGACCCGAAGAACCCGACAGTTGTAGCCCATCTCCTGGATGCGTCTGAATGTGGTGGTTTTTGAAGCTGTGACTCCCGCCTCATTCCACTCTTTCTGGATCTCTGCCAGATTCTTGAATCTTCTGTTTGATAATTCGCTGAAGCCCACGGTCATCTCTTTTGCTGGTGCATCTTCTCCTGCCACATTTTGCCCTTCCACTAGACTTTCCGTTGATATGCTTGGACACAGCACTCTGTGAACAGCCAGCCTCCTTAGCTATGAACTTTTGTGGCTTACCCATCCTATGGAGGGTATCAGTGATGGTCTTCTGGCCAGTTGTCAAGTCTGCAGTCTTCCCCATATTGAACCGAACTGAGACAATTGAACCAAACTGAAGCAATTTAATGACACCTGGGGAAACCTGTGCAGGTGCTTTGAGTTTAGTAGATGATTAGTGTGTGACACTCAGTTTAAAACATTCATGCCCTGCAAAATTTGGGCTGATTTCTTCACAGTATTCTAATTTTTTGAATTCCTGTTTTCGTGGGTTTTATGAGCTGGAAGCCGAAATTATGTAAAAATAAACAAATAAATACTTGAAATCATTTAAATTGTGGGCCCTGAATCTATAATCTATGAAAGTTTAACTTTTTGAATGGAATTATGGAAATGAAACAACTTTTCCATGATATTCTAATTTTTTGGAAAGGGTCTGTATATGTGTGTGTGTGTGTGTGTGTGTGTGTGCGTGTGCGTGCGTGTGTGTTTCACCTGTTCACTAGCTGGGGGCAGTTTGTGAGGATCGGTTGTAAGCACAGTGAGGTCATCAATAATGGCCTGGAGGTGGGTGATCTCACCCAGCATTGCGATCTCTCCATTCTGAAAAAACATGTCAGATTCGTGCAGCAGCATGTCAAGCGTAGCACATGTTAGACATGGCAAAAAAAGGTGATTATAGAGGGCTATAATTAGAGGTGTATTACTTTACCAGATTTCTCACCACCTCTTTTAGTATTGTTTTAATAATACTGAAACTGACATTTGTGGAGCGCTAGTTAATGTTACACATCAACAATATGTTTTTTTTTTTTGCTTTACTCTGACAGGTACAACAGAGATGGATGACATGCTGTCAACCTAACTTCAGTTTTCCTGATATTTCATGATATACATTAATACCAAAGAAGTAGTCTCCATAACATTAATTGCAGCCACACTGCTTAGCTCTTTATTTGGCTTTCTGTGTCATACCTCGTGATGACAACATCTTGATAAATCACATGATATAACTGTTGGGCTTCTACTTTATACTTTTCTTTACTGTTTGATAAAGTGCAAGGTAAACGTGGTGTGAGGCTATTTATCTTCGAGTCAGTCCTAATTGTAGTATTTCATAAAACCTCAATTTAATATTGTAATTATACTGTTTCCTGTGGTATTTCTAGCCACAATAAGCATAGCCTGATAATTTTACACTGCCACATCTCTTGTTAATATGGGAGACTAGCACACACCTTTGTCAGATAAATTGTAGTGTGTTGCCTCCCAGTGGAAATCAGGTGCAGTGAAAGTGTCACTTGTTGTATTTTGGGATCATACAACAAACGTAAGCCACTTTGAGCAAGGCACTAAATCTAAATCTCTATCAGAGAAACTGCTCTGCAGCAGGACCTGTGCGGCAGGTCAGAAAGTGCTTGCCCCTCCATCTACCCATCTCCTCCCTTCCAGCCACTCTACCACAACCACCACCCCTTCTCCTCCATCTCCTCACCACAACAGGCTGAAGGAAGCCGATGAAAGTGCAGAAGCGACCCCTCTCCTCCACAAGGGCCCGGCGCACTGCCTGCTTCTCTGTCTCCTCCATCAACAGGCACATGTCAGTCACATCTTGCATGGCACTGTCCAGCTGAGGCTGCAGGTCCACTCGTCCTGGGGTGGGGTGGTTGTGGTGGTGGAGAGAAAACAAATGTGAGATAGAATAAATGAGACAGGGAGCACGTCAAGGAGAAGATGATGATAGTATGAAGGAGAGGAGAGAGGTTTTCACCAGCAGAGGTGGATAAAAAGGAGGTGGGAAAGAAAGGTGGAGGTGCAGATAGAAGTGAAAGAGAAAAGTGTGTTGGTATTTATACCAGTAGAATCAAAAAACATTAACACAATGTGGACTTGATGTGATATTTCTCCATCAGCCTCTGCTTCAGATAATGCACTGCTCCACCATCAAGCCACTAGCATATATTATGAAACTCAGGCTAAGACAGACAAAGTAGCAGAAACACCTTGTCTGATGTTTTGGCTCAGTACTTTTTTAATGTTGATGTGGAATCCAAAATGCAGGCACATCATGTTGTGTCACCATATTTTATGTCATTTTATTAAGCCAACAGCAGCCACACTAGTGACATAATGTCCTGCATACTATGTATGGAGGGACATGGAAAGCATATCAGAAGAGTACTAAGCAGTACCATGTACCCTATACAACTATACCCTAAACGCTCAATGACCTATATATTGTTAAGCTGAGTTATCAAGACAAACTAATAATACTGGCTATTTCTATCCCTCGTCCTCAGAAACTGAAAAGATTTGATTATGTTTAATAAATTTGGTGGCAATTCAGATTAAATGTAGGGACTTGCTGTTGCTTAGGCTTTAAACTTGCAATAACAAATTTTGGCCATGTGGGAGCAGCAGAAACAAGCTGTAAACACTGACATTTATTTGCTTAAGTTTAATTTGTTGGTAAACACTTTTTCATTTTTATACATTCAGCAGGGGGTTACTGCGGTGGATGGTGGGCAGCAACATGTAAAAAACAGTCCCACCAAAATAAATCTTTAACACTTAAAGTGTATGTTATATCTAGTGTATTTTCATTGCTTTATTTTGCAGCAGACAGCTCATTGAAGCTATTAACAGCCTCAGTTCCCCATCTATGCTCTCGTCATAGCCACCAGACTCCACTGAAAAAACAGTAACACGGTAGCAGCTGGCCTACCACTGCCTCTATCAGTTAGTTTTTGTTATAATGTGACTTTGGTGAATTAGAACGATCACCAAAGACACAATAACACAAACAAAATAACTAATTAAGGCAGCTTCTGTGCTCAGCAACATTAAATCACTGTTTGTCCTCATTGGAGTCTGGCCTTAAAGAGAGCAATATGATGGTTCCAGATCTGTCAGAAATTGCTGTCTGAAGGAAAGGTTTATCATTGAAAATACTCTAAATATGGCAAACACTTAAACTGATATTGATTTTTTTCAGGTTGGACTATTTTTAGGTGGCTAAAATACATTTTGCCTCTGACCACTCCACAGCAGTATAATGCTTAGCTTTAGTGTCAGTACTCCAGCTTGCTTCTCCAAACTGGTGGTATGCCAACTGACATCTACTGTATACAGTATAATACACTGACTATGCTACCTCATACAACCCCACTTAAAAGATCCAAACTATCCTTTTGAAAACATTAAAATGCTCCTTAGAGCTGAGGGGAACTAGTCAGGTGAATTCTCTGTGGGCTTGTCTCTGTGAGCAACCTCTTTCACTTTACACACAGCCATTTGATGCTATGACGAATATCAAATATTCACCACAGCACCTTTAAATAATAAAGTCAGTCTTGTGGATATTTACCAGTCTTTACAGTAACGGCATATCTCTTTTGTGCTAGCTTTATCACAATTGCCACTGATTGGAGAGACACCCTCTCTAGCTCAAGACTAAGACTAAGACTTGGCCTATATGCATGCATAAAAAGTTGATTCCAAAGTCTGAGAGTGTGCAATTTTCCCTCTTTGTCACTTTGTCAGTCCACACCCAAAATAATGATAGTAAAGAGCCAAAACTCAAATAATGTTTTTCTGCCATAAAACTTCAGTACTTGCTGTATTTGCACAGCAATCAATTGATGACAAAAGGTAAGACATACAGTAGGTTCATAAGTAGAAAATCTTAACCTTATCTACTGTTAACAGAAAAAAACATGAAATGCAATGGATTGAAAGCAAGGCATGAAATAACTCTTTGTAGTGTTACAACATGCAAAAAAAAATCAGTAATGGAGACAGAATGACAGACAGGACAAGAGAAGAGGAGTGGCATGAGAGCACAATGAGAGCCTGTGGTGTGACTACAAAGCTAGTGGTAACAGCTACAGAAGTCATGCAGGAGTCAAGGAACAAGAAGTTAAATTACATCATGCATTGTTGGAGGTGAAACGGCACGACTCCAACTCCTCAAACAACTAAAAGCTATATGAGCTGAACTCTTCTCTGTCACCAGGAGACAAAACCTTTAAGTGAGGCTTCTTTAGGAACTGCTCTGATGCAACTAGTTTTGTAAAAAGAGTCACAATAGCTGTCCTGGGAAAAAAATAGATAAGATCAGATACATGATGTCTTGTCAGTCATAATGAGACCAAAAAAAGGAGGCATTTGGGCACATTAAATGAGGCTCGCAGGGCCCTAAAGCTTCAGGTTCAACATATGTATTAGTTTGTGGTAATAACATTTGTATTGTATGCACTACAAAAGCACATTTCAAGCCCTTTCAAACTTTAATAATTTTCAAACTATAATATTCCTTCAGAAAGTAGTATTAATTTGTTGGACTTAAAGGACCGGTGTGTAGGATTTAGGAGGATATATTGGCAGAAATGGAATACAATGTAATAAGTATGTTTTCTTTAGTGTAAAATGACCTGATAATAAAGAATTGTTGTGTTCTCTTTAACTTAAAATGAGCCATTTACATCTACATAGGAAGTGGGTGGTAGGAAATGGGTTTCTTCATTTATAGAGATTGCCATGTTGTATTGCCATGTTTCTACAGTAGCCCAGATAGGCCAAACCAAACACTGACTCTAGATAGGGTCATTTCCGTTTTTGCATCAGCCACAGTAGTATGAAGCCCAACTACAATAAGCAGTGCTGGAGTAACACTTTTTTGTAATGTGAAACTGCTTTATTCAGTGTTTCTACCCGTTTAAATCACCAGGTTCGTTTGTTTTGGAGAGGAAGAGACCTCTGTGGATAATTCAGCTTCTGGTGAAAAAGCACCTGAACGTTTGGATCTAATGTTCACCGCACCTTAGCACGTGTTGGACTAGCCGCCCACAGCGACATGCCAAAGTGTGTCTGACATACAGTGCATGGGTTTAATGTGAAACTGCTTCATTCGGTGTTTATACTAGTTTAAACCACTAGGTCTGTTTGTTTGGAGAGGAACAGACCTCTGTGGATAGTTCTGTTCAGAGTAAAACTTCCTAAATGTCTGGAAGAGAAAATGGGTGAGCACACAACAACAAGTTCTGCGTGAGCCGTCTGTCTCCATGATGCCAAACAGCATCAGAGATACAATGATTTGTAATGGGAAACTGCTTTATTCAGCATTTTTAACAGTTTTAATCATCCAGTCCATTTGTTTTGGAGAGGAACGGACCTCTGTGGATAATCCAGCTCCTGGTTAAAACCTCCTGATGAATTAAACTGGAGGAATTCTAATTGGGAGATGTTTGAGCTGGTTGCAATCTACAGTTCACCACTAGACGCTACCATACCCCTCTAAATCCTACACACTTCACCTATTTGATTTTCAGTCATTTACAGAATGTAAATGTGTTATTTTCAAAACTTATTGATTACTTAAAAAAACATATCTTGTGTTTATATACGTTTTGTACTGTGCTACACATAGTTTACTGGAACTGTATGTATGTAACAAATACAGTAATAACTACAAAGTAGTAAACTGAGTTCAGCTGGGTTTTAGCCCCCACTAGACACATGCTTTTATGGTAATATGCAGGAGAAGGTTGGGAATGTGAGTAAAGGAAGGTGATGCGGCAGAGCTGTAGCGAGCTGATACTTACCCTGGATCTCTATTACAGGGGGACAGAGGGAGGGAGAGACAGAGAGACGGTAGCAGTGAGAAGGGGAGATTAAAAAAAGGAAGCAAAATAAGAAAAGAGAAAGGGAGGGACAGAGAGAAAGGGGGGAGAGAGAGAGAGCAGAAATAGCAGAACTCATTGTTAAGGTTAGTACAAGGAAGCCATCACAAGACAGCCACAGTGCCACACGTTAGAGCAAAATAACACTGCTGCTGCAACCAAAAACTTAATCCAGAAATAATAATACCACCAAGCACCAGCACTAACAGGGCTGTAAGACACTTTCAGACATAAAAGCAAGGGACACAGCACTGTCTCTCTCTATCATTTCATGTTTTATTTAAATTATTTGTGTTATTTTTTATGGATCTATCAATTTTCATGTATTACTAATGTTTTAAATGAACAATCCCAATTGTAAGTACACAACATGAGTTATAGTTTTCTTTAACAAAAGAATATAAATAAAAAGGATGTAATTTTGTAATTTACTATACAGACATTGTGTATTTATGTATTCATCTGCCTGGCAACTGAATGGATGCTGCTAGAGAGAAAGCACTAATTATTGGCTGCTGCATCACTGAGTGAAGTGTTTCAGGACAAATGAGAAAAGACCTGCAGTACTACTTAGCACCACTAGATGGCAATGTGAACCTACAATTCCTTTGACCTAGACTGAAGGGACTGTGCTTCCTGACCTCAGTGAATGACTCAGTTTTCTGTATGTGTGTGTTGGTATTAAAGGCAATCACTGTATTTTGAATCTGTATTGTATTGCTTTTTATCACACATCCAAATCAGATACAAACCATAAATCAACATCCAGTTTTGGTCCAGGGAATATTGTTGCTGGTATTGATTTAGGATACACTGGCACTACTAGCAACAGTGAGAAGCTCATAGAGATAACAGAGGCCAAATGATCTGAATGTCCTAATAGCCACAGCTACAGCACTGGATGATACTAGTAGAATTGATGTTGTCTTTGTGACCTTGCAAAACACTATTGACTTCTACAATTCTGTCTGATCTGTCTAGTGTGAGAGGAGCCTGAGCTCAACAGCTGACTGTTACCTTTACGAGCCTTCTTCTGTAGTTTCATGGTGTCAGATGACTTCTTCTTGATCTCGTGGCGTGACCTCTTGTACTCTTGAAACAGGATGAACAGAGATGCTTTAGTAAAAGGAATGTAAAGCCCCCTCTGTGTGAACTTACATTACCTCGGATTTACAATATTAACTTAAATAGAAACACGTCCAGGGGCTATGAAAACAAGAGCTCATTGATAAACACTTGACATTTGACTGGAGGGAAATACTGATCATTAGTGATTACAGTCAGCATTGAGCAACATCTTTGATTTATAGCAGTCAGTCCAGGCTATCAGTATAGCAGATCTGAAACCAGTAAGATTCATACAAAAGCATGACAAACTGTAATAAACGGGAGAAATCAATTTTCTATGCAAGATGTAAGCAATGCATATATTTATGATTTTATCATCTAGTAACCGTAGTAATTAATATGTATGCGTCAGCATGTGACAGAGGGGATTTTTCCCTGACCAGGCATGTTTCATAGCTACTCAGTAAACAATGACAGAAATGTACCCTAACGTAATATTATGATGCCACATTGTTGCCCTCATTCTATCTATATGTAACTTTTTTGAAACATGAGGTCTGCTTATAACCTTGATAATCTCTATTAACAGATGCCTGCATAAGTATGCAGGACCTGTAGGCAATGGGACAAGATTTTGGTATTGGAAGTGTTCTGGTTTCTGTTTGTTGTCCCAGTAGTATTGACCAATCATGTTTGGATGGCAGGCAAGCAGTCCATGTTAAGAGGCGGTCTCAAGCATTCTCAGAACCCACTGGCTGTTGTCTGATAAGAATTAGCTTTATGTTAGCTCTTTATTTTTATCTATTTGCATTCATATCCAGGTAACTGTTTATAGAGATTTGCAAAAATGACCAGTGCATAGAAGGAAGCCCCCAGAATATCTGCTGGCTACACCAGATGGAACATTGGTCATTGCTTCCAGAGGCTTCATTGTCGTTAATCTGATAGCCAATAGGTCACAGATTGCGACCTTGTCTAATAGCGTTCTTAATGGGTTACTTATTTTTGAGCCTTTTGCAACACAGAATGTAAAGAAACACAATGGTATCAGTAAAGTGCAGCATGACTTGTAGTCAGTCAGTGGGATTTCATCTCCCTATGATGGATGGCGCAGGATGAAAGTCCCAAAGATGTCCAATCAATGAGTTACCTTTCAGTTAATATGACTTCATGCTACCAGCTCTTGGTTTGTTTGTTATAAGTAAGTGAGAGCATGAAATTGACTAAAACAACAACAAACAGTTTTTAACTTGGTCTTATCCAACTACAGGTGTGACAGCACCCTCAGGTGGTGATCAGACTAATAATGGCACTGCATTAAAAACCCAGTTTTTTCTTTATTTCAATCACTAGGTTGACATATTGAAGGACCTGACAAAGAGGGCTCCACCCTTAAAATGGGTAAAAAGTTGACCCTGGGTTAGCATTTGCAAAATCACCTTGGAATGTCCTATAGTGGCATATAAAGTACTTGCAAGCCCACCTTCCTGGTAGATTGAATTGAAATCTGGACAGTGAAAATCAGCACTCACTTTGTGACTATTGAGACAATAACATCTGACAATTGCAAATCTTCTCTTATAGTATTAGAAATTATTAATCAAACTGGACTTCCAAGATCATATTTCATGATTTTAAAAGTACTTCTATGCGCAATGCTTTAACAGGTAACTGGACATAAAAAAAAAACTCTTTTAGAGTTTTGTTAAATTGTTGTACCGGATACCTGACGATTAAGGGATCTACACTGATTACACTTTTCTTTCTTTTATCCAACCTTCACAGTGGTCAATCAGCTACAGAGCTGCACTTTGCAAAGCAGTAGGTACTTTATTTAAATCTACTTCAGCGGGGAGGATGTGGGGCTGAAACTATGTAATTTAGTAGTTTCATAAATTAGCATCACAACATGCTGTGTGTGTGTGTGTTTACCTTTGGCATGATCCTTATCCAGCTGATTTGCTGTCTTCTTCCAGTCCTCAATCTTGTCCTGGAGAGGAGTGATCAGACTCTCCATCAAAGCACTGTGGGAGAGATTTAAGAAAAAGGTACATAACATAAGAGACTGCTTAGATCCTATGCCAATACCTACTGCTTTGTTTCATTTTAAATGACTCCTCAGACAAACATTTTCATTGTGTAGTGTGTTGAAAAGAGACCGACTTAATGTAAACAGTAGCGACCCCCATATTCCCGACCACAAAACCCCACTGAAAATGATACGTCTCTGGAATGAGATCCTTACACATATTTCCCTCCACGAATCATTCCACTTTGCAATTTTAGTATCTGGAACACTGCCCCCCTCCCTATTCACACATGTATACATGTGATACAAATGTATATACTTACATTAAAATGGAACATGTGCACATATACACTGACACACAATAGCTTTTAGATTGACTCTGTTTTCAAAGGGACCCCTGTCATTACCATGGTCATAGATTATTATCATCATCATTATCATCTCCATCAGTGTAATAGCTTGTGCCGTGGAAAAGTCATTACAGAGTATGGAGAAAGAGGTAAAGGCAAACAATGGTTGAAAACAGACTCTTGGTGAGGTTTCCTGAGTGGTCTGAGTTGTGTGCCAGTGGTTGTATTCATTTACAGTCATTTCAATATGTACAGACAGAGCAATGTTCCTAATGATATCCATACAGCTGACAAGAAAACCTCAACAAGTAGTTGCTCCATCATAACCCTAAAACCAAGTTCAGCTTTAGATGGAAACACTAAAGGTTTGACATTTGAAAAATCCTGATGGGCTACAGTGTAAGGGCCCTGACACACCAGGCCGCTGGTCGGCTGTTGGTCAATGTCAGGCCATCAGTGAGCATCTGTCACTCTAGTTTTTGCAGTGTGTCCCCCACCGTTGGCGCTAGTTGGCCCTTGGCAGCTTTTTGTTTGTCCAATTCAGCATGTGGAATCAGCGTCAGAGTAAGTGGACCTTGTCAGTAAATTAAATCACTTGGATTGGCCTCCCAGCTCAGTGCACAAGAAGAGAAACACAAGTGAGGAAAGTAAACAAACGAAAAGTCAAGGGGGCGTGAGATCAAAACAAACTTGTGTTATATAAGGTTGGATTATGTTTCTAGCCATTTGCTTTGGTCTTTCACTTCAGGATGTGCTGTTATGTGCTAACTGGCTAACCAGGGTCTTGAATCCATCCTGTCAGTCTTCCGTTTTCCCTTTTTTAAAAAAAAAAAAATGTCAAATACAGAGTACCGCCTCCTGCTGATACACAAAGCCAGTTGGCCATTGGATGCAGTCTCTGCTAGATCTTTAGGTGCAACTTTTTGGCTAAGACACAGGCAACATGGAGTGATGCAACAATCAGCCTTCATTGCCACTAGTTCTTTGATGTTGGCTTGGTGTGTCTGGGCCTTAGATTCAACAAAGGAAGGAAAGGAAGCAAAGGAATGAGGTCAAGGAGGACAGAAACAGTGAAAAGGGAAGGAAGGAAAGATACAGATCTTACTTAGTGAACTGGCGAAGTTTGGCTTCAATGCTGCGATGCCTCATGCACATCCTGGTCAGAGCTGAACCGATATCCCTGGTTGCTCCTGGAAACACAAAATAGCCATGTTAATATGATGAAACACACACACAGACATGCATATACACACAGATGCTACCAAAGTCTACACATTTACCACTGAAGGCCCTTTTTGTTGCACAGAAACAACACAAAGCTGTGATCAGTGTTTACATTACAGCTATTAGTGTGCTGTGTAAAGTAAATGCTGGTAGAAGCATTGTATTCTTCAAACAGATGAACAACTACAAAGCTTTTGTATCTTTTCACATTCAGCAGTATTTACACAAGACCTCAATCTGCCTCTCGTAGATACTACACACACTCCCTGCTTCGTCCAAATAAAGTAGTGTCTCGTGAGTGTGTGTTTGTGTGAGAGCCAGCGGCTCAGGGACCCAGATTCGTGAGCAGCTAACCTGCAACTGTAAACACCAGACTATTTTAAGGCAGAGTAGACCCATGTGGAAAAACCTGACCCCGGAGTTAAAGTCAGTTTAACTGATGGCAGACACCGCTAACTTCCAAACAAGGTGCTCAGAGCTGCTGCCTCAACTGTGCAGGTGGAGAGCCAACAAGAAAAACGTTATTATAGCTTCAGTCTTATGCTAAGACTCAAGCTGAGGTGTGGCTTATATAGTATACAGTGCCTCAAGAATATCATAATCACTGCTGCCACTGTAATGTACACACTGGAAAATTCAGATTAAACAGCAGCCAAATGGGATTTCCTCAAGAGACACTCTTTATCACAAGGGCTTAGACAGGCTTACACAGTAAAATGCAGGGAGTGCTGAGGGAGGAAGGTTGTTATTCTAAAATGTTATGCACCAGATTAATATTTTCATCCAAAACTGAAAAATTCAATGTTTGGAAAAAAAGGGGGAGGGTAACTTCTCTAAAATGATTCAGTCAGCAATTTCATAATGAATAATGTAACCTTTCCGGCAACACCTTACATGTACTGTGACTACATATTTAGTAGTTTTTTTTTCTTCAGTAAGCTAACTTCATCAAATAAAAAGCACACTCTGAAGATATGTAGCCATGTAACATCGGGGGTGTTGCCATTGTTCCGTTGGCTCATGGTTACAAAGCCCCACTAAAAAAATGTCCCATTCGGCCCACAGTCCAGTATCCTGAAAAACAAAGGTGCATTGCCCCGTTGGGCAGTTTCTCCAAAATAGCTCCAGACTTCACCCAAACACAAGTGCATGGCCAATTATGATACAGAATGATGTCATAGGACCTTTCTTCTATGTCATGACCCATCCTAAGCCACCTCTGTTTGGCTTACCCTGATATTCTTACTCTAGGCCCAGTATCACTTCTCATTCCTAAACCTACGTAACCCAACCAACAAAGGGTGAGAGTAACAGGGAATGACATGCAGCAAAAGGCCATGGGTCAAAATCAAACCCCCAGCTGCTGCAGACAAAGCTTTTGTACATGGGGCACCTGCTCCACCAGGTGACCTACAGAGCGCCCTGTGATGATGTCATTCTGCACAAAAAATAGCTATGTGCTTCTGTTTGGGAGAATGTGTAGAATATTTTCACTGAAACAGTCCTTCAGAGCGGCCCTTTGGTTTAATGGGACATTTTTTGGACTACAGGGGCTTTGGATTTTTGAGCCTTCTGAACAATGAGTATTCCCTGTAACATGCTAGTGTTCAGCAATATGGGCTGGTCGGTCGGTCCACCACTTTGGAACAGACTGAAACTGACTATCTGATGGAATGACTTTCGGTTTTGCACAGATGTCCATTGTCACCAGCGGCGTCACCATATGGGTAACATCTCTGTTTAGGGGTAAACTATACTGACAACTTTTAGATGGATTATCATAAAGTCTGGTAGACTGGTTAGTTAGAAACACTTAAGTGATTTCATGTCAGGCCATGAGCAGATGTTACTGACCAAATACTGAATACTAAAAATAATGCCATTGCCTGCAGCTTTTTTTTTTGTTTAGTACTAATTACCAAATCTTATCCTCCTAACTTGGGAGGCTAAGATGAGGAACATAGTGAAAGTCACCTGCTTAACATAGCCATGTTAGCATTTGGCTCAAAGTAGTCTCTATATACAGACTCTACATTCAGTGAATGTAGAGTCTACATTCAGTGAATGTAGAGTCTGTAGGCTCCAGAAGAAGAGCGAAAGAGCCCTGGTTTCCGGTTGTAGGCTGTTTGTAGTCCGCGTGATATTGACCAATCACGTTTGAGCTGGCTGCAGTTGTTGCCAGCTTAAACGTTCTGTGCGGTGAACTTACGAGGCGGAACATAATTGGCGTCACTGCAAACTCTGAATCCATCACAATGGTTCAGCATATTTACATATATATAAACGGAAGTCGGAAACGTAAATTCGCCTTCTCTGCTCAAATCAAACCGGAATGCCAAAAAATCGGAGTCTGCCCCCAGAGGCTGTATCGCCACCTGCCGGAAGTCAGACGCCGAATACAGCTGATAGGTTCCGAGAATGGGCTCAAAGCCCTGCTTTGAAGCACAGTCAGAATCTGTTTTATTGCTGGGTAGCTTTACAAATACAAGAAATCTGCTTTGGTGTAGGCTATTGGTACATAACAATTAGGATACCACAAAAGACAAGAAATGTAGAATCGAAAAAAAAAAAGATGATCAAAAAAATACTACAAAAATATATACAATATACACATTTTTAACTGTTTTTTAATGTAAAATGTATGTGTTTGTTTTTTTTATGTTAATGCCATACAAGGACAGAACCAAACCTGCTTTTTATTTCTCAGTAAAACATGTTGGATATAATGGCATTATCTCCTACATTAGATTGTGTAAACCTCAGCCTTGCCTTGGGATTTCCTCTGGTCCTAATTCAAAAATGAATGACCTTATGCTGCCCTGGTCTGATCAACCTGCCTTACTCATTAGCACCTTAATGGTAATTAATATCACTCATTTAACTCCCTCACCAGCCAGTCTGTAGATTCAAACCGGCAACCCGCTGATCAAAACAATCATAAAGCACGTCCTCATATATGTTACCACATACCCATACACTAACAAATGCCAAACCACACACACAAACACACTCACACTTACACTGTGTGTTGTTCACATCCAGAGAGAAGTGCTCCATTCATAATTAACAAATTCCTCCCTCACGCCTCCTGTTCTACCCGGCAACCATTCATTAAAGCAGAGCTACCCTCCCCCAAACACACACATTCATACACACTCACACATACACACACATGCTTGGTTTACACCATGCATGCCGATCACTTGTACAGCTGAAGCAGTATTTTGAACTGTGTGTTGACAGTGTGATCTAATCCCAAATCAATGAGTGGATCATGAAACTGATGTGGTAAGAGAGAAAAGCAAAGTCACATAACTGATGAAGAGAGTGTGTGTGATATTCTGTATGGAAGGAAGAGGAGGATTGTGGAAGAAATGAGACAGGAAGAGATGGAGGAGAGATGAGAGACCATGAATACGAGAGGGGTCGCCTTGCTCATTTTAATGAGCTCACTGCTGGCGAGAGAAACATGGGACTGGAGTTACAGCCAAGTGTGTGTGTGTGTTTGATCTCTACATTTATGATGGTCCTCTTCCTGTTTGTCTGTTATTACCATGCCTCTCAGACTCCATAGGAGATCAACAACTAGATGAGGGGCTGTGCAGAACACACACACATCTAGAATACAGCTACTGTGTGTATGTGTGTGTAAGTCAGTGTTAATTTGCTTCCAACGCAAATCAACATGTTTCAGCACTTTATTTAAACTACAAGAGGCTCAGCAATGGCTCGAAACATGCTCGTCTGGCTTGTTTCTTGCAAATTAACCAAAACAAGTAGACTTGCATTTGATTCAGTGCTGTTTTATTGTATGTTGATGAAGGTTAATGAGAAAGTCTTTAATGTCCCAAGGGGTAATTTGGTTTGCAGCAGTGGTCAACACAACCAAAATCATACGGCAACATCATAAAATAATACAATAAACAGACATAAGTGTATATCATATACAACAGATGTCACCAGAATATGAATTGCAATGAGTCACAGTGTTCAGACTCCAATACAACTTCATTAAAAAGGTGACTTGTTTAAAAACCCAACTGCTGATGGGACAGAAGACCTCAGATAACTGTTCGATTTGAACTCTGCATAAAGAGGGTGATAAGAGTCTGCCAGGATGGCCTTTTGCCCTGTGGGTAGCTGGGTTAATTGTTCACCAAAGCCTGTATTCTCTTGTGCCCAGTAGCAGCAGCAGATAGACGAAGTAAGCAACTAGATGGTGAACACTGTGGAACATTTAGCAGCTAAGGACAGTACAATTTTTATGTCAAAACATCAACAAACACCACGGACCACTCTGTGAGTTTCATGGCTTTGAAAACGTTTTAGGACAGGTTCACACATGGCCATAGGCAGCACTGTTAAGCCAAGCAGGGGAAGGCCATGACAATGAGCAATCGTCACTACTATATCATCCCAGAAATGGGGCTCAAAGTGCAAAATACCAGATTTCTCCTTTAAGTTTCCCATGTAAAGCAAAGACATTGCGAAAATGTACAGCCAAAGAGAGTCGTTAAACCTTCCATGTAAAGCAGCTTCCCTGTGCGTCTGTTTCCAGTGGGAAATGTATGTGAATCTCAAGTTCAAGGAAAAAGAGCAGAGCCTATGAGACTTTATGTATCCCAAGAGCTCAAAAATATATACATTTTTGTTTATTATAGGTTTTTTTTCACTTATGAAAGTGTGCTAGTATTCTGAGATCAATCCCCTACCCCCCAGCCCCATTCTGTCTGTCTGTCTGTCTGTCTCTACGTCCTGCAGAGAGAAGGAGGGACTCCCTCCTGGGAAATATGACTTTACTCTTTTTCCTTCCTCTCCCCCTCTCTCGCTCTCCCCTTCCTGCTTTTGATCTGCTTCCTGGCTGCAAAGCTCCCTGTGAAAATACATGTGTGTCTATGTGTTTGTGAGGGGACCCACCCTGACAAGGTACTGAGTACTAGCCTTGTACAGTAGCTCCAGAGATGTGTTATGATTTATGATTTTGTATCATTATCACAAAACTGTGGTGATGTATCAGTTCTACTATATGCAGCAAAGATTTTTGATACCTGAGTTTAATGTCAGCTTTGGACAAAAATAAAGGCGTGACATGTTTGCATTTTTATATGCACTTCCATATATTTTGCACTTTCATCTGTTTTAGATCCAAGCACTTGTTATTTTTGTGGCACTATCTGCTTTGTATATGAATGTTATCTGTCTCATGAGATTATCTTTTATATTTGCATGTTATTTGTTTATGTATGTAGTTATTTCCTTTACTTAAATCCCACAAGTTTATTTATCATATCAACATTTTGCTCAGTGATATATATAAATGAAATTATTATCTTACTATATAATGACGAAAACTCTGTCTGTGTCTCTGTTCCACGTTTTTCTCCTCACTGACTTGGTCAATCCATGTGAAATTTGGCACAGTGGTAGAGGGTCATGGGAGGATGCGAATGAAACAATATTACATCAATTGGCCAAAGGGGGACGCTATAGCAACCGACTGAAATTGTAAACTTTGAATGGGCATATCTCATGCCCCGTATGTCATAGAGACATGAAACTTTGCACAGAGATGCCTCTCCTCATGAGGAACATATTTGCCTCAAGAACCCATAACTTCCGGTTATATAGATTTTCCGCCATTTTGAATTTTTTGAAAAACACTTAAAATCGATCTCTTCCTAGGAAGTATGACCGATCTGCATGAAACTCGATGAACATAATCTGGGGAGCAATATCTAAAGTTCCCTCTTGGCAAAAGTTGGAAAACTTACTAAAACTGAGCTTCTATAAGGCAGTGAATATTGCGGAGGGCGTGGCTCATCATATAAAGGTGTATAACATCTCAAGGGTTTCACCGATCACCACGCAACTTTGTAGGCATATGACCACACATAATCTGAGGGGACCCCTCCATTATTGACCCCATCAAACAAAATGGGGGTGCTAGAGAGCTAATTTCTTATCTAGGCCTAACCGCCATATCGATTTTTACTAAACTTGGTAGATAAGTAGAACAGGACGCCTCAAGGTGACTGGAGAAATTTAACTCTAACTGGCAACTGGGTGGCGCTATAACAACAGAAAAATGCTTAAAAATGGCTAAAATGCAACCGATCGCTGTGGCTCCCCCTGTGGCCGAATGTTTGGGGTTTTTTTTCTAATTTTTGGTATGACTAAGTCATGGTATGGTATGCTGTAAATAATCACGGAAACTGTCAGTGTGTCATTCTGTCAGTCAGTCATTCTGTCTGTCCCATGTTTTTCTACTCACTGACGTGGTCAATCTATGTGAAACTGCACATAGGCATTGAGGATTGGCATAGGTAGAAGGTGACAAAGCTACCAATGGGTATGGACTAGTTATTATTTTTATCGTGGATAGATAGGCTACAACATTCGAATAGAAATTTAAAAATGGTATTAACTCTGTGTATCCAGAGTAATGCGTAAAATAATCCAGTAGCTATATACAGACCTAAAACCTATAAATTTTTTCTGATAAAAATCAAGACCAGATTTGATCATGTTTAGTCACAGACCGGGCAAAGTGTTTGTGTCTGCCCAGTGAATGGCAAAGTAACTATTCTTCCCCGTCACCTAGCAACTGACTTTACTGACAGGTTTGTTACGGTTTCCATGACAGCGCAGATCTTGGCCTGTTGCTAAGGTGAGAATGAGAATGTTTGTTGCTAAGGTCAAATTGTCTGCTGCTACGGAAACGAATGTCTGAACTTCACTGCAAGGGAGAGAGATAGAGGGAGAGACTGAGGGAAAGAGAGGGAATACCACACACACATACAGTATGCAGTCACACACACACACACACACACACACACACACACACACACACACACACACACACACACAGTAACCTCCCTATGAAAACCGGAAGAGGGCTTAGAGAGAGAATGGGAACAGGAACAGATAAACCAACACACACAAATGCAGTACACACACACACACACACACACACACACACAATTCTGGAATTAATTACATAACTACATAAGATTACCATGTTTTACAATACAAACAAAATTAGAGCTGGCCTCAGCTTTTTTCAGTGTTCCAATGACTCTGTGATACTCGACCAACTGGTAATTAGTACTGGCTAACCAAAGTTAGCTGATGCCCTGCTAGCTTTCTGTGCATTGCAGTGCACACAGTGATGCAATGGGGTGGAGAAATGTGATGTTAAAATGAGGCTCAGACACTGATCATAAACATAGATGTTTCCATTGACCAAATACAAACTTAAAATGTGGTTCAGTCACTGTGCTCTGTGGCAAGTAGCAGACAAGCCCGTGTTGACGAGCGCTTGAGGAACACTTTCACAGCGGACAATAATGTAACTAGGCACGCTATTGCGTTATCGCTCTTCGTGTGAACAAAATAATATGTAGCCAGCAGCCATTCAACTGTGAATCAAAGCAAGGATACTGAAATGGAAGAAACATCTCTTAGAGCTTTTTAAGTCTTAAAAGTTAAACGTTTTTTTTGGAGAGTTTTTCTCATCATATATTCTTCTAATGCTCTGTACTTTCAGTTCAGTGGAAAAGCAGGACAGTCCAGGGAACAACCACCACACCTCATCTTGTTACTATCCTAGAGTGATTACAGGTACTTTATGATGACAGTTACAATAGCAGACACACACACACACACACACACACACACACACACACACACATACACTGGTGTATAGCATTGCTTTCCCAGAGAATATCAATGAGCCTCTTTAAACAGTCTGCTGTCTAATGATAACATGCTCTCTCAATCTCTCTCTCTCTCTCTCTCTGTCTTTGCCTGGGGCATCTGTGGCCTTCCCACCAGTGCATCTCCATGGCAACTATTATCTATGATCTTGCAGAGGGATTCGTCAGCCTCTGTCTCTCCATTTGCTGCGCAATGCATGCAAACATGCAACTGCAAAAGTAAATGGTATTGATGACCAGGCTCCCATTTGACTTGGCTAAATGTTTGTGTGTGTGTGTGTGTGTGTGTGTGTGTGTGTGTGTGTGTGTGTGTGTGTGAAGTCCTTTTTAATGTCACACAAGATAAAATCACAAATAGTCAGGATTTCTAGATTAGTTTTGCTAGGACAGCTCACAATTAAATTCACACACGGACACACACCTTGATTGCTTTGTACAATATTTATTACACATATTATAACCATAATATCACATCTGTATTCAGGCCTGTGTGTGAAGCAGTTGTGTTGGATGGAAGGCTAACGTATCCCTAAGGCCTGTTTCAAATGTGACAACTGCCAACCGCAGTGTACTTCTAATTTTTTCATGAACGTCCGTCAGGTGTCACCACGCAGTCTTTGGGATTTTAAAAAAATCTGTTAACAAAAATACTGGTGTACACTCACTAGATTTATTTTATTTCCAAAAATACATAAAGTAAACAAACAATTTTGATATGGATCCCTTAGATATGTTTTTGTTTTGCTTTGCTGCCCGTCCCTCTCCTACTTGCCAAGATCCTCCTCCATCTCATCCTCCTCCTTCTCCATCCAAGGAACTCTAAGTTCCTATGTGTGAAAATAAACCAAAGCTGGCACATAGGGCCAGTCCCATGCTAAACTTCCTCAATGGGGAGAGGCGTGCAATAAGTCCTGTTAATGGTGCTACAGCGACTGTTTAAATTTCCAAACTTTGAAAATTCTCAACAATTCACTTGTACAGCATCTGGCTTTGCAACTTTCATTTAACTGTGGGCCCAATTGTGAAGACATTTTTGTAAACTAATTAAACTTATCCTCTCCCACATTTTTGCTCCATTCACACCAAACTTGCTGCACAGCATCCTCATATCCTACGTAAATGCACTTCACACTTCAAAATTGTATGTCAAAACTCGGTAACACTTCATAAGTCAGCCTGCGTTTTAGAGTGTACCTCTTGCCCACTTTCCCAGGAGTTAATGTATAACTCCCGGAAACTTACATGTGCTTTCCCGGGAGTTAGAACATAATTCCTCCCGGTCACTTACCACATACTTTCCAGGGAGTTAGTGTATAATGACGCAGTCACTTGGCATATACATCCCCGGGAGTTAGAGTACAACTCGCGGTCACTTAGCACATACTTTCCCAGGAGTTAGAGTATAACTGGTCACTTATGTAATTTCCCGAAACTGGGAAACTGTGCTAAGTGACCGTGAGGGATACTCTAACTCCCGGAAAGTATGTGATAAGTGACCGCGAGGGATACTCTAACTCCTGGGAAAGTATGTGGTAAGTGACCGGGAGGAGTTATACTCTAACTCCTGGGAAAATGTGTGCTAAGTGACCGCGAGGGATACTCTAACTCCCTGGAAAGTATGTGGTAAGTGACCGGGAGGAATTATGTTCTAACTCCCGTGAAAGTACATGTAAGTTCCCGGGAGTTATACGCTAACTCCCGGGAAAGTGGGCGTTTTAGAGGTACACTCTAAAACGCGGGCTGACTTGTGAAGTGTTACCCAAAACTTTTTGTCCTGGTGACACTGTTTCTATATTACTTTAAAACTAATTTGGCGGGGCGTCTGTAGCTTAGTGGATATTGCCAGTGCCCCATGTATAGAGGTGATGCCTCCCTGCAGCAGTCACGAGTTCGACTCCGGCTTGCAACCCTTTTCTGCATGTCATCCCCCCACTCTCCCTGTCTCCAAATTTCACACTGTCCTGTACATTAAAGGCAAAAATCCCCAAAAAATAATCTTAAAAAAAAAACAACAACAAAAAAAAATTAGTTTGGCATTTCTGCAGTGCAACCACTTGTTATTTATCAGCTGACATGTACTCCAATACTGATATACAGCTTTCTACAATAAGCTATTATATGTTAGCCTAGCTGATTTTTTGGTCTTACACTATGATGGACAAAACCTAGACTGCTAAATATAAACACAAGCAGTGTGCATTCATATCAAAGCTGTAGGACAGAAGCAGCTAAAAAAACATACTCTGCAACCTTAATGAGCAGCAGTCCACTTTCCAAAACAAACACCTGTCTGCTGCTCTCATTAACTGAGACAGCATCTGCTGTGTTAGCTAAAAGGTTTGACAACACATCAAAAAGGCTAACCTAAATGTTTATGCATTCTCACAGATGAACATATGTCTTTTACTAGTTTGTCAATAGTTACGTCACACAGATTCAGTTGCAGTTTTGTATGAGTGATCCAAACAATGAGGGATGAACCTGTTGTATTATTACACCGTACTAGAGAGAAAGGTTGCATTTGGTAGAAGATTTCAGTGCTGTTATTTAAACTGTAAAAAAATGTATGAAAGAGCAGATTTAGCTCGGTTCATAGGGGACTTGGCTTTGAAACTGGTGGGTGGCTGGTTCAAGTCCACCACAGTGATGTGTAGCTTTTGTTAATGGTATGAAAATAACAGAATTAAACAGGTGGGACAAATAAAATACTAGTTATTATTTTAATAATGTACTCAGTAGTAGTTTTTAAATATCTTAAAGGGCCAGTGTGTAAAATGGGTTGAAAACAGTGACATCAGTGGTCAAATTCTAGATTGCAGGGCTCACTCGCTCACCCCTCCCGTCAGGTAAATGACGGTGGCCTTGTAGGACCAAAAGCCTTGCGCAGACACAAGTTTTTCATGAGTAGGTCTATCTTAGCGACGAGGTGAATATTTATTTAGAAATCTAAACCATGTTACGATATTGTAATGAATCCCTCACGAGCAGGAGACCAGAGGAGCATTCGGGAAAAAGGCCAGTTTATTTGAGCACTCCAAAAACTCTGGTAACACTCCAGGGTGTAGCACGTAAAAGACTCCGTCCCAAACTCTGACTCTTCTAGCGTAACACACACACTTCATACACACATACTCACTTACAGTTCCCAGTGGGGCAGCCCTCCCCTCTCTGCTCCACCAATCTCCAGCCCGCACACTGACTAACAGCTTACCACACTCACCACTGGTACAAAACGCGTTCTCTGGCTGGCTGGATTGTCCGCTCTGGTTGCCGTACACACATGGCAGTGCAAGATGGCGACCACTCTAAAGCAAGGCCCTTGCTATATATATATAAAAGCATAATTATAAGAAACAACGAAAACGAAAACCAAACAAATTTAATTTTATAGTGATTATACACTTATATAAACATATTAATGGGTAGAATATTCAGATTCAGATTCAGATTTGACAATAAACCATGCCAAATATTACACACTGGCCCTTTAAAAACATAAAGTGATAAGAAGAATGAAAACAGGTAAGTTTCCACTGTACAGTTATTCCAGTCAGTTGCTTTTGTTGCTTGTATTGTAATTCTGCCAGGACCTGTGTCGCATTTGCTGACGTTAATTGATATTTAGTGTCATTGTAAGTGACAGTAGCACCTACATGAATAAAGGGGTCAGTTATAATCTCGACACACACACAAAGACACATAAAAATGGTGCATGCATACAAAACATAAAATTTGTGTGATATCTTATGAATTAGCACTGCATTAGGTCTAATATAGGTTAGTTGGTTGGTTAGGAGCCTCATGTTACTTACTTAACCTAATGTGACAACATGATGACCTGACAATGTGAGTTGATGTGATGTACATATTTAATTTAAAATAACTTCATGATGACCTTTATTTTCACATGGGACACAAAATCTGGTCTCCTGGGTCAAAGTCCTGTATTTGTTTGACCCATCTATCCAACCTGACCATCCTACATGGACTTTGTGGCTCTTTACACTACATCACTTGAGCACCTTTGCTCTCGTCATATGAGGGAGGACAGCCTGCAGCACATAGGTCATGTGATCAAAGCCTTCTAGCTCACAATTACATGTGTTGGGCATTCATAAGAATTCATATTGAAAGAGAAATCAAGTGTTGACAAGTTGACAAATATTAAGCTATCCAAGATGTCATACAAATTCATTTATGGTCATGCATCAGGTGCAGGTGTGCACTAAAGCGTTCCCATTATTTCAATGCATCTTTCATTTCGCTTAAACCATCCTGCAGCATATTCATCTACAAGCAGAGGGCAACCTCTGCAAATACATGAGAAGTAACAACCTCTCAAGTGCTTTACTTGCTCCCTCCCTTACAAACACCTTGTCATACTGCACTGTAAAGGAACAATGTACTCTCAAACAATGGTTTTTGTGATATGTTACAAAAAAATATGCATATAAAAAGGTTTGTGTGATATTTAATTAATAACACACCCCTACTGTTTAGCTTATGTTTTTGAAAAGAATCGTTTGGCATTGTCATATTACCTACTTAACATAATGTGACGATGTGACAGTATGTACGTAACACTGTGCCCTTTGTTTTACATGGGACACAAACCCTCATTTCCTGGGTCAAAGTCCTGCATTAGTTTGACTCATCTATCCAAATCGACCACCCTTCATGGACTTCGTCGCTCTTTACGCTACATCACCTGAACACCTTTGCTCCTGTCATTTGAGGGAGGATAGTCTGCAGCACATGGGTCACATGACCACAGCCTCCTGGCTCACAATTACATGGGTTATATACAACGTATAGTGTCTTACTTTTTGTAGGTATAAGAACAAACAGTGAATAAGAACAGCCTACGCAATACCATTACCAATAAACATTGGCAATAAGGCAGTGTTCAAAAGTAGATGGAAGAGGAAAAACAGGATAGGAAGTGGCAAGACAATATTAGAAAGAGGAAGAGGAGGAAGGTGTAGTAAGTGATTTAAGGAGGAAGAGGAACATGGAGTCGAGGATGACGATGCTTTTGTGTCTCGGGTGGCATAACAAGGAGGGAGGGTTAATGCCAGAGCAGGTGAGGCTGCAGTTGCCAAGGTTACAGACGTCTGCAGCAACCGCCCATCTGTTCCCCTGACACCAGCATCTCTGCGGTGACACAGCAACAATAAGAGGTTGGGAGAGACTTAGACCAAAAGAAAGAAAGACAGGCAGGGAGAGACAAAGAGGGGCAAAGAAAGAGGTGAGGAGGAGACAGATTAAAGAGAGGAAGACAGGCAGAGGCAGCAGAGAGACTGCAGTAGTAGCAGTGCCAGATAAAGCAGAATAATTCATGAGGCCTAGATTCTCCTCTCACTATGAAACCAAGTCAGAGATTGTGCTTCCCAGACAACCAGGCGGCCAGTCACCCCGACCAAAACAAGCCATCAGTCTCTGATACAACAGCATCTACACACTTAAGTGTGTTCCAGGGTAAACCATGTGCAGAAAACCTCAAATACCACATGCTGCAGGAATGCATTACAACATGAAACATTATACTTAAGCAATAAGCCACAAGAAGCCAGGGTTTGGATGAATTTTGATTGAGGAGAAAATGAGTGGTAAAAGTGTAAAGGCTCATTAAGTTTACTAATCAATAATGTAACTCAACAATGTGGTGAGGAAGTGATGATAGTGACTTGATAATGTGATGAAAAATAAGGTCATATAAGCAGCTTTTTCCAATCAGAACTCGGAAAAGAAAAAATCTTACAATCACGTCCAGTTTACACAGCCTACCTTAACCCTGCTACAACATATCACAGCTTCATAAGATTGTGACTGTTGAGTTGTGTGTTGTTACAGCCAGTACATCAATTTTAAATGAGCTCATGGTGAGTGTGTTTACCTGTCTACCTTCTGCTTAGATCAGAGGCAGGAGGAGTAAAGGTTTTCCCATGTAATAAGGTCAGGGTATGCTCGAAACAAGTGTAAAAGAATTAAGTGAGCTGTTCTCTCTCCTGAGCTCTATCAGCAACTATGAAAAGTCAACAAATCTTACAAGATCAATGAATTGTGAAACAACGTCTGAGTGATCCTAAACTCTTTGCTGACTAACGAGTTTAAAAAGACAATGGACTGTAAAAGTGGAGTGTCCAGCTTAATTTAACAGCATGGGTGGGAGTAAGTCACACATGTGCAAGTCACAAGCAAGTCTTAACCTTGAAGTCTCAAGCAAGTCCCAAGTTACTGTAGTAAGAATCAAGCAAGTCAAGTCCATAGACTGTAAACATAATGGACGAAACTACCGTGACGTCACCAATTGGTTTGTGGACTCCCATTTTAAAGCTTCGAGTTTGGCATTTTGAGTATCACCATCTTGTTTTTTTATTTTTATTTTCATTTTTGCTTTGAAGTTTGTAATCTCAACATGGGTGTCCAAGGGGATTGACTCACTTCTGGAGCCAGCCTCAAGAGGCCATTCAAAGAACTGCAGTTTTTGGCACTTCGTGTTGGCCATATTTTTAACCTTAGAAGGCTGCTGCTCGGTGGAGTCTCTGCTATAAGTCAAGCAAGACAAGTCATATCATATGAAGTTAAATGTTGTCATGGTCATGGCTCTGACTTTTGAGCTGTAGACCATGCATACCGCTGTTCTCTTAGTACCTTCATCGCGAAATAATCCTTGAATCCAAATTTTATTTTGGAGTAGTGCCCTCCATGATAGCTGCCTGGTGCATTGGCCTATGGAGGTCTGCCATGTCCTCGTAGGTTGCCAGGTTTCTTTTCAAGTTATCTGCCTCAAGTCAAAGTCAAGTCTCAAGTCATGATTACCAAGTAAAAGTCAAGTCGAGGTCATTATAGTTAGTAAAGCAAGTCTCAAGTCATCAAATTTGCCACTTAGGTCTGACTTGAGTCCATAGACTGTATAAATAATGGACATGGCCACAGTGATGCCACCTATTGGTTTGTGGACTGCCATTCTGAAGCCTTAAGTTCAGCATTTCAGCCATCGCTATCTTGTTTTTTTGGAGCCAGATTGACTCTGTTTTTGAGCAAGCCTCGAGTGGCAATTTGATAAACTGCAGTTTTTGGCACTATCACATTGGCTTCATTCGTCAGCCCTGGAGGTTGCTGCTTGCTCAAGTCAAGTCATGTGACTAGAGTCTCCCACTTCTCCTTAACGGGAAGCTTTGTTCAAATTCAAACTGGGCATTTTGTGAATCAAATTCCAGCTAAAGTATTTCAAACTTCAACAGGACTGGAACTACAAGATGTCCTGTCTGGCAGACATTCTTCCAGTTGACAAAAATTCACACACACACACACACACACACACACACACACACACACACACACACCACAACATGCCAGCTTTGACCTCTGACCTTTTCCCTGTGCCCATGACATAAGAAGGTCATGATGAGGTCACTTCCTGTCAAAACACATCTCTTCACCCCAACTCCTGTTGCCATGGCAACAGGAGTTGCCATGACACACTCTAAAGACTAAAAAAGTGATTACACAAATTAGCTGTTTCCGTTGACCTTTGTTTCTGTTTCGTTCACACATTTCAAATTTTACTGTCTGGCCCTTATTTCATCTTTTCTGTTTAATTTCCCCAGAGGAACATGTATCATTTGGTTTTATGACTAAATTCTTATTGTCACACAGTTAGCACAGAAAACTATAAACACTTTTGAGGCAAAAAAGTACTATTTGTTTGTCTATTTATCATATTTCACTCTCAAATTATTGACTGTAAGCCCTGCTGCTCTTTATCAGACAGTGTCCTCAGTGACCCATCACGCTGGAGAGTGTGACCCACATAGGTGTCTGCTGTGATGAATCTGAAAAATCACTGTTCTGGTCCACTGTGGTTCATTTCCACGGCTGGTCAGTTCCGTCCCCAGTCACCCAACACAGCACACAGCATTAATAACTCAATATGAAGTGTTGTGGCCACAACAAAAAGAACAAAGTCTCTTCATCTGGTCAATCTATTTTAATTCATGGGGTGAAATAATCAAGCACATGTGTGTCCAGCCTATTGGAATGATTGATATTGATTGATTTCACACATTAAAGAAAAACAGACAGACCAAGTGAGTTTGACAGCAAAATTTCTCTCTTGGTGTTGTCCAATATCATGACTGACAGAAAACACAACACTCAAACTGAACAGGCCAGAACTAAATGTGACTGTCTTCTACTTTAACAGAATATCAAACCCTTATTTTGAGTAGAAATCCAGTCACATTATTGCTGATTCATAAAACTAAATTAATTTCATCCATAAACTGTGTTCAACTACACCACAGCATAATGAGAGTGAGAGTGAGAGTGAGAGTGAGAGTGAGGAGCCTGCAAAGTTTTTTTTGCACTTTCTGCTCATTTGCAACGCCTAGTCAGTCTCAGTGTACACTAGCTTAAACTGAGCTACTGTAAACTGAGAGTGATTATAGCTTATTCTACTCTGATTATCTGCTATTAATGTCTCAGAGTACTCAAATTAGCCTTTACATGAATTAGCTTTCCAAGCTGTTGCATCATGTAATCTGTCATATGGTAATTCTAAAAATGAGTATATGCTACTTTCTTCATTTGTTTAAAAAAAAAAAGGTATTCTATACTGTATATTTAATATTCACTCACTATTTTAAAACCGATTCACTGGATTCATGGGGTGCTGGTAGCACAAGCTAAATATCTATGTTATCTTAATTGTGGTAACAAATAAAAGTCCTAAATTTGCTTTCATCTTCAGCTGATATTGGTCTTTCACACTTTGGTATACATTCCATTGATGATGATAATAATAATAATAATAATAATAATAATAATAATGAAAATAAAAATAAATGACACCTTATAACATCACCCTAGGACCTCTGATCACTACTTGAATTAAAGTGCTATTATAGTACTCACCATTGAGCCTGTTCAAATGAAAATAGTGGACAGACTCCCCCGATAGCAGTGGCCCCCCAGGCAGCACTATGCACCATGCCACACTGCAAAAACTGTTCAGGAACAGCCCAAGGAACATGACAAAAAGCTCAAAGCATCAACCTGGCCTCCATATTCCACAAATCCCAATCAAATCATGCATCGGAGGGATGTACTGGTACCACACCTCACAACCCAAAGACTCCAATCCAAGGAGGCCCCACTGTGGATTGGGTACCTCTGATACTCAGATTGGGACCTGAAGAATTTTGAAGCTATAGGCTGAAGCCTCGAGCGGTTTGTCAGGTTCCTCATGCCATTTATGAGCAGTTTTTGTGGTTTAGCATGGTGCACTGTGCTGCTGGGGGAGGTCACTACCATCAGGGATTAACGTTGCCATGATGGGGTGTACTTGGTCTGCAACCGTGTTTGGATGGGTGATGATTTTATCAATATTACCCACTCATGTGAGAGTGGCAAGAAGATGGCAGACTGACTGTCAGAGAAGCAGCATGATAACCACAGTGAGGAAGGAACCTACTATATGTTTATATAAAAGTCTCCAAAGTGCCTGTGTTGGACAAAAGGAGGTTAAAAGTCAGAGCCAGAAGCTTCAGCTGAAAAGTAATTGGAGACACCCGACTTAACTGTATGTGTGTTTTATTGTTTTAGGGATAACAGCACGTTAAACTCTGCCACCTCTATGTCTTAGTTTTATATCTTAGTCTTACTCGCTCGCCTCCTCTCTGTCTCTCTATAATAATCACAGATTCCTGTCTACGGGCGAGATGTGTTTCTTTCCTGCCTCATGGGAATAACCTTCCAAACAACCTGACAGCTCAAAGCACTGACTTTAAAGTGTAGAAGTCATAAAACAGCATAACAGGAATTTTCTGTATGCTCAAGCTGCAAAGTAAGTCTCTTCTTTTTTACATACACTTACTGTGTGATGCACTATATTTTCTGTTTTTAAAGGGAACCTATCATGCTCATCCTTATTTTCTGACATATGCTACACAGTCGGACGTTCATGTCGCTGCAAATGTGGCCAAAGTTTCAAGATACATGTATGTAAATGTATAATGTATGTAAAACTAATCCCTGGGGTGTCCAGTGGCTCAGCAGGTAAAGCAGGCATCACATGTACAAAGGCTATGTCCTTGCCACAGCAGCCAGGGGTTTGACTCCAGCCCATGGCCCTTTGCTACATGTCATCCCCCCTGTTTTTCATGCTTGAACTGTCCCATCTAAAAAAAAAAAAAAAACCCCGTGAGAAAAAAAACTCAGATTTCAGACGGTTCAACGTGATGTATGTTTGTGACACATTTCTTAGACTTATCAAAAAAGATTGTGGTTTTTTTGGAGGGGGGGCTTAAAGAGACAGACGCTAAAAGAGTTTTTCCAACAGAGGGTGAATACAGGTGTTCCAGTGCCGACAGTATATAGGAAATATAGCATTTTTTGAACATTAAAGTACGTATACATGTTGTAGTAGAAACCCAAAAGAAAAAAATGCTGAAAATGAGCATAATATGTCCTCTTTAACATCACAAATACCAACAGTCTCCTCAATGTCACTAACATATAAATATCCAGTGAATCTGTTTACTGCCTTTCATTTTGAAAGCTGACAAAATGACCAATGTAATAGAAATTGTTAATCTTGTTTTTCTGCTTTGGACTCCAAAATTAGGGTCCTTCATCAAAACCATCATGAACATCATGAACATCTGGCGTGAATGTAGCACCAAACCGCGAACAAACATCAATGCTATACAAGTGCAGAAACCATTGGCAAACAACCTTTACATCATAGAGGCTAGAGCGTGCTTTAGCATCATGGAGGAAGCCCTCTGCCAGACAACTCTCACCCACCAACCACACATGTACACATACTCCAAAGCCCAGTGCCTTGGACCCATTATGATGCAGGCATCAGCAGGATACTGTAGAACAGTGAGTGTGCTGGTGTAATGGTTTAGAGTGGAGTCAGCTGGGCCTGGGAAAGCATGCACATTCTCTGGCTTTGATTACAGAGGCTTTAAATCTCTCTGACACACATACACACGAACACACACACACACACACACACACACACACACACACACACGAATATACAAACTGAACTACAGATACACACTCCTTCCCCAGAGACCAAGGCAGGACTGAACTATAGGCCTCCAGACAGGGCATATTTACTCTAAAATGGGGGGGTTGCTGGCAAAGAATAGTTTCTGCTGCTAAAAATACCACGACAGAAAGTGAAACCAGCCAGGACAGATTGCACTGACGTTACACAAGAAACTGTGGAAGAGAGGAAGAAAAAAATTAAGTTCGGACAGACTCAAAAGGTTTTTCCACTGGATCTGTCTCCTTGTCTCTGTGTACCAGTGAGGAAAGCAATGTGTGGTGTAAAGTAAAAGGCAAGTTGATAGATACTGTACTATATAAACAGTACTAGCCTGATCTTACCTGTTGTAGCCTCTAACCATGAACAAAAATCATAGGCTACTGTGTGAATAAAAGACTATCTGGGAAATTTGGCCCTCTAGTCTGCCAGTAAAATCATGTCTGTGTCTTTGATGGAGGAGCTGTACAGCCAGTAGTTACTTTTTTTTTTTTTTTTAACCACAAAATTACCTGACTACTATGAAGCCCCAAAACTAAAAGCATGTCGTAAACATGTGTCAGACTTGTCAAAAATTATCAATATACTCACATCATCATATACTGTATAATCAGTGGTGTGTTTAGGTGGAAAAATAATCATAGGTCAACAACTGCTTTAGAAATTCAAAACCTTAGAATAACACAGTTTTACAGTTTGACGTATTGAGGTTTTCACAGTTCAACACAGGTGATAATCCAACTGTGCACATACCTGTTCTTCTCAATTTGTTGTTACACTGCTCAGTTCAGTTTGTATGCACTGTGAATGAAGGTAGCGCTGTTTGCTCTGCTGCCCAATTTTACCCATTGTCCTGCTGCGTTCATATTTGGCAGTCCTTTAAGAAAGATGCTTGAGATCCTGTAAGCCTGTTCTTGAGCAAGTACCATCCCCTCTGAATATATGAAAATATACTGTGGGCACTGAGGTGCATAATCCTTCTTTTCCCCTAAAAAGGCTTCCGTCTTTTCAAATGTATGCTATGGAAGATAAACAACATTGTTCATGTCATCTTCTTTAAAAGAAATACTACTTTTGCCAACTATGAGAAAATGATGAAAACAGCAATCAGCCCTATGTGGCAACAAATGTGTGCAATCTGCTTTTATAGGCAAAGGCTTTGGATACACGCACTGATAATTGTAAATGTGATGAGGAAAATGTGAAATGTAGTGTGGGGAAAAAGGGAATGGACAAATGATTGGGCTAAATTTGTACCCAGACAAGGAAGACGTTGAAAAGCAAAATGAGTGAGGGGAATAATAAATACAACAGTTACTTTTTTTCCCCCATTATTATTATTGTACGAACTCACTATGGAAAAATGCAAAAAGCTCTTTGACGATTCTGTCAGTCTCGGGTCTCCATAGAATGAATGTATGTGGCTTTGCTAGAAAGATGTCTGTATCAAAGTCCTTTGCAATCATATTGTAAAGCAAGTTTGCTGCCAAGATCAGGGTCGTGGGCCAGCAGCCACCAAGAAAGCCAAAACCCGAGTCACTACCAGCTCCATGGTTGATGACCTTACTAATGCTTTTAAAAAACATCCTTGCTTCTGTCATGGAAAAGCAATATCAAACCATCATCATATAGTACATTACTGTTTCAAAATCCCTTTTAGTCTCATCCAGCAACCTGACACTGTCCTGCAATCAATGAAAAGGAAAATCAATTGAAAATACATTTGTGCACCTTAGCAACCTGATATTGATCTGACATCTTTCCTCTCATCAATATTACTGTTGAAGTTTGAATTCAGTCTATTATCAGTCCTACATCAGTACATATTTGTATTCAGTTATTGTAACACCATCTAAAAATTCTGCATCCAGACCTGAACATTTTATCCATTGATTGTAATTTGGTAAGAATGCTGAACAGGAAACAAAACCACTGTTTGATGCCAATGTAAGCAGCAGTGTTTTTCACAGTACTGATTGTGCAGTGGCTGATTTTCTGCACAGTGTGGACCCTGTAACCTCTTGAGCCTACATGACACATGATCTTAAAGAGCTCTCACTGCTCTGGTAAATACTTAAAAAGCCGCTCTGTATTACATTCAGTGAAATCTTACCTCTGTAACATATTTTTGTCACTCTGTTGGTGTGTGCGTATATTCCCCTGTATCATGTGTTGCGATGGTAAGCTGTTCAATATTGTGGCCAATGGACAATTTCCTCACTTTTCACTTCAGTTCAATAAGGAATAATTAATGCACACAGAATAAGTCAAGTATATATAACAGCTTGGTTGACCAACCTGTTGTCCTCAATGTGGCAACGCTGTGCAAACTAAATATTTCATCTATGTTAATACAGACAGAACTTATAAACAAAATCATTTTATTAATTGCAACACATTTCTTACACATCGTCTGACTTGTCCATGTGTGGAGGGCTTTTTAGTATGCAAAGACGGCGGGGGGTGGGGGCAAAATACGGAAGCTCACTCAAAGGGAAGTTGTCTGGATCTATCAGCTGAATGCTTTGTAGTATCCTGGTCTTAATGAGGATACACTTCATGTTTTCTGTGATTTGTCTCTTTTCTCTGCAGGCTTCACAGCTTATGTTTAAATCCTACATGGATTTATATCTTCCATCTAAGATGTGTGTTTATATTTTTCTCTGGGTAATCTCATCTCATGTTACTCTGTTTTTGTTGTCTGTTTTTGTTTTGTTTTAATTATTTTATTTCTTATTTTTTTGTCATTATTTTTGTTTCACCTGTCATGTCCTGATCCGGGTCATGTGATGGCCTCTCATTAGCCCTTTTTGAACAGGAATTGTGCAAATTTGCAGGAAAGCCCAATCAGTCTTTTTTCAGCATTGGCAGTATAAAAACAAAATCGGGGAGAGTAGCAAAATGTCGCCTATACCGACTTTTGTTTATACAGAATGTGCCTTTTTCAGGGTAATGGGGGGCGTGAGCAAGTAACAAAATCTGTAGCTCAGCGTGTGACGTAAACAGTGACATGGGAGGGAAGACGCGGCTGGTAAGGCCTTTGGCGATTCTCTCATAAGTCAGCCCGTTCTTCATCACCCCTGTCATCTGATGGTTAATGGCTTCTTCGTGTGGAGGGCAAGGAGGGCGCGCAATTCTTTGTCTCCCCAGTTGCTGATCTTTACAGTGTCTTTCAGGTTTGCATTTCCCTCTTGCTACTCCTGCTATCAGCTGTTTCCTGTTTATCTACCGCCAGTGGGTTGCACGTGCGGCGTCATCAACAGCTCCTCCCACAAGACTTCAACAGCCCCTCCCATGGCGGAAGGGCGCCTCGGTCTTTTTACACTAAAAGGGTTCCACCAGTATGACCACCCTACGAGGCGGTAAGTTGGGCACCTCGGATCAACTCGCCAATCCGGCTCTGTCTAAACGCTCGCAGCTTGCTTGCAAAATAGCCCAACATTCACGGAAAATCTGGCAGTGTAAAAGGGGCTATTGATTCCTGCTACTACATACCTTTGTTGTCTGTTTCTAAAGCCCTGACAAAGACCTGCAACAGTCGAAACACGTTGGCTGTTTTCATGTTTCCTTCCTCGTTTCTATATTTCCAGAGTGCTTGGATTGCCTTCCTGTGAATCCTGTTGTTCTCCATGAGCACCTGACTCAAGGTTTTGATCTGTGATTGATTATACAGAGCAACCAATCATCTCTCTTCTACAATTCAAGTATTCTTGAAGTGTCTGTCAAATGACTCGTCCAGTTTTTTCTCTTTAAGATAACAAAAAAGGGCCAGTAGGGTGAGACAATCTTTGTACAGTTTTACCATGGAAAATCTACAAAGTTGGGCTTGAAACAAGTGAAACCAGTGTATTTCTATCGAGATAAACTCTCTCTGTGTGTTACATATCTTTAAGAAACCAGATAAAAATGTTTCGATATTTTTGAAAATATGGACTGGAGAGTTAGATGAGGAGATTAATAACAATCTCATAGTGTATGCATATGATATATTCGTAGCTAGAGCCAACAGCTGGAACTATAAAGCATGTTGCTCTTAAGAATGATACAAGCATCTTAGTGGTTGATCACTAACAAGCTGGTACAGTATGTTCATCTGTGATGCAGCAGTTATGACCTATCAGATTTAAGATTTTGACCTGTTGTCATGTGTTTTTTTGTCAGGTGACGTTTTATTATGCAAAACAAGAAATACTCAGGGAGGTCAGGGATCAGAAAATCTACGCTGGAGGTGCTAGGAATCAGTGTTTTGCTCAAGGACACCTGCAAGGTTGATACTTGCCAGAATGAGGGCTTTGATCAGACTGTTCCAACATTTCTTACAGCGATGGGGGAAACGATGAAGCTTCTGTCAAGTCAACTGGTAATTCTGGAGATGCACTCAACTACTGGAGAAACTCTCCCACACACACGTTACACGAAGCCCTCGGGCTAACAGTTCGTCATGCCTTCCTTTACACGTTGGTTTGCATGTAGACCACATCCAGAGGCTTGAAAACATGACTAACATACATGATCATGCCCCTGCGTGGAAAGGTGTTTGGAATTCACTGCTCATCCACACTTCATGTCACCAATTACACACTGACGCACAGGGCACACATGCTTCCTACATACCTACTGAAACACAGCTTCACATATGCTTATGTGCATGTAAAATGCGGACACACCTTCTCACACAGTCTTAATAGCACTCTCACGTTAATATGCACAGTGGCAGCCATGCATCTTCCAGATGGTATCCACTGTAACATGCAGCATGCCATCTGCATGGATGCATCATATGAGCTGCTTGAGGGCAACAGGGGTTGTCTGTGTGTCTGGGTGTGTCAGGATAGCAGAGAGAAGATTACACACACACACACACACACACACACACACACACACGCTTATGAATGCATATTAACCCTTATTGTAATTATAATGCCTGTTTAATCTTAGATTTATACATCTCTCTGTGTCTGACAAACCAATACATACACGATTTACATTAACACAAGGATATGAACCACTGAACGCCACTGATTAACAGCAACCATGATTAAATGTAATCCTTTTTCAAAGCATTTCTTTATTCTGGGGGTACAATCTGTCACATAATATAATGTGCTAATCTGAAATGAGGATCTGAGGATAGAGGGTGTTGTATCCTGTACATATTGGAAAGCCCTTTGAGGTAAATGTATGATTTTGGGCTAGACAAATAAAATGAACCTGACGTGCAAAGCCATGCAAAATAAATATGCATAAACACATAGTGTAGCGGCATAACCAGTAAGAGCTGCTGTCAGACCAGAGATAGGCTTGGCTGTGCTGAGTCACACACTGCAGTGGACTAAATATAGCATTGTGGGTAATGTAGTCTGGGCATCATGTATGCTCCTCTGTCTCTCTGCGTACTCCTGACCCTCACAGAAAAGGCATCACAAAGAATCAGATTGGAGGAAAATTTGCAGAATGAGAGAATAATGGGTAACTACAGTAATACAGGTTTATACAGACAGATAGCTTAACATATGACACACATACAGCAAAATCAGAGAAACATTAAATGAGCCGTCTGTCTTGCTAACTCGCTCACACTCTCACACACACACACGGTCAGGAGGTGACAGCGTGTCCCTGAGAACACTTTAGTTTTGAGCAGACTGGCTGGCAGGAGGTCAGGTATAGCTGTGGGAAACACTGCTCTGCTGTTACTGCTAATGTCTCTCTCTCGCTCAGTGAGTCTCTGTCTGACAATGCTTCCATGCAGCTTCCAGTGACTTTCAAGAGAACTGTTGACATACCACAACACATAACAAGTAATTTAGGAGTGTTCCCTTCAGCTGGTTGAAGTAAAGAAACAAGCTTCCTGTGCACAGAATTATGCTGTCAGAGACTTTACATTAAAATTGTGTAATCAAACATACGGACTAGCTGCATCCCCCACAATGACCTTGAGGTGAGATTTTTAGTGTCACACAAGGTCCATCAGTGTCCAAAAATATTAATGGGATTTTTTAAAAAGTGTGCGGAGGAATAAGGGGTTAGCTTGAGAACCCCAAAACATAACACACTGACATCTCTGTGTGCCACTGTTGCCATGGCAATACAGCCAGTGGCAGAGCTGCAGCAGAGAGACAGGGATGAAGGATTGAGAAAAGAAATGATTGGATAAAAATGAAGTACAGACACACCTACCTGTATGTAAATAGACACATGTGCATCATGAAAGACAAATGGAAGCACATATGTAACAAACATGACAAAAGCAGGAAGGAATATGTTGTAAACATGCCAGAATTTGACTAAAGATGCCAGGCTGTAGCTTCAGGGCTTGACAAGGAACAGAGGCAGTGTTGTGCCACCACAACAGCTAGATTCATTAAAGTCTGGGAAAGTAAAATCATTTATTTCTTCTAAACACATTATATATGTTAGAAAATACTTGTTGAAAACATGAAAATACTGGCAACTGTGTCGTACTGAATTGTTAGACAGTTTTTCGCCATTTCTGTGTCCAGGATTTTTTGGGTGGGCCTGTAGTCATGGCTCTATGATGCTCAGGAACCATCCTTAACATAACAGATTACTTTACCAGTAATGTTAGAGTGCATACATCAGAGTTGTTTTGTACCCGTGACTTTGCTACGTTCCACAAGCTCTCATAACTCTTTCAGTCTATCACATGAATAAATGACACTGTTAAATGCCACAATCATAAAATCACAAGCAAAATAGCCAACAGGAATTTACTTTTCAGTCTTTCAGAACAAATCGGCTAATCGGCCCAGCATGTACTGCTCACTGCTAGCTACTATTAATGCTGCTCAATGACAGTCTGTCGCTGCAGAGCCTCATTCATTCTTCGGCTCACAAGTGTGCGTGCTGTGTTACCATAGACTGATCCTGCTACTGGATTAGCTGCCAATATGTGGCTATTGATGTAAAGCAACACTAGTTCTTTGGCTCTGGGTGTGTGTGTGCTGTGCTACTATAGAGTGTGTATGCTACTGAGTTAGCTGCTAACAACAATCTGCGCAGTGGCCCATTCTTTGGCTCAGCGCCTTCAGTGGACATGCCCTAAGTGCCTCAGAGTACAGACTACCGCATTTTATTTATTTATTCATTTATTTTTACGATTTGAGGCCTAATTTTATACACTTGTTTACACCATTCCAATTTGGCTGGGGGCATGTTCAACTGGTAGGAGGCCCCAGGGCAGACCCAGAACACACTGGAGGAAATAGATATCTCATCTAGCCTAATAGCATCAGGATCCCCTAGGAGGAGCTGGAAAGTGTTGCTGGGGAGAGGGACGTCTGGGGTACCTTGCACATCCTGCCTCCCCCCACAGCCTGACCCTGGATAAGCGGATGAAAATTGGTGGATGGATGGAATTTGGCTTGGTGATTAAACAAAACTTTTATTTGGCAGCATGACAAACTAAGAACGCATTTTATTTTTGCTTGATCTGAGGTTTTAGAAACTCATTTTTCAAGAATAATATTAGCTGGCTCCAGCTTCTCACATGCCTTATTTGAGTTTTATATCTGTGTCAGTTGAAAATCTTTGTGTTGATGCTGCAAGGGACTGGGGGCCAAAAAACAAATGTAAGGCCGTCCAGTATTTCTGGAAGTTAACGCCATGTCATCCTGCAAGACACTGCAGTGGCTGCAAGCGCTGATCACTTGTAATTACTTTATAACGTGACCTGCGTGTTTCTATTGTTGGCCTTGTGATTGTTGCAACTAAAGACAAATGATCAATGCAGTGATAACTATTCAGAGCAATGGGTGGAGAATCCCTTTAGGGTTAGACAAAGGGCTAACATTATGCGTGTAGATCTGATCATTACAGTCAGGGCTGTAGTCAATGGAGGGCCCTCAGAAGAATAGCAGTACAAGGGTGTGTGCTTGTGTGTACAGCTGAGCCAGCAGCAGCCACGCCAGTTATCACGCCTGGCTGATGGCTGTTAATGCTGTAGATTAACACCCAACTCTCACTAACCATGAGCACACACCAATGTACCCATTTCTCCCCAAGTGCTACAAGTGTTGCTTCAATATTTTGACAAAGTTGGTAAGAGTTATTAAATCTTCAATGATGAAACCCGAGAAAACTTACTGAAAACACTGAATCTAAATTTCAAAAGGACTCCATGCTTCAGTCAACAGCACATTTGGAAAGGCTATCACTGACTATACCCGCCATAACACACACACACATACACACACTCTTTCTTACATGCATACCACTCCTCACTCCAGCCTCTTGTCTCATTAAACAGGCCTTGGCATTGGAGCAGCAGGACTCACTGAGCTCAGCTTCCCATGCTTACTGAGAGAGCAGCCTGTGTGGTGTGTGTGTGTGTGTGTGTGTGCATGAGTGCAACAGAGCATGTCTTGTGTTGTTGACCTCTGGGACAATACTGCACTGTGACATCAGGAAATGTCCTTAGAGAGCTGCCAGAGTCTGAGCGAGGCGTGGAGGGAAGGAGGAGAGCAAAGGAGAAATAGGGACGATGGGAGGCAGGATTTGATGGGAGAAACGTGTTGGGAAGGAAGAGGGGGCAGAGGCGACTAAGAGCGGAGGGAAGAGAGGAGTAGCGTTTGGGGTGAGTGATGAGGGTAGAGGAAGCACAGAAGAGTTGGATGGGCGAGAGAAAAGCTGCATGGTGGACAGAGAGAGAGAGAGAGAGAGAGAGAGAGAGTGAGAGGGAGGGAAGGGATGAGGGACTGTAGGGAGGGAAATAGATGCACACTGTGGTTGAGGCTTAATTAAAGACAATAATGTTGTTTTTTGTAGCCCTCCACAACACACAGGCCTCTCAGCCATGGCCTACTTACAGAGGGAAAAGAGAGGGTGGGAAAGAAAGAAAGAAAGAAAGGAAGAAAGAAAGAAAGAAAGAAAAGAAATGAAAGGATGACTGACATAATATGTGGCACATCCTCAATTTTCCGGCAAAATGTAGAATTTTACTGAGATTTTATGTGCACTCGCCAATTTTAGGCAAACTTTGAATTGTAATTTATCATACATCACATATCACTCATTTAAAAGGTAAATATATTACTGAGTAATTAGCTACATAGCTCATTTCTAGCTCTACATTTAGTAATCACTAAAACTGACTACTCAATCAAAAAATAATAATCTCAATTGATAATGGATTAATCATTTTTGCCATTTTTCAATGAGTGCTTCTCAAATGTAAGGATTTGATACTTTTGTTTGTCATATTTAATAAATTTCTTTGGGTTTTGGGATGTTGGTCACATAAAACAAGCTATCTTGATGAATCACCTTGGGCTACGAAAAATTTTAACGGCATTTTTGTCACTATTTTGTAATGATTTGATTTTGGCTTTGCATTCTGTCTGAATACACTGTAATGCTTTACTGCCCAACAATGGCACTCACTTTCTTTCTTTTATTTCCAAGTAGCAGTTTAGATAATCCATCTTAAACTGCTGGCTTGGTGGCTAATTATCTGACTGCCCCACTGCAGACAAAGGCAAACCTGGAAAAGGCAGACAATTAAATTACCTATTTAGATTACAAAGATCATAGATTATGGATTATAGATCATAATCTGTTCAGTGGGGTTAAGGTTAGGATGGTACCTATCTAATCCTCATGTTAACCCAGTTATGTATAGGACAAAATCCCAACTCAACCACTTTGGTAGCATGATCAACTGTATCAGATCAAATGCATCTCTGGTTGACCGTGAATGACATGTTATCTGTGAAATGCAATTAAGTCGTCTTGCTCAGATTTCTTCTCTCCTCTTGGCAACAACATGGCTATTTTTTCTCTGCCACCACTTCACTCTCTTTCTCACACACTCACTCTCTCTCTGCTTGTTGCCTGGCAACCATGCTCGTAAATGTGATCCCACTTGTCTGCGATTGGCTGAAAGGACGGCCGATCCATGTCAGAGTCAGAGCGAGAAAAGGGGGAGACACGCACGCATCACACACAGGAGGTATAAACAAATATCACAAATGAGTATAAAGCTCAGGCATGCTCTACAGAGCAATACCCTCTGACCATTGTTCCTATTGCATGTCATTTCAACAGGCTGAACCATGCATGCATGTATTTGCATGTGTGTGGTCACAATTGCCTGCGCAGGGCCTACATGTTTTCACATACATGCCAGTGAGCTAATATGCATGCATGTCAGAATTGCATGTGTAGTGGGGTGCAGGCGTGTGTGTGTAGTGGTATTAACTAGCAGGTGGTCCTTGCAGGGGGGTGCCATGCTGCGAGCTGAATAAGGGAAACCGCTCTTGCTGAGTTGCATGTGTGCATCTGTTTGTATGTACTATGTGTGTGTTTGTATGTACTATGTGTGTGTGTGGCTGTATGAACTGAAGTGGCCTCACATCTGAGTGTTACCTCTCTTCCTCCCACCCAGGGAGTCATCAGTGCAGCCAGCATGGAATGCCTTGCCAGGCAGCCAGCTAGTTAATGAGGGAGTGTTGAATACTTTTTTATTATACTGAATGAACACACACACACACACAAACACACTTAGCAGACAAGCTTTGTAGCAAAGGCAAACAACCAGCAGCTTAAGTTTCTTCTTGTACTTAGTCACCATATTGTTTTCACTTTCCCCCTTCTGTGACACTATGTCTCAGCACCTTGTCTGTCACTCAAATTACAATATGATTAACAATTATATATCCCAAATTGAGTCAGCTCTAACACCTACACGCTACATGTTACAAGTGAAGGTGAGTGGTTTGGGAAAAGTAATAGATACACAGCTGGACCAGTTAACTACAAGAACTGGATACATGGTTCGCACGTTATCTAAAACTAATGGATACATAGTTGAACCAGTTATCTACAATTATACAACAGTTAGTTCCGGCCCTGCAATCTGATTGGTCGAGAGACAGTAAAACTGTGATGATATTGGAGTACAACATCACGGTTATTTCACTGTGTATGTATCACTCCGCCTCACAGCTGATTGCAATCAACAATCAAATCAAAACTGACGGTTAGTGTCAGTTAGGTCAGCAGTTGCGTTGCAGGCTAATTAATTCATCCACTGTCAAACAGCCAAAAATACGGATTTATTTCCTAAAATAAGTTTTGAATTAAACTATGAATGAATCAGAGGAAGATGAGGGAGAAGAGAAGCTGAATCCATCTGAGCACACATCCAGGTTTGTCAGTGTTTCATCAGCGGAGCTCAATGACTTGGAGAAAAGCAACATACTGTCAGATCAGAAGGCCTGCGGCCTCGTGCCTACGACCGAATCACAGCCGTGACGATATCACAGTACAACATCACTCCCTCTCGTGTGATATTGCTTAAGTAATGGATACATGGATGATACAGTTAGCTTCATGTAATGATTGAAACAACTTGAAGTTACAGACACATTGTTGAAAAAGATTTGGATACATGAAACCACCAATTAAAAATAGTAGAGAAAGCTAAAAAGTAAATGATACATGGTTGAAATTGTTAGCTAAAAATAATGGATACATGGTTGAAATAGTTAGCTAAAAATATGGTTGAAATAGTTAGCTTAAAGTAATGAATACATGGTTGAAATAGTAAGCTAAAAAGTAATGGATACATGATTCAAATAGTTAGCTAAAGGTAATGAATACATAGTTGAAATAGTGAGCTAAAAGGTAACTGATACATGGTTCAAATAGTTAGCTAAAAATATGGATGAAATAGTTAGCATAAAGTAATGGATACATGGTTGAAATAGTTAGCTAAAAGTAATGAATACATAATTGAAATAGTGAGCTAAAAAGTAACTCATACATGGCTGAAATAGTGAGCTAAAAATAACGGATACATGGTTGACATAGTTAGCAAAAACTAACGGATACATGGTTCAAATAGTTAGCTAAAAGTAACAGATACACAGTTGGAACATTTAACTACAAGAAATGGATACATGGTTCACACGGTTATCTAATACGTAGTTGAACCAGTTACCGAAAAGTAATAGATATATGGGTGAAACTGTTAGCTACATGTAATGACTGAAATAGCTTAAAGTCATGGATACATTGTTGAAATAGATTCGGATACATGGATAAAATCACAAATTGAAAATAATGGAGAAAGCTAAAAGTAAGGGATGCATGGTTCAAATAGTTAGCTAAAAATAAAAGATACATGGTTGAACAGTTATGTTAAAGTAATGGATACATGAGTGAAACAGTTAGCTACATGTAATGATTGAAATAGCTTAAAGTCATAGACACTTGGATACATGAATAAAACCACAAGTTAAAAATAATGGATAAATGTTTGAAATAGTAAGCTAAAAGTAACTGATACATGGTTGAAATACTAAGCTAAAAAAAAGTACGTAAAGAGTAACTGATAGGCCTACATAAGCTAAAAGTAATGACAAAAGTAATAGTAAAATGAAAATAGCTGAAACATTTAGCTCCTGCCACAAGTAACATGATGCAAGCAACAAAGCCCACCGAAACAATTATGGTTAAATTGACCAAAAAAGGTATTGTAACAATGTCCACTTTTTATAGTGTTGAACTGTGATAATATTACCTAGTGCAAAATCCACTACAACAAACACATTTTGGAATATGAAGGTTAGTTTAGACGGCTTGGAGAGAGAGCAAGAGAGACGAGATTGAGATGGTTTGGACATGCGCAAACGAGAAGGTAGGATGCTGAAGATGGAGCTGCCAGGCAACAGGAAAAGAGGAATGCCAAAGAGGACATTTATAAATGTGTCGAAGGAGGACATGCAGGTGGTTGGCGCGACAGAGGAACATGCAGAGGACAGGAAGAGATGGAAACAGATGATCTGCTGTGGCGACCTCTAATGGGCACAGCTGACAGAACAAGAAAATGGAGGGTGGTGTCCATGAATCTGACCCGGACTGTGGGGACACATGTAAAAGAAAATGTTGGGAACCACTGACTTCTCTGATGCTCATATCGACAGCGACACCTCAGGCCTGCTGTTGAAGACTTCCTCACAATTCCCTACAACAGTCCTCTGTCCATTTTCTGTCTTTATTGCTTCCTTCACTCAATGCTCTCACAAGCATGGACCTCTCTGTCTTTTCAAACAGTCATCACTCCATTCCTCGGAGGTCTGGAACAATCCCCAACTGTTGCCCTGCATCATTTCACTACCATTTAAACACATTAACTATCATTCTCCACACAGCGCCACTGTGCCTCAAATCTGAGGTTCTCTATTTACAGGAAATCAATGTGCTCTTCTTCTTTCTGACAAGTTTGCCGTGTGTAACAATTTAAAACACCAATAAACCATTCTTAAATTAAAATTCCTACCTTGGTAAAATGACTGTAAACGCATGAGACCACGGTCAGGATCACCGGCAGCCTCTATGTCACACCAATGGTATTATTAGTGGTAAGGTTTCTCAAAATCAAGACCACATTTCCCATAAACTTCATTGCTTCCTGCCCCCTAGCTCCCTTCCTTTGGCTTCACTGAAGAAGATAAACATGTTGGAAATGAGTTTTCCAGCCTATTTTCTCTCCTTTACACCATCTGCAGCTGAGATAAACCTTAGCCCTGTTTCTGCCCACTTTTTGTTTAGTAGAAAAACTAAAAGGAACATTGTTGTTGTTCTTATGTACAGTTGGAGATTATATTACATCATCAAGTAAATAGGGTGAAATAAAAACAAGCATCATGACAATCTGCCTATTTGGCATCATCAGCGAAAAAATCATAAAGTTATGGAGCAATGTGGCTGCATGTCATTAAGTTTAGCACTCTTTGATTTGTGCTTCCTTACACACACACAATGTTTTTACACCACCCAAATTTGTGCTTCTAAAACATGCAACTGATAGACAATATAATCCATGGCACAGCACAGGTGTTGTCATTGACTTTACCTAGATTTATTTTGTCAGATTTCTCTGCTATCAGTGCTACTGAGGCACAATAAAATCATTATTTTAATTATAGTCAGTCTCTGATGATAAAAGAGGTGGCAGAAGAAGAGATTTAGCTGTTACCTAGAGAGCATTTTTACTGTAATTGAGCACTGATAAAGAGTGTATTTGACAAAATACACTGGGAGGAAACACTGGGTCAGTTGTCCTGGGCAATGGGCCAAGGGAAAAGGGGCCTCTAGCCTTTAAATAATCAGCTGGAATAAATATATAGTTGAGAAAACTTTATATAGTATTTCTAAGCCACATAAAAGCTTGTTATTTTTTATCTTCTGAAGTTTCCATGACATGGTGGTTGAAAATAATTTCACTTTCCCTCCCTATAACGCCAAAAATGGTTTGGTCTGTCATGCTATTGTGAGATCAAAAGTTCAACATCTAGCCAGGCCCTCCTCTCCCGCTAGCAAACTTTCAAAATGGCCAGGCGTCAAAAGTCAGTCAATGATCAGGAACCTTTGGTGATCATCCTGTCCTCGACACGAGCAAGACACAAGGCAGGCCTTATTTTAATGTCCATCTCAAGCGTTCACCTTAAGCTTCATTGATTTACAACCCATGACATGGACTGAACACTTGGCTTTTGCATTTCTTGTAAGTGTCTACAAGAAAGCCAGTGTTTCTGTGGAAGACAACCAAAGAGTACAAGTTGTTTTCAACAGTGTTGTCAGATTTATTCGCCTCAGGGT